>NW_027526422.1:121833845-122223380 GCF_048455015.1 Haemaphysalis longicornis
GGCCATATGCTCTACGTACTGTGAAAAAAGGAAGTGTCGGTCACGTGCGCTTTAAGACAAATAAAATTAACGAATCAAGTCATAGATGTTTATTGGAGCTATGGACTGCACCCAATGCGGGCGTAAAGTTCGCCCACTCATTACTAGGCTTTCGATACCTTATTTATGACGTCACTGTTGGCGTTGTATAACCCGAAATGTTGAGGTTTGTAGCGCGGGCAACAGCGGGCGACGGTTTTCTGCAGTTGATGTGGTATTTTATTTGCTATCGCAAAAACCCAGGATCCGTAAATTTTTAAATAAAGGAACACTGCCAATATTACTCATGTATTAATTTTCATCCTTATATTTGCGTTATGTCTTGTTCTTGTTCAACAATGTTGACAAGTATGAACATTAACGCAATACTTAGACGTTCAGATTTGGCTGTGGGTATATAAAACTATTGCGCAGTTTGCTTCGCTTTCACCGGGTTGCTGAATCGAGTCAGACAGACAGACAGACAGACAGACAGACAGACAGACAGACAGACAGACAGACAGACAGACAGACAGACAGACAGACAGACAGACAGACAGACAGATAGAGAAACCAAAATTTCTGCGTTTAAGTAGCCCAAGAAGGACTACCGTCTTTAATACAGCGCACACACGAACAATAATAAGGGTAAATCGAAGTGAAGTTCCCTGCTTCGCGTAAAGCAAGAGGGACACCGTGCTCCAAGCGAATCAGATCAGATTCCTTTTTATTAGCTTGAGAACTAAAATTCACGAATAACTACTTTGACTACTTTGATTTCGGCGCGCGGAGCCCAGCTTCAGGTTGACTTGAGGTATTTCTGTCAAATGTTCGGCTCGCACAGCAGGTCATTAAGCAGTATATTCCCTGCCAAGCGCATGACGAGTCCCGAAGTGACGATGGCTGTAGTCGACGTCATAGAAGCAGGTGACGCTATTGTAGGACGTTTTGCACCGTCATAGAGGTCGAAGGGGAACTGGGCTGGTGCACACTCCTTGAGCGTAATCCCTAAGGGGAGGCCCGTACCACCAGGTACCAGTTCAGAAGACGGCCGCACGACCGTCGACGACGGGGGAGCGGGAGGAGCAGCACATGGTACACTGGGCCTTGTCTTGCAGCCAGCGCCGCACGAGATGGCATCTCCAGAACAAGGCACGGAACAGATGAAGCAGTTCTAGACACCCGAAAGGAGCTGTGGCGGCCTCAGCTTCATTGTCGCGAGGATCCGACGGTTGTTGCACGGGGAATGATGCAGGCACCTTGGCCTCTGCGAGGCAGATCGATGTCCAATGTTGCAGCGAACCTTCCAAGAAAGGCGCAGGCTTCCGGCGGGGCGTGGAGTGGCGCGTGGCGGGCGTGGCGCTGCCTTGTGCCGACACGCTGGCCTCACTGGTTGGTTGTATCACTAGAAAAATCACCCAACCAGTTCAATGCCGTGTCTAGAAGATTATGTCTATAACGAGTTAAGGACGTACCCTCATGAGGGGATGGGCTTGGGCTACTGTGCATAGGATGGAGGTGGGTTGTAGACGAATACCATAACTATTTACGGCCCAGCTCACACAAACGTGTGGGTCAAGAAATTCGTTTGCTAAAGGGCACCTGTTTCGGTTTTGGTTTCACAGCCCTGGGTAGTTGCTGCGAACGTTTCTGAGATTTTATTGGTTTCCGCAGTTCAATAATTTCGCCACTATGGGGAGAAAAATTACACATTAAAAACGGCGCTCTAGCCGGGGCGACCCCGCTAGACTCCTTCAAGATGCAAACTAATATTTATTCTTGCCTTTCTCGTATTTTCTGGATAAAAGGCGTAAGACACGAAGTGTAGGACTTGAAAAAAAAAACGACGATCGGCTGAAAAATTGGCCGCGTGTCTCCTCCTTCCGTTGCAACGTCGACGAAAGAGGATAGTCAACTGGTGCCCCTGGCAAGTAAATGTCTCCATTATCTTTACCGCTCACCTCTCATGCTGTTCCTCTCCCGTCTCGTTCCTCCGAAGATAATACGCTAGAGGTTAGCTCAAGTCATTTGAAATTTACGACATTCCATTGCTCCAAGCCGGGTGCCTCCATGCCAGCGCTGGCATACGGCGGAGACGCGCGTGAACCCTGGCATCCTACTACAACGTTTATAGAACCAGGTTGCCGTACTGCACGAGTGTTCCAAGCGGAACGTGGAAGCTATCAGTGCAACCATTCGTTGCTGTTGTCGCTTGATTTTTTTAACTGCCGCCAGGTAGCGTGGGCAACAGCAGGCATGGTTTTCTGGAGTTGATGTAGTATTTTACTTGCTATCGCAAAAACCAAGCATCCGTAAATTTTTAAATATAGCAACACTGCAAATATTACGCACGTATTGAGTTTTGTCCTTATATTTGTGTGATGTCTTGTTCTTGTTCAACAATACTGACAAATATGAACATTAACACCATACTTAGGTGTTTAGATTTGGCTGTGGGTATGTAGGACTATTCCGCAGTTTGCTTTGCTTTCGCCGGGTTGCTGAATAGAGTCGAAGACAGACAGACTGATATACCGACGGAGCGAAATTTCTGCGTTTGAGTAGCCAAGGAAGGACTATTGTCTTTAATACAGCGCACACGCGAACAATAATGAGGGCAAGTCAAAGCGAAGCACGTTGCTTCGCGTAAAGCAAGAGAGCAAGTCAGTTTCATTTGTATTAGCTTGAGAAATAAAATGCATGAATAACAACTTTAATTTTGGCTCGCCGAGCCCAGCTTCAGGTTGACCTGAGGTATTCCTGTCAAATGTTCGACGCGCACAGCAGTTCACTAAGCACTATGCCTTGCCCAGGGCATAATGAGTCCCGAAGTGACGATGGCTGTAGTCCATAGACCCGCACGGAACCTTTAGGATGCCTGACGGACTTTCCAAGCATGACGAAGCGGTTCTTCACCGCGTGCGGCTAAATGTCGCTTACACGAATTATTTTCGATTCAAGATGAAACAAGCCGCTTCCCCCTTCTGCACTATTTGTGACGTGCGCGAGGACTTGAACCACGTATTATGTGAGTGTACGCGGTACAGAGCAGCTAGAACGTCCCTTCTAGTGTCCTTGGGTCGACCGTTTTCTAGAGGACTAACTCTAAGTGACGTGCTAGGCCCTTGGTCGAACGCCAAACGAGCATCTCGGGCGAGAAAAGCTCTATTGTCTTTCCTGCGAACCACAGGACTTGATGATACTCTTTAAACAGGACTCTCTTAGTGAGCGCGTCATCTTCATCACAGTAATTATCATCATCTGTTCATTGATTTCATTTTTTCATACATCTGGTGTAGCAAGCTAGGCGCCTTGGCCAGGCTGACCTCACCAGTATCATTAAAGACTATACTCTCTCTCTCTCTCTCTCTCTCTCTCTCTCTCTCTCTCGATGTCATAGAAGCGGGTGACGCTGTTGTAAGGCGTTTTGCACCGTCATAGAGGTCGAAGGGGAACTGAGCTGGTGCACACTTCGTGGGCGTTGTCCCGAAGGCGAGGGCCGTACCGCCGGGTACCAGTCCAGCAGATGGCCCCAGGATCGTCGATGGCGGGGGAGCAGGAGCAGCACATGGTACACCGGGCCTTTTTTGCAGCCAGTGCCACATGATATGGCATCTCCAGAACAAAACACGGAACAAATGACACGCTTCCAGGCACCCGAAAGGAGCTGTGATAGCCTCAGCTTCATTGCAGCGAGGATCCAATGGTTGTTGCACGGGTGCAGATGCAAGCACCTTAGCCTTCGCGAGGCAGATCGATGCCAGATGCTGCTGCGAACCTTCCAAGAAAGGCGTAGCCTTCCGGTGGGGCATGGAGTGGCGCGTGGCGGGCGAGGCGCTGCCTTGCGCTGACACGCTGGCCTCCCTGGTTGGTTGGATCACTAGAACAAGCAGCCAACCAGTGCAATGTCCCGTGTAGAAGATGATGTGGATTTTTTTATTTATTCAGTAATACTGCTAACCCCAATGAAAGGGGTTGTAGCAGAGTGGTTAATACATAGTTACATTCGTACACGTTTGGATGAGAAACACATCAAAACAACATCACAGTACTTCCGTGCAAACAATACAGCGATTTCTCGAGCTCGGCCTCGAGCTGGATAGCGAGTTAGTTGTCAGTATTTCCGTTTTATTTTGGTGAAAACGTCATTTGCGGCCGTTATGCAGTTGAGTGAGTTATTAAAGGCTCTTTCTTACAGAGAGGAAGAGAGACTAAACATGTTTATTTTGAAAACAAATTGTGGCGGAGAAAGTTCTTAGTCCAAGACTGAGTTGTTTCAGCCTCAACAGCCCCCAAAACCAGGAGGCGCTGATCATTGAAGTCGGAGCTGGTCAGAACTCGCTCCCAAAGATTGCAAGAACGCGAGGGAGCGTGCGAATGTAGTGAGGCGGGGTCGAAGCCCCATACCATATAGAGGAGCGTCCCTGGGGCTGAGCGGCATAGAGGGGAAATACGCGGTGTGGTGCAATATATGGCCTTTAGTGGGATTAGGGAAAGTATTTGTCTGGAGAGCACTGAGCTGCCGTTCCTCTTGCTTCATTAGGTGTTGATGTGGTGGCGTGTACGCGACACGTCCTAACTTATAGTACTGTGTTATCTCATTATATTGGATAAACGATATCAGCCCATCCTACTCGCTTCCTGCGGCCCGACGAGATAACCTCGGGGCCAACAGTTGGACGGTTTGTTGGCCGGGATGGCAGATTGGGTGGGTGCCATTATCATCATGATCTGACAGGTGGGCGTTTGCTGCTGATTTGGTGTGTTGGGTTGCGAATTCGCCCCCACGAGAAGTTACAGCAGGCTGGCTGAGACTGCTTTAATCATGACTTCTACTTTAGCTTTCGCTATGGCGAGAGCAACGGCCACTTGCGCCACTTGTAAGAGGTCGTATCTAGGTGGTGCTACGCTGGGGGCTGGGGGGGGGGGGGGTGCATATGGTGCTGGACGACCACGGCTGCCGAGGCTCTTATGCCGGGATAGGAAGCTGCGTTCGTGTACGAGGGGGTTGGTTCCTTCGTTTAGCCTTTGAAGATGGTCTTGGCTCTCGATTCTCTGCACCCAGTGTGATGCACGGAGTGCATGTTCCGGGGAGCGATGGAATGTAGAGTTGTTCGGCGATATCCTGAGGGAGAGTTCTGCTTTGCAATGGCTGACGCTCTAGATGGGTTGTTCGTCCCAGACAAGAGAGGAGAATCCTCCCTTTGCTCGTGCCTCCCAGCCTCAATCTTTGTTTCGAAAGGTAGACTTGTATAAACTTGTCGGCCGTGTTGTGCAGCCTTAGCTTTAATATATTGTCAGTGGCCTTGCTGACGGGATGTGTTGGCCTTCCTGATGAGATCCAGTTTTTGGTTGCGGACATGGTGAGAGGCGCATAGAGTATGGCGCATGTAATTCTCGAGATAATGAATGCTTGGACGAGGCGATGGATGCTGGCCTCACGCATTCCCCTTGCACGCCGGATCATGTTTCTGCTGTGGTCCAGGGTATGTTTCAGACTTCTCATTAGAAGGTAGTTTGTACGATCGGTTTCAAATATTACACGATAGATCTTGATATGCAAGGAAAGGACTATGGTGTGGCCCTCCATGTGGAAGCGGACAGTGGGTGACCTCTGGTGGAGTCCCGGCCTTGTAAAAACGCTGAGTTGTGATTTTTATGGAGCACATTGGAGGCCACCTGACTTACGCAAATAGATAGCTTGCATGTTGTTTTTATGCTTTTTTAAAACAGCTAGAAGTGTTCTGCTTCAAAATACCGACATACCTTGACTGAATGGCCAGATGATAGTCGACCGTTACGTTAGTGGCTTCACTTGCTCTCACTTCTGTGAGAAGGAAGACAGCCACGGAAGATAGAAAGAGAAAGCTCTTTATTAAAGAAGAAAGCCGAGAGGTTTGCCGGAATCTCAAAACTGGCATGCTACTCGGCGGTGGAAAGGGTAGGGGAGGGTAGGAAAGGCCCTATACGCCTCGAGCGCGGCCTGTAGGGGCGCCACTGAAATCCACCTAGCGGCCCGTTTCGAAAGTAGGCGCGGGAGTCTCCGTTCCGCTCCCCACTGTCGCCGCTGCTTTTGCGGCATGTTCACGACTGAGATTTATTATGTGCGGGCGTTCGAAATCTATGTTTATGCGGAGCAGTGACTTTGTTAGCAAATGCGGTGTGTTTACGAGAGTGTAAATGTTTCTGACGCGATATTAGTGTGGTATATTCGGTCTGTATAAGCGCCAGGTGTGTGTCACAGGCCAGCGTCGCGGAACCGGTGTATACATGCACCTGATTGTAGTTACACTGCCCTGAATTTACTAGCAGGGTCTCCGTAACCACCGGTTCCTCAGATATTAATGCTATGGGTATACACTACGATGTTAAGGCTGAAAGTTGGGCTAGTTGGTGTTGACTTAGATGCACATTACCAGCGAAAAAACAGACAGGGACGAAGAAAGAAGCAGACAGGACACTCGCTAGACTTCAACTGAAAAGTTTACACAAGAAACACGTAATATATGAAAATGCCAACAGACAAGGATGATTGACCTTGCAAGTGATAAAAACAAACAAAAGAGATAAAACCGTCCACAATCTTAAATGCGTATGACCCACACAACCAAATTACATCCCGCGCATGCGGCCTTGCAAAAAATTCAGCCCTTTTGCCGTCAGAGCGATGGAAGGCTTACTGATACAGTTAACTGCCTCCTTTTGAATATAGAAAGCCTCAGAAATTTCGCGCTTTGCTTGGTCGCGCCCGCTATCTAAGACACGTGTAGCGCCAAATGCTGGAACACAACCAGGACACCGTTTACAATGGTCGGCCAAGTGGCCCCCCCCCCCAGCAAGCGATGAAACTGCAGCCCGATGCTCCCTCAGACGGTCATTTATACATCGCCCCGTCTGCCCTACATAGCATTTGCCGCAAGGCAAGGGAATGCTGTAAACAACGCCAGTTCTGCAGGGAACAAACCTGGTGGCATGCTTTATTGTGCAGCCTTGCCTCTTATCTTCATTGACAGCTGGGCACATCGGCAACAGCTTCCCAGGGGCAGTAGCCAGTACATTTACACCGCATTTTTTGCCCACTTTTTTCAAGCGGTGTGTGAGCTGATGAACATATGGTACTGCTACCCTCCGCAACCTAGGCTGGCTGACGACTTGCAGATCCCGCCACTGCTTCCTCGAGTCTATGAAGAAGAACTGCGTGGTGGAAGTCTACAACGCTGAGGATGACTTTGCATCCACTCCTCACCACAAAGAAGGAGACTACGTCTTCGATGTATATGACGACGAAAACCAGAATCGCAACTATGCAAATAAACGATGATATTATACTTAACTCTGTGTCCGGCAATGCTCACCTAGAACAGCTTTGCCATTTAAGTCTTGATAAGCAAGCTGGCGTGGCTTTTTTTTTGAACAAAGCATCCTGGTCTCAGCTCATTCTTAAGGCTGAAATAAAATACAACGTTTTCACTTACAAGTACAATCCACAATTGAAACATAATATTTTACACACACTATATATATGGCTTACTTGGTGCAGGAGCAACTAGTAGCATCGCCTTATTTTGGCATGATGATGCTTTTTTATGCGTCCTTCTCGAGACTTATTTAGAAATGCCGTCTACTTAAAACAAAACTTCATAATGTCGGGCTGTTAGCTCATCAGAGTGTTGGCTGCACCTAATTCCGCAGGAAAACTGCGACTTACCCAGCAGCATAACGTTTACAATGCTGTTAGTGCACAGATTTTTTTGCCGAAAAAAGTAGAGGAAAAGTTAATTGGTGCCGCTTCGGGCAACAGTTCTGGCCTGTTCAGTGTGTAGCTCGCTCAGTATGTAACCCGATAAGAATGGAACTCGCATACGGGTTTCGTCTAAAACTGTGAAACATGGTTGAGTATATAGCGTGGTATAGGCGGAACAACAAAGAGGCCACATACGGCTGTCTGGTCTCCTGCGCTTAGTCCTGTGTGGACTCTTCTTTGTTGCCCCGTCTATACCGTGGTACTTAACCATGTTTCACAGTTCGAACCAAATATCCCTTATTTATGCATTGACAAGCATTCTTCTAACACGTTGTCCTTTCTGTGCAAGTTCTTCTCCCACTGCTGCAGCATTTTTTTCGAGCCGCACGCAACGACGGCTGCCCGTCTTTCGTCCACTGATGTCCCGTCGTGCACCCGGGAGCAAAAGATTGACGTTGACGTGGACGATTCGGCAGTGCATTTATCTTAAAAAACGCACTTCTCAGCTCCAAACCGAGATGTAGAGCCGACGCACCGCACGCGTCAAAGCAGTCGAGAAGATCGGCCCTACAGTATGGTAACCGCAGCATCCCTAAATGAAGGCTTTTAGAGTATCGGCACTCTTTTCGCTGATTGGTATGTGCCGCCAGGATTTTTCATTGGTCGGTCGGCACCACGTGATATTTGTCTACATATAGGCGCAGCCATTGTGCTTCTGGCGCCTCTACTGTCTATCTCTCTCTCTCTCTCTCTCTCTCTCTCTCTCTGCTTCGCGGACGCTAGAGCGGCCGGTCATAATATGCCCGTCACAACCAGCGGTGGTTTTGTTTGAAGAGATGGCAACACTGCAAGCCAGACACAAAAAGGCCCCCAGACGCTTTCGTGTGCACGAAGTGGCGGTACTCTAAAGCGTAGCTTATTTAGTGACACTAGTAGCCATCATACCTACAGCCCACAATACCGCCGCGCCACCGCATACATCCGAAACCGGTCTGCACTCGCCGCTTCACGCCGGCGCATGGAGTGCGTCGGCTGCTAAACCCACTTCGCCTTTTCTAGTATACCATACCGCCAATGCATGTAGAGACATTCCTCACCGCTGGCTTAGCTAGCCACAAGGATTCGTTTTTGTTTCGAAGCCAAAATCAACAACAAAGGGTAGCATTTTTTTGTTCAGCTTGCATGGAGCTTCTAAAAAATAATTGAGAAATAAATCTCTTTATAGCCTAAATTTTATAATAAAAAGAAACTGGAATAATCTTTTACTGTACTTTTTTTGCTTTTTTGAAGCCAGATGTAACTTTTCGGCCTGTTTATGAGCCATACCAAGGAAAAGTGAAACGTGCCTCCCCGGCACATGACGAAACGCTCGCTGAAGCGCGGATCCCCGAGACAGCGGCGTCAGATTTCCCTGTAGTTTATGTTAGTATGAAACTCTATGAAGTTCATAAGTAATCACAGCGCGAAAGACGGGACAGACAGAAGAATAACCACAGGATAGGCGCTGTTTATTCCTCTGTCTGTTCCGTCTTTTGCGCTGTGATTAGTTAGGAACACCTGCCGATTCGCCCAAATGCAACTGCTCTATGAAGTTCCCCGCGCGTTCGCGTCGTGAGCGCCCATGGGACCGAGCAGCGACTGTGTGCTCTGCGGGTGAATTGTAGATGATGTAGTTGCTCTCACAAAAGTGTCGCCAGATGCAGGCATGGAGGAAGAACGAGGAAGAGCGAAACCAAACAAGAAAAAGAGAACTAACGCTGGAAAACTTGGTTTATGCGCGTACAACCGCGGACATTTTTTTTTGAGGCTTTCGTTTTCTTTTTTCTGCTTGCAGCAGATCAGTCAACTCACCGTGAAAGGGTAATGGTGGTCATTGCGACATTTGTTATTATTTTGTCACCTTTCCAACTCAACGTATTTTGGTAGTATGGTTAGAGCTGTCTACTTACTGATAGCCCTTAAAAAATAATAAAGGTACCCCTTCGCTAACGGCAAGTCCTGTAGTACCCACCAATTTATTATTGCGTGAGCAATAGACTGAGCATACCGAAAAATGTTTGGGGTCGCTCCACAGAGTCACGTCCATCTGTCAAGACGGAGAATGGTAAAAGAGCACAGAAAGACATAAAGCTGCCTTTGAAGAGCGATAGAGGTGCCTTAGCAACGTTGGTGACGTTGCCTATATGACGTCAATTCGAAGCGCGGCGCGCCACCTGTCTGTGCGCCGTCACTATGGGTCTTATGACTCCCGTTCCCGCTTGTACTCGCTGTAGAGCGGAGTGTGCAGGCAGTGAAGAACGGCCATTTATTTTCTGATGACCTGATGGCTATCAGCTGTGCTTTTGACTTCAAGCTAACGACTCGTACGTCCCCTATACTTGGGGCAATGAATTGTATATGAACATGAAGTTCACGGTAATTCAAACATTCCTTTTGTGCCATATTTCGTTCTGCTACATAAAACGTTTAAGAGGGGCATTATAAGGACACAAAACCAATATTTAGTGTGCGTAAAGCCAGCTTAAATGAAAAATACACTGCATTTGGCACCTGTTCGTAAAATTGCAATTATTCAATAAAAACGTCATCCTTCCATCAAGTCTCTCACCATTTACAGGATGGCAAGACAATGTTTTCTTCGCATAATGAAGGTGGGGTAGAATTGATTTTTTTGATAACCAACAGCTTCCCTGGTGTTGGAACTCAACATTCACTGCTGTGACTATCACCGCCTTAAAAGACTTTGTGTTCGTATGTCGAAGTTCACGATAGGCCAACAATGAGACACCTGAACAGGTCAGCAGCAAAATGTGTTAGATTCGTTTATATTACTAGAGAGTCAAGTAACATTGAGAGGAATATAGAATCAACCAACATTATGCGTTCAGGGCTAATTGAAAGCTTGTTTGAGAAAACGTAGTCATATCTACATTCAGTCGTGCAGGCTTCAACTACGCCGAGAGTTGCGTTTTATCTTCAAAGAGAGGCATTGTCAAGCCCCTCCACTTAGGATAATGGGTTAAATTGTGTTGGAACGAAGTTTGAAGTGAAATCACGCTTGGTAATTCATTTCATCCTATTTCATCTGTATCGAAAGGGGAAGAAGTTCCTATGTAGAGACACAAAACAAAGCTTTCGAATGCTTTAGTAAGTGAGTGCTGATTTTATTGCGAAAGTGTAAAGCTGTAGGAAGTAACCCAGGGCGGCATGAATGTAAAAGCATTTTCATTTTATTGGTCAATAACTTTTTTTACTTTAGCACAATATTCACTTTATTCGGCTTGAAATTCAACGCTTGTAGGCCACGTGAGTTATCAAACATTATTTGAGCCGAAACTATTCCCGAATTCTGATTTGCCCCCCCTGATTGGAGCCTCCTAAAGAACTTTGGCCATTTCCTAATCGCAACTGCCCCGAGGGACTTGTATTCAGCCGAGTCCATATGGACCTTCCCCGGGGACCCGACTGCGACCAAATGTACCACCCTCCATACGGGCTACCGAATCTAGGTGACGAAGAAGATGATTGGTACATCGTCCAGATACTCCTGGAGGGAGCGCCCCTTCCAGCACCACTGCCCCAAGAGCTACCGTAGCTCCACCTCCCGTTGAGAGAACCAGCACGTCTACCAAACTGGCCACTTCCGCTTCCACCCCTTAAAACCCAGACACTAAATGGGTTTCTGCGGCTTGATCTTTCAAGCAACCTAGCTACACGACCGCGCCCCTGGCTTCCAAAACTGAATTCTCCTCCAACCCTGCTAGCCGAAAGGCCAGAGTCACCATAGCCCCCAATACCTCCCAGGCCAGTACGCCAACTGCGGCCACCTCGCCGCAGTCGACGGGAAAAGGGCGAGGTTCCTCTTCCACCCCATCCGGCTCCAAACACACTACCAATTCTTTGTCCTGCGGCCGCTAAGCTTCCTTGTCTCAATCTGCTACCCAGGCTTAATGCACCTTCTTCACCAAAGGCGTTGGTTTGGCCAAATGTTCCTCCTAGGCTTAAACCTCCTGCCAGACCCGACCCGCTTCCTTGACCAAAGCCAATTCCTGTACTTCCTTGCCCACGTGTACCTCTCCCTTGGCTTAATAATCCTCCTAGGCCTGATCCGCCTGGTTGACCGAACCTTAACCCTGCACCTCCTTGGCTCCAACTGCGCTCCCCTAGGCCCCATCGGCCACCCTGACCGAAACCACCCCCTTGACTGAAACCTCCGTTTCGTCCCCATGATCCTCCTTGGCCCAATCCACCTCCTAGACCCAGCACATCTTGACCCAAGCCTAAGCCTCCTAGGCCCCACCTACCACCTCCTTGACTCAACCTGCTACCCTGACCGAAACCCCCACCGAAACCACCCAAACCCCCGTTTTGGCCCCATGAACTTCCTTGTCCCCATCCACCTCCTAAGCCCAGGCCACCTCCTTGACCAAAGCCTAATCCTAAGCCTCCTTGGTCCCATCTACCGCCTCCTTGGCTCGACCTGCTTCCTTGACCGAAACCCCCACCGAAACCACCCAAACCCCCGTTTTGGCTCCATAAGCTTTCTTGTCCCCATTCACCTCCTAAGCCCAGGCCGCCTCCTTGACCAAAGCCTATTCCTAAGCCTCCTTGGCTCGACCTGCTACCTTGACCGAAACTACCACTGAAACCACCTGGACCCCCGTTTTGTCCCCACAATCCTCCTTGCCTTCCTGCTAACCCTTGGCTCAAGCCTCCTATTTGACCAGAACCCCAAATTTGCCCCCATGGTCCTTCTTGACCCAACCCGCCTCCTTGACTCAAACTGCCCCATTGGCCCAAGTCACCACCTGGCCCAAATCCCATGTTTTGGCCCCATGATACCCCCTGGCCTAATAGGCTTCCCAGATTCAAGCCGCTTAATCCACCACCTTGACCAAAACCGCCACTCGGGCTCCACGAATCCCTTCCAAGGCCTCCTTCTCCCCAGCGTCCGTTCCTAGAACGTCGTGAAAAACCGGTATCTATGCCGCTTGTGAGTCGGTCATCGATGTTGACACTGTTGGAAAGGTCGACAGTTCTACCGAAACCATACAATGGCAACGGGATCCACAAGCGTTGCCCATTGCGGTTTACCCAGGCTCCGGTCCTGAGTACGCGCCACGGGCCCCATAAGTAGGCTCGCAGTGGGCTGAGCCAGAAATCAGAGCCGATCGTTCCACCCCACAGACCTCGTCCTTGATTCCGTCCCAGCCAGGACCACACGCGAGAGCCCTCGACCCCGCTGCGTTGAAGCTTACGGCCACTCGGAAATGCACCGAGATGGCCGGGGTGAATGCCCTGGAGACCAAGGAGCGTGAGTTCGAAGCATCCCCTCCTGCGCCCATGGCCAGGAAATTGAAACGGTGATGGTAGCTGGGGCCCAGACGGTCTCTCACGGCGTGGTTGTGACCGAGACCGACTACGTGAAGACCCACGATGTCTCCGAGGTGTCGCGCGAGGTTGCGTCAGAGGTTGCTCCGGAGGCGTGCCCTCAGGCTGCGTCTGAGGTCCCGGTTGAGGCTGGTTTCGAGGTTGACTTCCAGGCTCAGTTTGCCGTCCTGCTTGGGGCTGGGACCCCGAGGCCGACAACCCACCCGTCTGGGAAGGGCTGCTTGGGACCGATGGCCCTGACTGCTCAGTCTGCGATGGCACCGCCCCTGTAAAAAGTGCATAAACCTATGTACCAGGCTAAGGGTATTGTAGCTGGTGCACCTGGTTAGCGTGGTAATACTGATAATCCGGCATGTTCGTATGCGTTAAACTAGAAGAAGAAACCTTATCAATACCGGAGGACAAAAAGATTTCATAACATGAAAAAAAAATGAATATTCGCAGTAATAAAAACCTTTAAAAAGTAAAACAAACTATTCTAGAATGTACCCCCGTCTTTATGCCTAGGTTATGCATACCACTTTTTCGCCAGCCAGAAAATATTTAGCGTACACCAAATGTCTCGCAACAAGTACACAGTATGCTTCTATGATTTCACGCGTTTGTTGCTCTCTACGTTTGAAAAGTATGTCATCAATAAGTTTTCGTCCACGTTCGAATTCTCAGATATTATCACCAAGTGACTGAGTGAAGAGATTTTCCAAATAACTTCAGAATCTCCGAGCGTCGTTGTCTTGCACAACAAAAACGTGGCACGTCAGTTTGGCGAAGTTACTCGACTAAATGAAAACTAAATTTGCTGCGGTCACAACTTGCAATATACTGACGTTTTGTAGGGGTTCTTCTTTGTCTTGCTTAAGTTTAGGTTTTTGTTACAACGTACTGACAATTATTTTGTTCAATTTCATCGGAAATCGCATGTCGTGTGCGTATGTCATGCTCTGCACAAAATATTCAGTATAATTCTGGTGGCTTGGCAATAAGCAATACTTTTTTTGCCAGTAGTAAGGAAGAACTGCAGGCGCATTAAGCTAAATTTGAGAGGTCTTGCGCACAGCCAAAGAAAGCCTGCGCGAAGGACCCTGAACGTAGTGTGGCATAGTGAAAATGACCATTTGGTTTTCTGAACGATCAATCTGCTATTGCCAATGGCGGAACAAATGTTTAAGTAAGGCCCAGAGGGAAACGGTAGATATAATTTACTGAGTCCGCCATTCCGTGGTTTCTTGGAACACACTATTGAAATGATTTGCTGAATCTCTTAATTAAATTGTTTAAACGGAGATTCTATGCAGCACCGTGTTACACTGTATTCACGACAATGCATCTTCTTGCATTTCCCCTGGTGAAATGGGACGAAAAAATTCTTGTTATCGACAGACTCAAGCTACCCAAACATTAAAACTCAAGCTGTGAAGTCACGTTTGAATGCTTAAATGCATGATTTAGCCTGGCCATGGCATCTGCATAAAGGCTTTTTGTAGCAAGCATTTTGGAGGTGGTTAAGCTACAAAATTGGTAAAATGTGATTGAACATCGATTTTAGCAGCCACAAGTTTTTAAAGAAAACGCTACAGTCCCTTTAAAATTACTTAGCACGTCCTGCTCATAGTCCTAATGTGCCACAAATACAATAAAACTATAATGTTCAACAGAAAACATAACGGTGCGAAAGGCGGACGAAGGTTTGGGAGACAAGCAGGACAGGACAAGCGCTCACACCCAACTCCTCATTGAAGAGGTCAACCTCACGCACATCTATCGCGCCATTACGCGCACGCGCTCTGAGATTACGCGCAATGGTAGGATATGTGCACGTGTGGTTGATGGCTTCTATGAAGAGTTGCGTGTCAGCGCTTGTTCTGTCCTGCGCGCTTCGCAAGACTTCGACCAAATTTTTGGCTGTTATGCATTTCTTAGCTAACCAATTCCCCAAATACATATTCATCTGCAGATCGGCCCCCTGAGCAGGTCCTAAGGAAAAACAGAAACCTCGAAATGCTTGAAAATGATTTCTCACTAGAAGAAGGAAAAATGCAGGGACAGGGTTAATCTTCAATGTTTTTTTTAGCATTTGTCACCACTTAACTGTCACCAGTGGCTGATTTTTTTATGCCTTTACAAACTGCAGCGCCTGTGCTTGAGCAGAGCTGTGCGTATTACGATGCTATGAACATAAATTTTTCAGGCAATAAATATTTAAGTGCTACAACTTTATGTGCTTAGAACTTTTACGGGGACACTTGGTAAAATAGGCAGAACTGTCGTTAGTGAAGGGCTCACGAAAAACTAACTTAAAAAATTGGGCTTTCTCGACCAACTATAGCTCAACATAGTACCCTATTGCGCTTTGTATACTCATCTACGGTCTCTGCCGGAAGGGGACAAACTCTGCTTCCTCTGAGTCGATTAAAGAAAAAAAAACTGGTTCATAAAACTTGTGAAAATGTTCATATCACAGCAGTTAAGTAATTACGTAATCGCTAAAGCAAAACGGGATATTGATCATTAACCACAAATAGATATGGAACCCTAATTATTTGAGGGATTCCCTTTCGGCGGGTTCCTTCTTGTTAGTCGTGATGATCTATTTAATCGCCACGTAATAACGTGCCCTCAAGTTGCTTCTATTTACAATTATCGGGACTAAGCCAACACAGTTTTTGGTATACGCTTTTTGCTTCGGAAAATATTTTTAGCCAAGCGGAATTATCCGTTGACGCATTTTAACTTGGAAGCCCTCAGCACCAGCGTGTAAGCACCAGAAAATGAACGTACCCTTTGTCCCACCGTGTACATTGCTGGAGGCAATAAGTATGCCTGGATAGGAAAAAAAGACCAGTATTAACTCTTGGAACGCTCCGAACGAATGCCAATCCTGTTTTAGTTTTTGCAAACAAGTCTACGAAACTAGAAACTACCAGTAGAGTACTTTCAAGGACTTACAGTCCAGTATGCTATTCTTTGATATGGCAGAACAAAAAGGTTATGATTCTGATAGAGCTATTTGCCAGAATTTGATGGCAGTCAGACATAGCACAGACGTAAATGAGCAAATGGGTGCAACTCGGCGTCGGAGGACATTGAGATAAACTACGTGTTTAAAAAAAACAAAAAAAAAAAAAACGAATGCGAACATGCCCTCCTGCGGCACCTCCTGGCAAGAATTTTTATGTTTCACTACAAGAAAAACTGATTAAAGTGTGGGTAATTTCGTAACCTTCAAGCTTGTTCCGCTCGCGTGGTTTTCATCACGCTGCAAGCTCGAAAGTCTCCTAATCCATTTTAAGTTTCTGCCTATCACATACAAGTATTCGTCGGCCGGCAATTATACGCTTGACCACTCACGTTGCAGTAATGGGGAAAATACGCGTTCCCTACAATTCTTACTAAACCTTGCGACCAAGGCGCGGCAGGCGTAAATTGTTATCTAGAAATTATGCTATCAAACAAGATATTTCACTTAATATTTATGGTTCATCGCAAAGTGGCTAGATAAGTCCAAATTCATCCGCTCAAACATAAGCCAAAGTCGGGATGGTGGGAACAGTAGTAAATTCACACGTGGCATCGGGCGTCAAACGAGAGATTCAAGAACGACTTTTTATCAACCCTGATTACCAGCAAGGAAATATTTTCACAACGACAAATATTTTTATTTTGAAATAAACATATAGCTTCGCTATACATGAAAATTTTTAATTTACAGGATAACCTAAACGGGCTTGGTTTCACTTTTTGTGACAACCTAACATTTTCAAATAAAACATTTTTTCCTGGTTGCGCATTTTGTTGTATATTTACAAGTTTTCGTCTCCAGAGGATGCAATATATTGTGAATACTGGGATTTAAGCTCCCAAAAAGCGGTCGCAAATAAATTCAGCAAAAAAGTTTGACTGAGATCGTCGTACAAAGGGCGAGAAAAGGAAAAGTCTCACCTAGAATCAAAACCGCAACACGTGCTGGCTCCAGAAGAGCCATGTTGACACCGCGGCCTAAACTGGCGCTGTGCCCGCCTGGATGGCTTATTCCTCGGCTGCTGAACACGAACTATATCCGTGACACAATAAAACAAACATTTTTGACAGACGAATATATGTTTTCCACAGAAACGGCTTTTGTGTTGAGCCCTTATGACGTCCTCCACATCTCTCGTCGACCCTGAGAGAAAAAAATAGACAGCCTATTGTTTCAACGACATGCCGCTGGTCATCCTAGAAGGCAACAAGAAAGAATTATACATAAGTGTATTGTTTCAAGAGCTTCACAAGTTTGGGTTCTCTGCCGGTAGCAAGGCGAGGGCGCCTTGGAAATTCACCGCTGTAGTTGAATCAAACTTCGGGGAACGTCCCCATTCCGCAGCTTGATAAAATTTTGAACGATGTAAAATATTCCTAGAGCACAAAAAAATATGGGAACGGGTTAGAAGGAAAACGAACTTTTACAATCAACTTTCCTGATCTTTTTGTACGTAACCACACGTCTGGTACGAACTGAAACAAGGGATACACCGTTATATTCGACTGAATCAACGAAGCTTTCGAGTAGGGTAATGTGAGTTTTAACGGTGTACCTGCAGCGGAAAAAACTGTGCAGGACGTATTGCATACAATTTAGCGTGCCACACGCAAAAAAAAAAACAAAAAAAAACAAATATCCCGGGCCTTTTTACTGACGAGATACCTGGAGAGGGGTATTCTTGGCGCCTCGGCGTTTTTCCCCACGGAGATGCAGCCGTAGCGTGAAACCTGGGGAGGGGCAAAAATGCAGCGTATAAGTGTATTCTTGGCTTCTTGGCGTTTTTGCCCGCAGAGATGAAACTGTCGGGGGTAGAGGTATACAACTTTGCTGTAAGTCTCGCGCCTTTGAAGGACGAAGCGTTCTAGCGTGAGGCGTTACCTTCTAGCGCCAGGCCTTGGAAAACGAGTGTCCCGTTGTTTTAGTACCATGTCTACATAATACGACGACGTGAGACGACGACGATATGAGACGCCGACAGCCCGGGCCCCTATGTGGCATCGCCGATAAAAAAAAAAAGCATGCCAGTAAATACTGGCATGATGTGTCGCACAGACTTTGGAGTCGCAATGCAGCTGTTCCACGTATTTCATCATCATCATCCCCACCACCACTACCACCACCATCACCATTATCATCATCATCATCGTCGTCGTCACCGGCCTGTCTACACCCCCTGTAGTACAATGGCCTCTCCCATAGATCTCCAATTACCCCGGTCCTTTGCTAACTGCTCCCAATTTATACCCGCATACTTCTTGATCTCATCGGCCCATCTAACTTTCTTCCGCCCCCTGACACGCTTGCCTTTGCCACGCTTGGGAATTACCTTGTCGTTGGTCTACCTAAAGATTTTTGTCTATATTCACAACGTGATACGGCCCGCAGCGACAGATGTTTACGTATGGCTGTGAAATGATGCTATTTCTTCGAAGGTAATTTAAATCGAGATAAATTCCCACAGCGTGAACCTCAGGGCTGTTGGCCTGGGGCACATTTTACCCTCCCGATATTCTAGTATGATATTCACCTTTACCTGTTGGGTTAGTTGCCTGCGTCGATAGGTGTCATGCCTATCGTTGCCCTGCTGAGACCAATAAGGACGCAGATACGATCCCGCCGCGCTGGGTGCCTTTCAGATGGAGGCGAAAAGCGAAAGCGCCGGTGTGTCGAAATTTCCGCTCACGCTGAAGATCTACAGGTTGCCTAAATTTATTCGGAGTCCTCCACTACTGTGCGCCTCATAGCCAATGTGTAGCTTCGGCGCCTTCTTTTACTTAGTTTTTTCATTTATTCAACTCTTGAGGCATGCCAGTTGGGCGAAATTTCTATCAAAAAAGTGTGAAAAACGTATCAGTGATAGCTGTCAGCGGTTTTGTTATAGGGGTAATACAGCGGCGGTACTTTTTCTCAGCGTGTGGTGGTTACCGTATGGATGTCACCCTGACTCCTTTAGCCAAGACCATCGGATAACCCGTCCGAGGCCTTGCCAATTCGACCAGCGGGGTGGCTGTTTTATTCACCCATTGTTAAGAAATCGATGTAAATGTAACTGTATGCCACATTTAGAGATGCTAACCAGCGGCTCTCCGAATTATCGTAGCAATGCTGACTAGGGCCAGAACTTGGTTTTTGAGGTAATAGGAATAGTGACAATGTGTTTTCGCCTAGGACAGAGCCTTTAATACCTTTAAAAGGACAGTGCCTTTGTGTAGCCTACTGTGGCAGATAACTCAAAGGATGTAGCGGCTGTCCGCCGCCTCCGCCCTAGCGCGCAGGTGCCATAGTAAGAAAAAAAGAAGTGAACAAAGCGGACCGAGAGCTCATGAGAGCTAAATAAAGCAAAAGAAGAAGAAGAAGAAGCAAGTTCATCTGTCGAGAAACCGAACGCCGGGGTTGTGAAGAAGCATGTTTGCATCGGTATTCACCCTGACCACAACGGCCTTCACCCTGGGACTGGCCGCAATTCAGCCCGCCGATCCATCACTGTACGAAATTGGTAGGTTTTTCGAAGTCATACCATATGTGTCTCCGGACAAAAGGAAGCCAATATAGACCACGAAGTTCTGACGTATTCAGTGGGAGGGAAGGATACCACACTAGGACTGTCGGTGCCGCTTCCATGCACTTGGGATATGGGTTGTCGAGTTTTACAACTTTTCTCATGCTTCGTTGTTAGTCTGCATATAGTTTGGCAACGTCAGGTACGCTGTGTGCACGAACCTCTTTCGGCGGAGGAGTTTAAGGCGTTACAGCCTCGTGTGAAGGTGTTGCTAACCAGTCGCTTTCGTTCAAGTCACAAGTTAAGGAGACTGCTTAGGAAACAGCGCAAAACACTTTGACGGAGAGAGGGCAGACAGACAGATTCCTCTCTCCACCCAAGTTTTTCGCGCTGTTTTCTAAGGTATCATGTGTACCCAACTAAACCAAAGTCAAGCTTTAGTACGTTTGGGAGACTCACTGGAATATTTTGGGAATGAGTTCGCTCAGCAAAGCATTTTTTTCGAGACTAAGATAGCTTACCTCACCTGTGGATGCATATAGCATATGAGTGAGGTTGTGAACGGACTTTGTACCGCTTGGGAAGGACCCGTTAGTATGCGGGCATCCACAGAGGCAAGAGATGATTAATCTGTGACTCGGTTTCATTGCGTCCACAAAAGTTGCCGCCGATTTATTTGCTCTGGAGTAGCCGGATAACCCAACATCTGCTGTCCCCTTTTCAAAGAAGTCTCGCGAGAAGCATTCCAGTTCGCGTTATTAATAGCGTTTAAGCACTGTGGTTGCTAATGAGCACACAGACAAGCACGCTCATGCACGCGCGCACACACACAGCACGCACGTAAACGCTCACGCACATACAAGCACGCTCACGTCCATAGGCGCATGAGAAGCTGTTGTGCTCACAGCGTTCATGGTGTAGAGAATTGGCGGATGTATGCGCTTACTTTTCTGTTGCATTGGTTGCTATATATACCGTAATGCTTCAGTGTCTGGTCATTTGTGATGCACAGATTGTCTCTGGTGATAATGCCTGCAGCTTTTTGGTGCACAGGTGGAAGCGGTAGAAAGGATAGCCTTGACTATGCAGGATAACTCTTATTTATATATTGGAGGTGACTGGGGTGTTGCAAGAATTGACATCAGTCCCTTCTTTGTATGTTGTGAAAGTTGGGCGTCTCTGAAAAAAATACTCTGTGTGAATTCAGTGCCCCCGCATTGGCTAAAGTACTGAATATTATGTCCCGTGAATTTAAGAGCAGTAGCTCCAACGATTCTGCAGGTACAATATGGCATTTTGAACGTCCCAGGAAAAGAAATCTCTACTAGTCCTCATCAATTTAGCAATAAATTCTGATGAGTATACACGTTCAGTTTTTCTTACATAATCCAACTCTGATTCACTGTGAAGAATGTACTGAGACTTCTGTGCTGCAAGCTGGACACAGAAAATTTGGCGGCCCTTTTCGGAAATGGCCGAGGTAATATTCATGAACAGTTCATTTTTTATTATGACTGGCAGAATACGGCATGGCCAGCGGTAGCTGAAGGGCGGACCTTCAGGACAACGTTGTTACTCGTCTCCAAACAGACACGCCATTTCGCGGAATGTTTAACCTGGTAACGAGGTCGTCGTGGAGCGTACTTTCGTATACTACTGAGGCTGCATCCACGATTACCTCATCAAGCGCAAACCATCTTGCCGGCCATTAAGCAAGTGTAGGAGTGGGCCGCTTCTTGATAATTGCGTCACACTAGGGCCATTCTATTAAGAACGCGTTAAAAGATTTTTTGATGCCTTTTTGTAGAACAAATGGGCGATATGTTTCCAAGAGCGCCTTCCTGATCGTTATTGAAAAGTACAATCAGTTTTTCATTACACACGCCACAGAACGTAGATGGCTTTCGCATGCAAGGTTTATGCGTAACAACCTTGGTTGTTTAAAAGTGATGGAGTTGTTGTCTCCTCTACTCCTGCATCCGAGATGCTTTTTTTTTTCAAATATTGAGAACAAATTCTCCAGCACCACCAGGCGGGAAATGCTGCGGCCAATTTTACTCCCCGTGGCGCTTGTCTTTCTTCATCTTGCCAATCAGTGTCCCTGAACAACTTCTGCAACAACAAGGAAAACAAACTGGTGCTGGAGAACAGCTCGTCTCCCCGATCGGCCGGCATCGCGACGGCGACCCAGCTCCGTGACCGTCGGGGCTCCATTGGCTGCGGCTACGAATTCGAGGCCAAGGAGAGCATGGGCCTCATCGTGTCCGTTGTGGACATGAACCTGCGCGCTGGCGTCCTCAACGAGTCCTGCACAGACTATATAACCGTAAGGGTGGTGTTAAGCATGTGCAGTTCTTTATACTACGGCCCCTCGATACTGTTCCGGTGCTAACAACTGACATCTGGGCCACGTTACGGCTGCAATTTAGTGGCGCTGCACAGTTCGTGTAACACATCTTCTGACAGAGGAAGGAATCGGTAATGTCAGAGGGTTCTTCAGCGATCTCCTATCAGTTGTGGACGTGATAAAATGAGAATAATAGCGTGGCCGTTATTTTCTTCGAGTGGTTAGTTAGGAGTGTTTGATGCCAACGTGCCGAACTAAGGTTACCAAAACATTCTTACCCTATTTATACCCGTGGTAATAAAAATTACCTTATTGTCTAAATTTTGTTTGGCAACACGGTTTTTGTGTTCATAGAATCAAGAAAAAAGAAATTTATTGCTAATAAATTTTAACGTAAGTCCACGCGGATTGTATCCTGCACCTATGAACAAATGTGCAGATTGAACGATTGTAGAGACCACCTATCACTTCGGTGTTTTTTGTGTGTCGTTTTAAAATGCAGCAATATGAACACGGAGGAGCAGCTGCCTTGGCGATGCGCATTTTTTGGGGGCTTAGGAAAAAACTCTGCTCGCTGGATTTGTTCAGAAGTGTTGTTCATACGCATTCAGTTCAAATACCCGCAACTGGTGGTTACTCTGCCTCTTTTCGTTTCCTCCGTGAGTTTTCTACCAGAAAAATTCGTTGTTTTGATAGTTCATAAAGGGAACATCATCACATCATCATTTCCTAAAATACCCCTCGAGGGGTATTACAGAAGGGGTGGGTTGACAATATAATTTTTCATTTGCCTCGAGTTTTTCGTTGTGAAAGATAAGTAGACAACTGGTCGAAAAATGTTGATGGGCAGGAAATTGGGACTACGTCGTGAGGAAGGTTATTGCAGTCGCTTGTACTCCGTAAAGAGAAAGACCTTGAAAAATGGTCGTTTTAATACGTGGTCGGGCGACTTGAAGTGGATGACTAGTGCGGTAAGATAGGCGGGCTGGTGGTATAATGTAGGGATGACAAAGAGGGCTGTGAAAGAATTTGTGAAAAAGGCAGAGGCTGGAAATACGGCGGCGGGTGTTAAGGTTTTAAAGAGGCGATTTTTTTTTATGATAAACTGGTATTATAAGAATACCCAAAAAAGGAATAAACCTAATTGCATGGTTTTGAAACGCCTCGAGTGAGTCAATTAGATATGCTTGGTGTGGGCTCCAGATTGCAGACGCATATTCCAATTTAGACCGGATAAGTGTCTTGTACGCCTGAAGTTTCATATTCTTTGGGGCGTGCTGAAGGTGACGTTTCAGAAAACCTGAAGATTTGTTTGCAGGTGACATAACGTTAGTAAGGTGCATGCGGCAGTTAAGAGCGTTGCATAGGGTGACAGTGAGATACTTATATGAATGCACTTGTTCGAGGGCGACGTTATCCATTACGTACGGGAACAGAAAAGGGTTATGGCGGCGGTGAAATGAGACTGTTCTGCAATTTTTTAGGATTAAGTTTCATAAGCTCGCGGTCACACCATTCTTGTACGTGGTTAAGGTCACCTTGTATAGCGCTTTATCAGTGGGTTTAGGGATTGAACGATAGATTACACAGTCGTCAGCAGACAAACGGATTCTGGAGGAGACCGCAACGTTCCGAAGACTGACTGTTGTATTTTCTTTTCTTATTGACGTAGTGTGTGCTGATGTAGCTGCCAGGGAAGATGTCGGGCGGGCATTCGCCGAGTTGGGTACCGTGTTATAGTAAAAACGTTCGCACGACCGAACTAACTTTGGCATACATTGCGGACGGTCGGCGTTCAGACAAACTGCATTCGCCTAAGAAAAATTAGTTACGTTCTTTTCTGAAAAGCTTTCTGTAGGCCTATGTTGTCACAGAAACAAACGTCCGACGTCCACCAAAAACAATCGGCGGAAAGCTGTCCAGTCTGTGACATCGTTGGAAAGCAGCGAAAAAATGGCTTCAGCGCAAGATGAAGGAAGTCGTATTTTGAGAATAACGAGGATTCGTCATCAAAACTGTGGACAGTTGACAGTGATCGATTGGTTTGCCCGAGATTGGGCGCCCATTGCCAGCTGCCATGACGGTGCTTCGTCATGGCCGCCAGGTTAATGCCGGTGTCCGATTGCAGTGCTTTTCCTGTGGTCGAGAATTGGGGTTGAAGCCTGTAGCCTTCAATTTATTTTTATTTTCAAGAAAACTTGAACTGGATGGACTGTTAAAGCCAGGAATTTTTTTTAACTGCGATGGCAGTCGCCTTAGTGTTGTGGGGCCCGATGTCCGTCTTGCGTAGTCCGACCCTCTTAAGACACCGTACTTCCATTCATAATTGTTTTCCATACTTCTCTGCCCTCGGAGAAGGACGGTGTAGAGGGAGGTGATGTCAGCCTTCTCATTTCTGTGAAAATTAAGTTATGCAGAGTCACTGCATGACGTTTCGCACTGCAGTATCCCAATAATCGCACCGCAGATTATTCCTTCGTTAACGACGGCAGATGATGAATTACGGGACGACAAGTAGCCTCCTCTTGTTCTCACTTTGTTGTCCTGTTTCTGTAGGCTTAAACATTTCAGAAAACTATCTACTCCCCTGTAAATTGCGGCAGCGCATTCCCGGTGTAAATTTCTCCCACGTGAAGTGCTTATATTGAAAACTGGTGACTTTTCGTTTCTCGTTAGCTCCAATGGCCTGCCTCTATTGCTTTCTGTTTCACGCAGTTCGTGACAGACTACAACCTGGGGGCGGACAAAGAAAAGCGCTGCGGCAGAGTCACGGGAGCTGACCACTACCACTTCGCCACGCCACGCTCGGTGTCACTCAAGCTGTTTGCCAAAAGTCCCCTGTCGCACTTTTTCGACGGATACATCCTTGGCGTAGTGGCCACCAGCTACGTTGAACGTGAGTCATATTATTGCGTGAGGAACAGCTTGGGCATTTAATCAAAATTTGTCATTCCGTCAACAAAGCAACGTCCCTCCGTCAATTGAGCGGGCACATAAGAGCACAAAACAAAAATAGAGCGGAGGGCGCACGCGGAGAGAAGTGCTTTCAAAATTGGAGACGGGATGTCGCAAAGACGACGTCACTCCAAACGCGTTTCTTGTTGCTCTTCCACGCCCATTCGCACTGGCTAGTCTACCCGCGGGCTTCCGGCTTCGTTTCTCGGGGAAATGGCAGGTACTGGTGGTGGCGATGGAGATCGAGCATGTTTTTGCGCGTCTCGATCGTTTCGCTGTGCTTATCGCTTGGTAGCAGCTGGCGCATGAACTTTAAAACTTGCTTAATTAGAGTACGTTCAATAGCTCAAAGCAAAAACATATGGATCAATCAGTGCATACTGGAGGTACACCTTATTACAGCGCTCTCTGGAAGGAGGCAATACTGTTAGGTATTATGCGCACATTATCCAGATAATACTAATAAATGTAAAGTGTAAGCGGGAAAAATCTCTTTTAAACACAGACACTAAACAAAAGACTGAAGACAGTAACTCCACTATAGACACTCAACATAAATACACAGACACTAAAGACCATTAACGAGAACATCCAGAGGAAAGGTAAGCCCTTCTTATGAGTTTTGAATGCAAAAGCATTGATGCCCAGCAGAACGCCGCATGTATGCTTGCGTCACTGCCAAAGAATTAGTAAATCAGCGGTTAGCTACGGACGCCCGTTGTCATGGCTGGTGTATGGTCCCATTGAGTGGATATGTGAGAGTTTTGGCTGGTTATGTTTACGTCGACCCAAATGGGAATTGGTGAATTGGCTTGAATTTCTTACGACCGTTGCCATCGTTATAGGCCAGTACACTCGAGTGGGTTGATGGAAGGCCTGCCTGAGAGTCAAAGTGAGGTTACCTTAACGTTGAGCCTAACTACGTGCCAAGCGACGTCAAATGTTTTGTACATGGAGCAGTGTGTACCGGTTTACGAGGTTAGTGCTCAAAGCGTAACGTTAGGCCTAACGTCAGACCGGTACAGACGCGCGCTCGCACGGCTCCAGTGCCATCTATTAACGCATGGCCTCACGAACGCAGGCTTCAGTGTAGGTTGCTTGGTGCTACTAGTAACGTCAGGCCGGCACATACCCACGTTCTCATTGCGAAGCAAAGAATCGAGGTGCGGGAATGCACTTTGCTGCTCTCCTAGCGACCACGTCTGTAATTAGCATTCTGAAAATACTCAAGTAGTACATGTACCGTAACACACGTTTCTAAGTCGAAGGCACGGGGCATGAACAAGACAGAAGGGTAAGCGGTGCTTTTTCGGGCGGCCAGATAACTTCACAAGCGCTCAGCCTGGATGAAGTTAGCGGCATCTGTCGTGGGAGAAGAAACTGCGCGACCGTCGCCAGCCATCGAAGAGCTCTGCTGCCAACGGCATTTCACTTCGCCGCCCCGGAATGAATTGCCGCCTCTATAATTTCGTCCATCAGGTGCTGCTACCCTCTCCTTTGCCGTCACAGCTATGAAGCTTCGTAGTCGGTGTTGGGTTTCACTGGGACGTTATCCAGTCGTTTGCCCGTGCCCGGCGGACTGGGCCGTTTCCCTTCCTTTATATTCTTGCTCCGTAGCCAAAGCTCACGGCCTTTGACTAGGTACACCATAAATTAGCTTCCACCGTGAAGGCATTGTTACGCAAAGCATTGCGCGCTGGACTCTCATTCAGGAACTCCAAGCTTCAATTGCTATCTTGTGCCAAATTTACGTAATTTCTTCCAACTCAATTACTTTACGTATATTGATTTTGCGCAATTGGCTATAGTCACGAGGGTTTGGGAGTAGTTTCTCTGCTACAGACGTGGAAAGGCGGTTTTTTGCTCAACGGGAAGTTTCTTACTATTGTACGTCAATCGATCTGTGCCTGGATTACAAAATGAGTTTAACAAAGTTAGAAATGTATCATCGCTGGGTGCATCATTTCTGATGAACCTATCGAAACGGGATAGGTATTACCGCTGTAGGCCATTCCATCACCGCCTTCATAAGGCAACTCTAATGGTTCTGGGAATTAATGCAACAAGTATTTGGACCGATAGCCAAAGACTACTGTTTGGTCCACAACAGAAATGCGTTATTCAATTGCAAATCAAGGCAAATCGCGGTAAAGCAAAATAAATTAACTTATTATACATAGAAATATACGTGTTGATTGTGCTAGTTAAGTATTTTATACGTCAATTTAAAATGTGTGCATGTTTATTTTCAATTGAAAACACAGTCCACACTTTTGCAACAAAGAACTCAATCAACCTTTCACCATACACATTTTTACAAACAGGAAGATTGAAATTTCTGTTTGTAGCCTGTCTCGTCGTACGAGCCGGTAGAGAAGGCAAAGTTAAGGGCTGAGGAGAGTGGCAGGTTACTGCGCTACTGACCAAAAGGGCAATTCTGTATTCATGTAGATATCTAAATTAGAGCACACGAAGGTCGTCAAGTAATGTGCTACTTGGGTGGTCAAAGGAGAATATCTTATTGTTTTTAACGCTCATTTTTCTAGTCGTTGAGGAGACTTTAAAGAGTTCACATATGTCACCCCCCACGTTTCGTTACAGTAACGTATATGGTAGTAGAATAATGAGAAGTATAGGCGATAGATGTTAAGTGGAATGTGTTGACGGGCCTTCATTAGTGTGTAGCAACCAAGGGCAAGTTTCCTACATACGCTATCAATTTGTTTCCTCTAGTGCAGGTCTTGACCAAAAATAACTCCTGAGTAATTATTAAAACACACATTTTCGATTCTACGATTTTCTATAGCTAAACTAAATTTCTCACAATCGAGGTGTTTTCATATTGAATGAAACATTTGAAAAATTAAGTTTTGATTCATTAGTATTAATAGATAATTTCTTATACAAAATCTACTTTGAAAGGGCTGATAAATCCGCCATGATATTATTTTGAAGGGTTGGCAAAGCTCAACCAACTTCAACTAAAACAGTCTCGCCTGCGTACAACACAACTTCTCAAAAAGCAACGAAATCAGGAAGGTCATTTATGTATATAGAGACTAAAGTTGGCCCCATCACCGAGCCTTGAAGTGGTCCACAGGCGATTGCTTTATACGAAGAAGGACAAGTATACGAATTTCTACTGTCTGTTTTCTGGAGGATAAATTGCTTTGAAAGAACTTATTTGAGCCATTCAAGAATCCGCATGTTTCCAACTTCTTCAACAAGAATGTGTGGCACACCGTATCAAATGATTTCCTAATATCTATAAAGATTCCTACTGCGATTTTGTCTTCATAAAGGGCGAAGTTAAGGACCTGGAATAGTGTCGGAATGGCTGTGGCTATGTGTAACGAAACCGTGCCGCTGAGGGCAGATTATGTGGTTTGCATGAATAAATAGGTTTATCTGAACTGAGATAAACTTTCCAAAGAGGATGATAATTATGCCTAGTAGGAATATCGGTCGGTAACTGCAACGAGCATTTGAATCCCCTGATTAAAACACCGGTCCAACCTTCGCAAGTTTTAGTATACCTGGGTAACAATAGGATCCAGAGGCATCGGTATGTGACACAGGGGGTGGAGATTACGTCATTTTTGTATTTTAAAACCTTTGTATCAATGTCATCATGGCCAATTGCTTTGTAAATTGGCAATACCCTAACCACCCGGCCGCGGCGGCCGCTTTTCTAATGGAGGCGAAAAGCAAAAACGCCCGTGTGTACGAGATTTCGGCGCACGATAAAGATCCCTAGGTGGTCAAAATTAATCCGGAGCCCTCCACTACGGCGCGCCTCATCGCCTGCGTTGCGTCGGCGCGTTAAATCCCCACAATCAATCAATCAATACCCTAACCACTAACAAAATTTCTCCTTCTGTATGGGGAAAAAATAAACGTCATTACTGAAGTTTCGTGGTAAATCTGAATGTCAGGATGGAAGGAAGTTAGTTTGGCAATTAGCAATACTAGTGAAATAATTCTTTAAGTTATTTGTTACTTTTACCGTGAAATAATAATGAAAAATACATTTTACTTGATCCATACCTGTCACTTCTTTTATGGTTTTCTACATGCCCGAGCTTAGAATTTCCCTTTCGCTCGCTTATAAGTTTTGTGTATACTGCTTCTTTGTTTTCTTCATAACGGCAACAAATATATTTCTGTAGTATTTGTATCGACTGGGATAATATTTGTTTGTTTTATCTGGTTTTACCCTGCGGTAGTAGGTATCTTTTTGCTCAAAGATTGAGAGTATGAACTTAGTCATCATCATCATCATCATCATCATCACCAGCCTATCTACGCCTACTGCAGGGCAAAGGCCTCTCCTATTATTCCCAATTACCCCGGTCCTGTGCCAACTGTGACCAATTCATCCCCGCAAACTTCTTGATCTCATCTGCCCATCTAACTTTCTGCCGCACCCTGCAACGCTTGCTTTTTCTAAGGATCCACTCCGTTACCCTTAATGACCAACGGTTATCTTGCCTTCGCATAACATGCCCTGCCCACGTCCATTTCTTCTTCTTAATTTCTACTAATATATCCTTAACCCGCGTTCGTTCCCTTACCCACTCCGCTCTCTTCTTGTCCCTTAATGTTACACCTATCATCTTGTGCTCCATTGCCCACTGGGTCGTTCTCAATTTAAGTTGAACCCTCTTAGTGAGCCTCCAAGTTTCTGCCCCGTTGGTGAGTACCGGTTAGATGCAGCTGTCATACACTTTCGTCTTCAGGGACAATGGTAGGCTGCTATTCATTATCTGAGAATGTTTGCCGCATGCACTCCATCCCATTCTGATCCTTCTAATTATCTCTGCCTCATGGTTGGGATCCGGGATCACATCTTGACCTAAGCAGATATATTCGCTTACCACTTCAACTACCTCGACCCTTTCCCAAACTGCTGTTCTGTGCCTAGGTGATTGATCATTACTTCGGTTTTCTGCATATTAAATTTCAGCCACATGGGGTTCTACTCTGTTCGTCCAGTGGGGAAAGCATGCTTTGCAATTCGTCCCCCGAGTTACTTAGCAAGGCAACGTCATCAGCAAATCTGAGATGACTGAGGTATTCTCCATTAACCCTTACTCCCACCTGTTCCCAATCCAACGTTCTGAATACTTCTTGTATACATGCTGTGAATAACATTGGAGAGATTGTGTCTCCTTGTCTGACGCCCTTCCTTATAGGTATTTTACTGCTCTCCTTATGGAGGATGATGGTAGCTGTGGACCCATTGTAGATATCCTCTAGTATTCTTACATAATGCTTATCTACCCTCTGGTTCCGTAATGCCTGAAGAACTGCTGAGGTTTCGACCGAGTCAAATGTTTTCTCATAATCTATGAGGGCTATATATAGTGGTTCAGAATACTCAGCGCACTTCTTATCACCTCATTGATCGTGTGAATATGATCCATTGCTATATAACCTTTACGGAACCCTGCTTGTTCTTTAGATTGACTGAAATCTAGGGTTGCAAAAATTCTGTTCGCGATTACCTTCGGAAGTACCTTGTAGACGACTGACAGTAAGCTGATCGGCCTGTAATATTTCAAGTCCTTCATGTCACCTTTCTTATGTATTAGGAGAGAGAGAGAGAGATAAAACATCTTTATTGTCAGGATAATGTTCGCATTCTTCCAAGATTCCGGTACACTTGCGGTTATTAGGTATTGCGTATGCATGTTTGCCAGTTTTTCAAGTACAATTTCTCCGCCATCCTACAAGAGGTGTGGTGTTATCTGATCCTGACCAGGTGCTTTGCCCCCTTTTATTTCTTTCAAAGCCTTCCTTACTTCTTCGGTCGTTACTGGTGGGATATCTATCTCCTCTGAACTACTTTCTCGTTCGGTATTATCCTGGAAGTCCCGAATGGCCTTAATCCCCCAGGGTCAAAGAACATGATTATATTGACGACACGATAATTCCCGCTTGGATCTGTTAACTGCATTCTGTATACAACGAATGAAATTTTCACATGCTATGTGACTACGTTATCATGTAGGGTTTCGAAATTAATCATTTAGGAAGGCTACTAACATGTCCGTATTCAACACGGTGTACTCAGACTGCACGTTTTTCAGAAGGATATAAGTACGTCCGGATACAAGTAACTCGGGGATATAAGTAAGCCCGCGTAATTTGCAATTTTATTTAAATTGACGCTAGGCCGATTGCGTGCCTTGCACGCACCATGACACCACGGCAACGTATTTCACTACCACGGCAACGCAGCGTTCAACTTTGCTTGTTTTTTCAGGCGCCATAAACAATCATTCTTGCTTCAAATGATGAATGGTTTGATAGTGCCCGGGTTGATCCCCCAATGCAAAAACGATGGTTTGCATTTTACAATGTATGCGTGGTTTAGGCTGCCATTTGTTTTGTTATTTTTTTAAAAAGATAAAAGAACGTCAAGCTAGTGATTACAGGTTTGGGTGAAAAAGTAAAGCGTAATGTGAAGCACCACATAAACTACTGTGAACATCAGCCCATTCTCTGTCGGTTTTTCGGATGTATCTAAATATTTAGGAATGCATTTCACTGATAACGGAAGTAACAATGTACATTAGTGAGGAGTAACAGTATCGTTGCATGGAATGTGAACTATGTGGAGACATATCTTTGACAAAAATCAATTTTGATAATTATCGATTTGAGCTTGAAGGCTGCATTTCTGCAGTTCTTAAAAAAGACGCGATGCAGTGATAGAAATTCTTTTGAACACCGACTTTTTTTCACAGCGGAAGATGGTTCTTGCGGACCAAATGAGTTCATGTGTTCATCTGGCGATCGCTGCATCTACAGAGGCTACAGGTGCGACAAAGTCAACAACTGTGGAGACAACAGCGACGAAGACGCGTTTGGAAACTCGATGTGCTGTAAGTTGGAATAGTTTTGGCAGAGGTTTAGTTACAACCATTCCCTCACAATTCATTTGAAATCTTTAGCGCCGGGAATTAGGACGCAAGGCATTAAGAATGTAGCACAGTGGATGCTTGCCATGCAGTGGGCTCATGCAGATCCTTTCATGACGACAGAGACACAGTTGTATGGGAACACGAATCTGTACCGAAACCAACTTTTCTACGTACCAAACTACATTTTACATAAAATTCAACAATCTCGCATCAAACCATTAATCTTGTAGGTGTGATTTCGCCAACGAATGTTTACGCTTGGTGTGATTTCGCTTAAAGAATGTTTACGGGAAATGCTAGGCAGTATAAACAACTAGCTTCAATGCCCTTGCTGTTTGTACTGCGCGTCCGTCGCGTTGTTTATTGTTTGTTTTCTAAGGTCTGTTAGCGTTCTGAGGATCATTTAGTTGTTTCATTGGGGGCCAGATTATTTCCTCCGAGGCTGACTTATTGTATGAAAAAAGTCTGATATTCAGTACCTGGAGATGTCAAGAAGTTTTCTCACCCATCAACGCACCTAAGTAGCGTGAACTCAGTTTCCTAAGAAAAGAGTTTTAACGTTGGTTCTAAAACCGTTTTAGAAATCGTTGTAAAATTGTTGCACTGCTGAAAATTTTGGACCTCAATCTGTAGGCCTCAGTTTATTATGCCAGATGCAATTTACGTCTCGATGCTTGCAGGCCGCACTGTTTTTATTACGATGTTTTTCAGTGAATAGAATTGTTCCTGTCACAATGCCATGGTAAATCGCACACATTGAGCAGAAATAAAGTTGTACGTTCGGTGTTACGAGCCACCGGATTATGCTTAGAGGGTTGTCAGCAACATTGATAGACAAGCGGTTGCTAAAGGCGTCAGTTTTCTATGCGTTCATTTTTGTCCCCCTCTCAACTATTTGTGCGAAGGTGCACTTTTATAATTGCAAAAAATAGCGAAAAGTGAAGCACAGGTCTTCCAGCTTTTTCGATTTTTTATATTTTGTTTGAAGTGGCTATAACTTTACGGCTACAATTATAAAGAACGCCGGGCAATAGCCACGATATAGCTCGAGTCATGAAATTTAGGCACGCAAACGACGCCCGGACCGAGAAAAAGACAAAAAGTGATTTAGATTTTTGAATTGGATGAGTTATCTAATGGTCGTAGCGCCCGAGAAGCTCGCTGAGATGCTTTGTGACTCCCTATTTCAGTTGTTGACACATTTACGAAGCATTTAAGATCTTACAAGAAGCTTAAAAAGTGTTGCAGGTGTCTTTAACAGCGTAACTGTCTGAAGCGAAACAGAAGAGGTCTTGGCGAGGTAATATTTGTGGCTGCATTGCACATTTTAATTCCTGCATATCGATATTTGACTATTAAGCGTAAGTGTAGAACTTTGGTTCATCGCAAAAAGTGAAAGAATAGCACATACCATGCGTCGTTCCCGTCCACTGTAACAACAACCTTATTGACGTTAGACTGATTTGCAATGCGGTTTTTGCTGTTTCAGACACAGTGTTGTTAGTTTGCCAATTTTCTGAGTTAAAAACAATGTTTTGTTCACGTACACGTTGCACAGGTTACATATCCAAGAGACCCGCTAAATTTTCCTCTGCGTACTTACCAGTATGTCGCCATAACCGACATAAGCAATTTGGCCGGGAAGGGATTTATACAGACATGGCGTTTTTGAAGGCACTTTTTTTGTTAAAAATGCGTGTTATACGTGCGGAAAACAGCTAGAGAATTAGCTACGAGTTCATGGCTTCCATCTTGTAAACAAATGGCGGAATTGTACAACTTACTGCAGAGGTCTCCTTGCAACGGAACTGCTAAAGAACGTTCCCTTGTTTGGTATAGCGAGAGTGCTTCAGAGCGGGCCGGCGCCTCCCCAAAGAACACAAGAATGTTCGAATACGCTGCTAAGCGCAGTGTGACAGATTCCATCATAATAGATTGACAGCAAATTGTCGCTAAAAGTATGTACAGATGTGCATAAATACAGTGGATGCGTGGTCAATTTGACGGTAATTTACATGGGCTACACTAGGGAGCCTTGTGGTGCTTTCTATCGTGTCTGCTTGGTGTTGAAATGAAGTGAAGAGAACGAAGACGACGATAAACCAGACACGCTCTGCGGCTACTTTTCTAACAATCGAGAGCACGATCATCACCATCGTCTTGCGGGGTCACAGTCCCACATGGCCGCTCTGTTCTCCTTCCACCATCGCCCCTTTCGCCGACCGCTGTCCCTGGCAGCTTCCCATTGGCCGGCTCGTGAATGTGGGGTGAGTGACCCCTCAAAACGATGGTGATGATGGTGCTCTAGATTGTTTGAAACGTGCCCGCAGACGGTGTCTGGTTCATCGTCTTCTTCTTTCTCTTCACTTCATTTGCCCCACATGAGCATTTTTCCGCGAACGATGCTTGCACCACTCGCACAGTTCTAAATGGCTTAACAACACTGTCCGCAGTCCACAACAAACCAAGGTATCAGCGTAATTACTACAATGGTCACAGCACGCAAAAGTCGTATACACTGAAAATACAAAATACAAGCCGGCAGGAAGTTTGTACCTTTTCCGGCAATGACTGCAGTGCCATCCCTGCCGTTTGTATATGTGGGCGTGGCACGGCTGTGATTACTTCTACTTTTACAAGCTCCCATCGCGGGAGGGAACTCATAGGAGCTCTCAGAGAAAGATACACAGAAACGTTTTTGCCTACCGGTGGTCTTCTTTTGTAAGCTGTGGGGCCTTAGCTTTGCCCTTGTTGCCGCTCTGCATATCTTTTTCTTTGTTGCTAACTGTCGGCTCCTGGGCCGATTGGACGTGCTACTTCGCTTATGCGGCGGTTGCTGTTTCCCGACCCTTCCGGGGGAATCTAGCTGAAAGTATGGGGTTGTGGAACCTCCTGTCTCCAATCGGGGCACTTTCTTGTGCTGGGCTGCGTTGCTGAGGCAGGATGTCATGCACAGCTGTGTCACGGTCATCACTACCCGCAGGGTTCAACGAACTCGCGAACAATCAAAGGAGTTGCCTCCATCTGCGTTCGTTTTGGGGTTTCTCCCCCGCCCTCTGAATCAAGCTGGACCTGAAGTTTAGCGGGCCGTAACAGCAGCTGCGAAGTTTATTTCTCAATATTTTCCCGCGCTCGCACGTGCTTATCACGCTCTTTCTGTATTGCGGTAATCTCGTTTTTTATCTGGGCTAGCTCTTTCCGCACTTGCTCCTCACGAGTCTTCTGTGGTGCTCTAGGGCTTACTCCTCGCGCCAGTAACTCTGCGCTTCAAGCACCCACTGTTAGCTCGTCGCTGCTTAACCCCAAGCTCAAATAGCTCTGCCACGTCCACGTCGCTTTTTAAGGGTATACACAAACTAGTCTCGTCCTGCCGCGGACGCCAATTGCTGTCAGGTTCGGACAATAAATAATAACAGTTGAACATCGTTATAACGAACACTGATATAGTGAATTGTCGTCTATAATGAACGAAATACAAACTTTGGTTGGTCACGCTCTATTTCAAAGACACTCAATCATTTATAGCGAAACTGAAACCGTTGGTGACGCGCGATATCGGTTGTAACGAAAAATATTCACCAGGAGGCTAATACCTGTGACACACGGCAACGCTAGATCTCTTTTAAACTAAACCCCTTTTGCCACGTCAAAAGACATTTTGTGGAAAGGAGTGGCGCTCCTGACACACAGCAACCCCCGATTTCCTTTATGTAGTTCCCGCAACTGACACACCCTTAAAGTGGCGCTAGCATTTCTGTGGAAAAAGCATGCACAATAACAAAAATAAAGTGCGGCTAATAAGTCTTCTTCATTATTTTAGAGAGGAACCGTTCGTTTTATTGTTGTTTAGAAAAATAAATGGGTAATTTCACATATTTGTATTAAACAGCAACGATGGAGTGCTTTTTTAGCCTATGTTCTGTGCCTAATCTGGCAACAGTGGGCAGATGTTTACAAAAATACATTACGATTTGGCTTGTTTAGTGCAATTTAATTTCATTGCAGTTTAAAAAAATTATGAAAGTATTATGAAATCGCATTTGGTCGCACTAAGTTCTCAGAAGCTTATGATTTGCAAGTGCCTGCCTACGACGCTGCGCCGCTAGCTGCTCCTTTTCGTTCGGTGAAGGAGATAAGCGAACACCCCTTACGGGAAATGCCCGCTGCGGTGAAGGAGATTCTCCTTTGTCGTGTGTCACCGAGGCGAACGCCGTTTCGGTAGCAGTCCTTCTCTGTAAAGGCCTTTTAGGCGCCCGTGTGTCAGGGGTATAAGAAGCTACTCGGAAAAAACCCCTTAGTCCGAAACGGTAGAAGTATAAAGGCGCTTTTGTTCGTGCACACCGGAAAACTTCATCCTGCTCAGTGATGTGAGTAGCCACCTCCGAAGATTACATCCTTCATCATGTACATCAGGACGCAGGCCTGTTTTACAAAGTGAACTTTGTTCTTTTGATGAATTTTTGCGTACTGATGTTCCGGTTCATTGAGCTGGAGATGCAACAAGGAGAAATGTAAGGGTCACCTTGTTTACAGTGGGTTCGAAGCCTTAAAATGCATGTTTGAAGTATTTTTGCGTGAGCCAGATTGTCAATTTGGTATAGCCTATTTTTACCTCCACTGTTACAACGAATATCCGTTATAAAGAACTAATTTGCTGTTCCGATATTACTTCGTTATAACGAGGTTCGACTGTATAACTAACTCTGGAAACATGACTGTCTGTTTATGTTACCCGAAACCCAAACAAATACACACAACAAACAGAGAGAAATTTAGAAATGGTGACAGCATGCTCAGCCACGAATAAATTGTCACAAAGTTCAAATGACGTGAAAAGTCTCAGCATGTGCCTCTCACTTTCACAAGTCCGTCATACCGCTGGTCGAACGCGCACAGTCGTGACGTGATGGCAGCGATCGATCAGGTCACAAGTCGGGGTCCACGCTGGCACGGCGTGCTCCGTGCCCTCGTTCATGTTTAGAACGTCACTCCTTGTCGCCCCGTCTTAGGAGACCGCCCGACCAGACGGCTGCAGATGTTTGAGAAGACGGCCTAGCGGTTTCCGTTGTGAGCGACCACTGAGACGGGCCACGGGTCCAGGCGCCCGACCGGTATACGTCTCGGTCACACTCCCACACGGCCTATCTCTAATCCGCCTACAACGATCGTACCTTTCGCCGACCGCTGTCGCTGGCAGCTCCCAATTGGCCGGGCCGTGAATGTGGGGTGTGTTACCCAGCAAGACGATGGTGATGATGGTGCTCGCGGTTGTTTGAAACGTACCCGCAGAGCGTGTCTGGTTTATCGCCGTCTTCTTTCTCTTCACTTCATGAGAGTGTTTCTCGCGTTTTCGATCCGGTGTTCGCGTTAGTCACTGTAACATGCTGCACGAAGCGGACGTCACGCAATATCCGTGCGTAAAGCTGCTCGTAATTGTTCATCCAGGCGTCCATATTACTGAGTCACGCGCCAGAGCTCGCAACCCTGTCAGGTGAAAAAAAGCAGCGATAAGGTTGTGGTTTCCCCAAGTTACTGTTATTTACATGAACACGGCATGATAACCCCTTCTTGACACCAAAATATTTGCTACAGCATTCCGCCTCTGAAGCGCCCCAAAAAACAAGTTTACTGCAGGCGTGTTGACCTAGATTTCGTTTTTTTAGGCTTTCTTCTCTATTCTGCATCCGCAGTCGATTATGTTCTCAAAAGCGTGCGCCCGTCTGTAGTTATCACTGAAATTCGGGCCTGCTTCCTGCTTTATGTACTGGCAATAAAAAAGCAGCGGCGTGGAAGCTGCCTTTCGGGGCGCGCATTACCGTCATAGTAGGTCGAACTGGATGCCGTCAATGTAAAATTTACATGACTCAGCAGAGACAATTGCATGATTTACTGTAGTCATTCAAATCTCCGTGCTAAGTCACGACAGGAAAGCGGCAGTGGTTTCGTTGGACGGTGCTGTTTCTGGCTTGTAGGTTTTGAAGTGTTCGTTTTGAAGTGGTAGGTTTTAAAGTGGTCATTTCTGCGTGATTTTTCTTACAGTGATGCCGCTGAGCTCGCTCATACTGATCATCTTGGGTCTCGCTGACTTGGTTATCACGTGGATCATGGTATTTTACTGCTGCGTGCGGTCAGCCTTGACCAGAAAAAAGGTAATGTACCTCGCAGCTGCGATCATATTTCACAGACAGTGTGAACGTTCAAGTTCCAGTTACCATCCCTTTTTGAATAAGGATATAATGTAAAACTATATTTCAAGGCGTGATTGGCTTAAGATAGGCTCGTTGAAGAACGAAGGCAGTCTTGAAAGCTTCGAACCCCTGCTGTCTCCGGGCATCAAAATACTGCGCTGTGCACCAAAATGTTTGCCACATCTCCTCACCTCCGTTTTTTAGCACGAAAGTGTTTTATTCCCAGATACCCGAAGATTTCGCTGACGTCATATCCGTCCCCGAAGTGACGCCCGTACAACAAAACAAGCGCCCTGTAAAAAGTGCCCCCTTCACACAAGTCTTCTTGCGGGGAAGCAACCTTTACTAGTAAAGAGTACGTTATACTTAGGGTTGTTCGTTTTCAGGTTTTATATTTTCACACGAAAGCATTTTATGCCGCGATACCCCACGATTTCATTGACGTCATATGCGTCACAGAAATGACGCCAGTGCACCTTTGCCGAAGCGACCCGCCAGCAGGACGACGCTCGCCAAGAACACCCACAACAAAGCCTCCGAACAGCAAATCATGCTCCGCTGCAGATTTCACTGCACATTTCGCTATCGTGTTTAACGGATTCCTGACAGAGGAATCAACCATAGTTTTTTCTTCTAATAAACATTTCTCTTTTTCTGTCCCCGCCAATTTCCCCCACCATTATAATAATCACTGCCGTCGTTGTTTTTGTCGTCATTGTCCTCATTCTGATATTTTGCCCGCAGCCGAACGAAGGTATGGCCCACTGATACGGAGGCTTCGTTGCCCAGTAATGCAACAGCTAGGGTGCCGAGATCTTGTGAGAGTACCGTGCGCAGCACAGATACATAGTATAATTGTGCTTGGCTTAACCTTCCAGTAAGGTTCACTCATGTCGCATTTCGAATCGACTATCAGTTCAAGGTTGCTGTGAGGAAAGTCATTGTTAGATTTATTTCTTCCAAACGCATTTAAATGAAACCGCGTTCCTCCCCATATGATGTTCAATGAAGACCGTGCTTTATTCAAGACGGCACTTTTTTGCATATAGTGCAATGATCTGGCTTGTACAATGTTGTAAACCTTCTTCCTGTACTTCCACATTGTGTTATCTGTCAGGTACTCTTTCTAACACTCTGAAGGCGTTTAGAGTATTTAGTTAACTACTCTAGTGTAGCATAACGTGGCACCCTTTGTTATTTACGTCGGAACAGGCAGTACTCCAGACCTCGAAATATTGTTACGCAGCGGAAGCACATAGAACAGGAGTCATTTTGGTTAGGAACGATGTATTTACAATTCTGGCATGGCACCTCAAGCAATGTTTGTGTGCTACTCACTGCATCGTCATCGTCGGTGAAAGATGCCCCTGGCGCTACGTGCCACTTTTCAGTTCCAAATAGTATTTTTTATTCGTTCGTGCTAGGGCGCCTTCTATAAAAGACTGTTGATTAAGTCATAAGGCTTCTATAAGTTTCAAATCTTTGCACAAATGAGCGTTCTTTCCATTAGTTATTGGGCTGAGCCAATTCGGTGATCTTTCAAGGTGCTTGGCAAGAAGGTAAGACACAATGTTTCCACCAATTAGCGAATGTTTTACACACTAATATACATCTGCCGGCCATTATCTGAAAGAGCCTTCTGAATGAACACTATACAGTAATTATTCAAGGGCTAAATGCTTTCTTAGAGTTCAGTTCTGCACCGAGACCTTCAAGAAGACAAGTGCATAACTTTCTAACTTTATATCTCTGTTTGACTTTCGTCTCGTATGCTGAAGGACTGTCAACTGCTTCCCTATCAGATATAACCTGACATTTTTTCCCATTTGCTGTTTAATACGAAGTCCTAGCTCTTCTTAACCAGTTACAGAACCGCTCTTTCTGGACGCGCTGAAGGCAACCATGGACTTTACAATTTCCAGCTGAAGTAAATGCTTCCGGCATACTTGAATTTCATGCTTCACGAATACTGCAGCGTTCCGATGCCATCAAAGAAACTAAATTTCTAAGAGATATTGTTTCCCTGCCTGAAGGTCTTCCCATTTGGGCCTTAATTCCGCATTCTTGATGTCTGCAATCCTCATATGGAGACATTCTTTGCAGGTGCCTATGAATTTTAGAACTTCGACTCACTCGTCTGTCAATGCTTCCATGATTGAGGCGATTTTCGCTTACTGAATTGAAGATTATGCATAATGTAGATATAAAATGTACAGATGCTGTTGTACTGCACCGATGCCTGCATTACTTTGTAGGTGCCATGAGAGTGATTCACTTCCGAGAAACGTTTCCTTAAAGGGACACTGAAGTGAATCTGTCAAGCTCCCGTTTTTGCTTGCACTGTGTAGACTGGCTCAAAATAGCACACTTTTCATCGTTTACCCGGTTGAAAAATCGGTAATTATTTTACAAAGCGCGAAAGAAGAAAAACTGCAATGCGCGGTTTGCGGCGGCCACACAAACTAAGCTGTGACGTTGAGAGGAGGGGGCGCCGTGATTGGACGATGCCCAAGGTTAGCAATCAAACAAGTTTCGGTTTCGGTTTCGGTCTATAAAACAACATGTTTGACATTCGATGGCGTCGTAGGATGGGCATTCTCAATATTCCAGTTATCGTAGTACCGCGCTTCTGCCATGTTGTCGGCTGTAAAATGCATAAAATAAGCCTCACAGGACGGCTTGGAATAGTAGCATTCACTATCTGAGGCCTACGCAGTGCATGAACGCCCTCCGCGTCCCCGCAGACGCTCAAATGCATGCGCTTTTCCCCCATATTTGGAGCTTGCCTCGCTCATGCCTGTATCGTAAAAAGCGTGTTCGCACCAGGCCAAGGGCCTGTTGATTCTGGGCTGTGCCCACTGCCCGCAAGCAGTCGGTGCTTATGGCAACAGCACGCCAACGAGAACTCGCTAGCGCCCCAGTGCCAGCCTGCGCGAGTTCTGTGGACTAGTTCGTGGAGCAATGAACGTTGCGGCCCAAAAAAAGGTGAACTCAGTATAGAAAACATCGGCGAAAAACGAAAAAGTTAACTCATAAAAAAAAAATCATGTACCCGCGGCGATTCGAACTTGTGACAGGCAAAACACTTAAGGCCTCTAAACGGTACCTCCGTCGAGGGCGTTCCGGTCCGTCCAAAATCATTCCGGCGGCCGGAACGCGCGGCGGAAGGCGAAAGGGGTTTAAACGGTACCTCCGGCACACCGCGCACTCCGGCGCCACGAGAGCCTCTCTATTGGTTTAGGCTACCCACCAAGCGGACCAATGACAACCTGCTACATCCTCAGAGCCAAAACAGCGTCAACAGCGCCTCTTTTTGGACAGCGAGCATTCATCGAAACAGTTTCTTGAGCTAGCCAGGAGGCTATGGCTAGCAACACCGTTGGCTTGTTTCAGAGCCGCCACTGCAATCCGCTAGTCCGCTGGCAACCAGACACTAGGGTCTGATCACTACCGGCAACTAGCGTCTGTGCTTTTTTGCTGGTGGCAGTGATTTTAGTTCGTCACCAGATGAGTACTCCTGTGAAGGAATGTTTAGTAGCATACATTCAAAATGCGCCTCGAGTCAGTTTTCCCCTCATGGCGGCATTTGTTGTAGCCGACACCGTGAGGCAGAAGCGACTAGTGGCTCGTAGACATAAGCCTATGCGGCAGATACTCAGAGGACGACGTAAAAGCAGTGAGTACTTCACGTTGGTCCAAGAAATGAGGGTTGGTGAAGGCCGGGACTTCTTCGAGCACTTCCGGATGTCGGTTGAAAGGTAATTATTTTTTTTATTTGCACTTTCTTTGCATCCGTTTTTGTGACACGTGCGCGCAATGTTTAGCGGGGAAGCCGCGCGTTCTGCTAACCTTTATGAAATTAAAGGGGGTAGGGACAAACAACTGGCTTGACTTCGCGATATTGCATTCAACAAGTCTGCCCGAGTAATGTCTACTTTTGCAACGGGGTCATCATACAGATGGTCGTGTTTCATTTATCCGTCTACTATTTCTGTTCGGGCCATGACCGTGTAAGCATCTTCGTATGTGTAAACGCCGGTACAAGGGGACCTGCATGCATAGTGTGCCATTGCCCCCTAGGACAACAAATGCTTGGTGGGAAACACAAACTCGTCTTCTTTCATAGCAGTGTAAGTCGGGAAAAAGTGGCTGCCCTGTTCTACCCCGTACATTGCTGAACCGACAAACTTCTATCCACGTCCATTGCCGTTCCCGTTTTACACCTGCATTCTGCTGTTGCCACCGTGCAGGTTTGACCGTCTCCTTGCTTTGGTGAGCCCACTGATCCGGCCAAAAAGGGTGACAAGAGTCACTGTGTCAGCCGGAGAGAAGCTCGCCTTAACGTTGAAGTAGGTTTGAGCTGTTAAATTTGAGTATGCAGTTTGCTTTTAAAGTACAGCCGGCTAATTTTGCAGTAATATCACAGGAGAGTTGACCGGCGTCTGGGTCAGTGCTTTATCACAGTGTAAAGCGGCAAACGAGCGAGAGTGCATCGCATGCACAGAGCGGTCCCGCCAGTGCAAACGTTGTCTGCTCGGCTGTTCCCGCAAGCACAACACAGCCCCTTTCCACAAGTTGTCAGCCGCCTATCTTGATTGCCGGAGCGGTGACAGTAGTTTTGTGTGCTCCTTGTTCACAGCAAGGCAGCTGATAACCAGCGGAAAGGGGCTGTGTCGTGCTTGCAGGAATAGCCTAGCAGATGACTTTTGCACTGGCGGGATCGCTCTGTGCATGCGATGTACTCTCGCACGTTTGCCGCTTTCTACCGTAGTAAGGCACTGACCCACACGCTGGTCGACGCTCCCGTGATATTACGGCAAAATTGGCTGGCTGTACATGTTTTGACCGAATTATAGCTAAGAGCAGTGCTTGGGTTTACAAGTCTTGTCTTTTGTCCTCCTGAACTTCACACTATAGTTCATACCACAAGCTAGATGCAGCACTGTGGAGGCTACATTGTTGTCAACCGCCCACCCCCTCAGGGCGCCGGGGCCTTGCTGTGCCAGAAGGGAGAAAGGAATGCCCTTTCAGGACCCCCTTCATGACGAGTCAGGCGCCCTCAGTGGGCGCACTATTGATAACAATGTAGCCTCCACAGTGCTGCAGCTAGCTCATGGTATGAACTGTAGTATAACAGCATGATATGAAATACCAGACGGAAAAAATGTGTACATTTTCGGGTTACTGGAGTGTGTTTCGTGCGGTTGGTACTTAGAAATACGAACTGTGCATGCACAACACACTTCATATGCAGCATCATGTGTTGCAACGTAGAAATCTGGTCTCAGCGCATGCGTTGGTCTTCCACAGACAAGAGTATCACATGCCATTCAATCAGGCTCAGGTTCATTAAAGGAGCCATGAAGACAAAATACGAGTTTGTGTTATTCGAAAGATTTCGTGTTTTGTAGTGCCCCCAGCACTTGTTCGAATGCAAATGCTGCTTTATTCACTGAGAAATTAATCAATTTATGTTAAAATCTTAATTTTCCCGCTAAATCGTGTGTTTTCGTAGCTGCTATGACATCACAGACCGCTCTGCAGCCTAGAGTCCCTTGATTCCCGCGTCCGCTGTACAGAGTAGAGACACGTACACGCTGGGGCCGCCATTCTCGATCGCTCGCTCGCCGGCGAAGCAAGTCGTACCAAAATCGCGCTAGAATTATCGCCGCAACACGATTAACTGCCGAAGTTTGAATCAACTGATCTGTTTCGCGTTGCTGGGTCGCGTGGGAAACGAAACAAACAACGCGCAGAGCACGTTGACCCAATCGCAGCGGCACGAGACCGTTCAAAGGGTGTCTCCACCCTGTACGGCAGAATTGGTATCGCGGTTTGTTTTACGTTACGTTGCGCGTTTGTTTACGTTAATGAACCTAGATGGCGCCACCATACCGTGATGTGTCGTTTTCTGCCTTTTTTTCTGTTCTGGGAGAAAATCTTTTCGTGAAACATACTGCTCGCTCGACAGATATGTTCACGTAAGACACCGTCGCGTCAATCAACCGGCCAGTGTCGTCTGAGACAACCCCAAAGCCTCGCAGTCCTGTGCAGCTAAACAAGAATAGTGCGCGCAGTGCCAACAACAGTAGTACGCAGCGGTACTTCTATGTTTACATGTGCTTTCGTAACTTACACTTACCACCATTCTTACGGCTTTAAAAAGAATGCGCCGTAAATTTAAGGCTAATAGCTTGTTCGGCAGGCTGATACTCTGCCTAATTTTTGTTTGTTTTTGCCGCCCTTCTCCAATCACAGAGCTGTCTCGTGTGACATCATAGGTTCTGTTGCAGGAAATAAGCTAGTGGGTCGCATGGCCATTCCCTTTTTAAATGCAGAGCATTTCTTTAACTCACAATGTCACCCGTTCCCGTTCTTGTAGGCGTCCGCAGCCAGGCCACTACACTATAAAAAAAATAAGTTACCGGCGCCCGGTTTCGATCCCATGACCCTGCGGGCGGAACACAAGGTACATGGTACTCTACCCACTGCGCCACAAAACCGACACAGAATCCAATGCTACGAACGCGCCTTATATCCTTGACTCATTCAAACTACGTCGTCAGCGGCGTGCGTTGGCGACTCAGCGGCGTGGTGTACACGTGATACCACCAACCCCCCAAACACTAAACGTTAACGCATACACCCACCCCCTATGCAACGCATTTACTCGAGTCCCCCTCGCGGGGAGATGGGCGCATACCCACTTAGGGGGATTGGCCAAGAAGAGCTATGGTACAAAAGAAAATGATGGGTAGGAATGTAAAGCGGGCATTGGCGCGGGCTCACTCCAGCTGTGCATTTACAAGTGTCCCTTGCCAGGGGCATGCGACGTTTTTTCCTAATTATGTGGCTTATTTGAGTGAACTTCACGTTAAAAGTTGTGTCAGTATGATTCTAACGAGACAATCTTTTGAATGAACCAAACTTGTGTTTTCTCTTCATGGCTCCTTTAAGGACATGCTGTATATATAAGTTCAACACCATTTCAACACTACTGCACAGATGAGCAATAGGAAGGTTGTCCACTTTCTCTGGGGGCTCAACTAATTTCAGCTCGCAGGTAATGCAACATGTGTAACATTGTGCTTTAGATTATTCATATTTTCTCGTGTAAACCTGCACACGCATTCCGAACAGGATTTTGTTTGCACCTTGGTTTATTCAAGCTATAATGCCATCATATTGTAAATTTCATGTACTTATGCAGAAACCATTAGCAATGGCGTGTGATGTCTAGATATTCCCCATTTCAGGTTCCTGGCCCACGGATCATCAAAGCAGATAATTGCTAAATCGTACCGGGTCTCCTCGACGTCGGCGGGCCGTTACGTTTTGCAGACTTGCAAAGCTTTGCATAAGGTTCTAGAGCCATTGTACTTGCCAGAAATGACTACTGCCCGATGGAGAGAAATAGGGACTGATTTTGAAAACCTCTGGCAATTTCCTAATTGCATTGGGGCAATCGACGGCAAACATGTGCACATAGAGGCCCCAGCAAACTCTGGAGGCCTGTTCCGCACTTACAAAGGCCGGTTTGCGTCACTACTTCTCGCGGTGTGCGATGCCAGATATAGATTTATTCTAGTCGATGTAGGCGAGGCGGGATCCCGAGGAGATGCAGGTTGTTTCAACGAATGCAAATTCGGGATTAAATTTAGAAACGGCCTATTGCACATACCGGGCCCAAAACAGTTACCGGGAAGTCCTTGGGAAGCACCTCATGTTGTGGTCGGCGATGAAGCCTTCCCTCTCCGAGAGAACCTAATGCGCCCATACCCAGGCAAGCAACTGAACGCTGAAAGACGCATCTTTAACTACAGACTTTCTCGAGCCAGGAGAATTATTGAAAACTCCTTTGGCATCCTAGCAAACAGGTGGAGGATTCTACGCCAAGAAATGAAAGGTAAATTAGAGCTACTTGATGAAGTGATATGGTCCACTGTGCTTCTGCACAATTATCTCAGAACTCTTGATATTGAAAATCAGCCCCAGTTCATGTATTGCACTTCAGATGATGTGGACACTTTGCTTGTAGATGGTAGTATTGTGCCAGGTAGATGGAGACGAGAACAAGAAGCTGGTGACAACTTTTTGAGTGTTCCTCGTTTGGCAAGCAATAATTACTCTTCATCTGCAAAGGCAGTGAGGGAAACGTTCACCCGCTACTTCCAAACGAGACACGGCAGGGTAGCATGGCAGGACAGGGTGCTGGCTCCAGACCTCTGATAGTGTGTGTGCCAGTTCCCCGGTGCTGTGATTTTGCCCCAAGCGCCCTGCCCGTTCTTGTGGTCGGCCGTTCTTCCGACACGGCCCCCTTCGGGTCCCTGCCGGGTTTCCGGATGGCCGCACCTGTGCTTGTTGTGCCGTGGATGGGGCGCCGGGCAGCACCGCATAACTCCGTTCTCTCCGGGCAAGTCTGCTGGCTTTAGGAATTCAAGCGACGGCCAGTGTGCAGTGACAGCTCAGCGCTGAGACGCGATAGGTGCTGAACATTTGCACTCTGGGACCCTGCTCCTTGAATGCCTAATGGTGATTTTGCCCCAAGCGCCCTGCCTGGTCTTGTGGTCGGCCGTTCTTCCGACACGGCCCCCTTCGGGTCCCTGCCGGGTTTCCGGCTGGCCGCACCTGTGCTTGTTGTGCCGTGGATGGGGCGCCGGGCAGCGCCACTTGTACATATCAAGCTTGTCGCTTTGTGCTTGATTTTCATTGTGCCGTGGCGAGTGCCGTGAAACTGCGTTGTTTTTGTGTGCGTGTGTGTGCCTTTGTGTCTGCTTGCGTGTTTGTTTGTTTTTCAGGTACAAATGCTGACCTGCAGGTGGTGCTGGTGCCTCAAGATTTATATCCTTGACCAACCTGGCATGTGGGTGGGCAAGGGATGTGATGAAAGAGTGGAATCTTCTTGTGCGTGCAACGGCTGGGAAACCAGACCAATCAGTTGTACTCTCGGCAGAACCTGCCTGCTAGAGAGCGCGGTCCCCAGTTGGCGGATAGGGGTCCTCTGCTGGCTGGCACTCACGTGTACCAGCAGTAGTTGTGGTGCTTGCACCTCGCGGACCAACAGGCATATCTTTTCAGGACATCATCAGGGCTGTACAGTCACCGAGCTTCGTTCGCACTTCCGAGGACCATCATGAAGAACTTCTCCACGCATCTCCTGGACACTGAAGCTGCCGAACTTGTGTAGTTTATACGTTAAATAAATGCATTTGTTGTGTCACCTTCCTTGCCTTTCTGTTGTATGCATGCTGCCAGCAGCCTAACCTGCAATCGGCTGTTTTGGAGTGTCAAAGAACTCTACGGCGCCGACACGTCTGTACGAAAAGTGTGCTCAGCATGTGCGAGGCTTTCAACGTGACTTTCATTGTTTCTGTTAGCGATAGTAGTTTATCACACCACTACCTGTAAGAAATGCAGGTGAAACGCTCGTCGTTCATAGCACCTTAAAAAGGGTCACCAAGATGGTTCGTCGCTCTTGTACGGCAGGACTGCAGGTTAAAAAAAGATTCATTCGGTGGGGTAGTTGTTTGAAATGAAGTCATTTGCAAATTGCCGGTTGCGTTTGAAGCGATTTTTTATTTTTTTAACATTCTAATTTGGCTGTGTGGTTGTTTTTTTTTTTTTTTTTTTTTTTTTTCCTGCCATGAGCCTAGCAAGACATGGATGCCTTGCAGGCAAGCCAGTACGGGGTTGAAACTTTTGCAGTTGTTGTGCGGCGGGAAAGCTGCGCGAGACCCTTGCGGGTTTCATCTTGTGAACCGGTTGTCTTGGTGTATCTCGCAGCAGCATGTACAGTGCAAGTGTTGCACAAATTTCAAAGTGCACGTTATTTGTGCTCCCGTCCACTTCTGAATCTGTCATCTGCAGTCCTCTGATTCAACTTGAAATTTTCTGCTAGTTCCACTTGGGGTGTGATAGACTTGTAACAAGACCACTGGTAACAAAATTGTTTTATAGGTCTAAGTCAGTGTTCTTGTTTTTGTAAGTGTGAGAAGAGGTGATGGTAAAAAAATGGGATCTGGTTCGAACGTTCTTGTTTGGCATTTCTGAAAGCTAACCCAGCTCTTAATTCCTCAATCTCGGTCTCCATCGTTTGCAGGCATTTTGAATGGTGGTAATCGCCATCATTAAGCAGCAAATGGACAAACTTTGCTGGCTTCACAAAAGGAGCAAAACAAAAGACCTGTCAAAACAAGATTCGCTCCTCGCCTCTCACTACCCTGCGAACAGACTTGCCAGGAAAACACAAAACCAAATAAGAAGGCTCCTGCAGCACCTCTTCGCTCCCTTTGCAGACTACGTCAGCCCGGCCAGCATGAAAACTAAAAAGGCAACGCAAGCTGAACAATGTCGTTGAGCTGTTAGGCTGTTTTCGTGAGGTGCCCGAGATTGACGACGTTGCTTATATCCGATACTTATCTACATGTATTCATAATGGAGGACCTCTAGGTTTGAACTGTTATTGGTTCAAAGGTAAACTAACATCCCTGACAGAAGTTTTTGTTCCCTTGAGGCTAGTCACTACTATCAAACATATGCCCAAGTTTAGGAAATAAGTTGACTAAGAAGCAAAAAGGCCTTTTTGATGTAAATACAGAAAGACAATAAAAAGAGAAAAGGACACACACACTTTAATCACACCTTTCCTAATATGTTAACAAGCAACCAGAGACAGTTTTCGAAGATTGCGAATAAAAAACCTGACCTCGAATTAACACTGAAAACACTGGATTTGGCAACCCATAGCGATGACTGCTGCTGTTGACCCCTGCCTTTGCATTGACATTCTTGGGTTACATGTACAACTTGCATTGTTTGACTTCAGTAATGTAAACCAAGGCAAAAAGTATGAAACATGTTTGAAAAAAGTACACATTTTTATTTTCGATCATTCACAAATGTACGAGGGCAATCTCACCGAGACATGAAAATAAATTACTGGTGATCAACAAACCAAACAAGTGCACCCACAACTGCAAAATACCCAAGTTTTCTTCAAATTCCACCTAAGAAACAAGCTCTTTTGCAGCATTGTGGCAGAGACCTTGCTTTCACTAACTGAGAGTGCTAAAGGGTCTTTCCACCTACTCAGACATTACCACCTGCGATACAGCTTCTGCATTACAAAAAGGAAAAAAAAGACCGCCTCAAGGCCCTGACTCCAACCGGCTTTTTATCCAACCCTGCCCTCGCTCCCAAGATCAGCCGAAATTTTCATAAACAAATATTTTGCAAATGCTAGCCTTACCCCCGAGACATACCGTAAATGGTACACACCGTCTCTACCGCCTCGATGCCCCTTCTGCGCCTCCCCCACGCCTGCCAATCTCCAGCACCTAATTTGGCACTGTCCTAAGTTCGGGCGGTACAGAACCTTCAGGCCTCCTCCAAATACAACCTCCGTTTACATCGACCCTCGAACACTGGAACCCTCCATGCTCCAAGAGTGGTCTAGCACGAGCAGTTTAAAGTCGTGAGCCTGCCCTCCTCACCCGACGCGGCCTATCCAACCTTCTCAAGGAGTCCACCTGTTTCGGGTCGCACTGTACGCATTTGAGATGTCCCAAGTTACAAACCCCCCACCTTATACTCCCCCTTCCCCCACTTGACGTAGAGTCTCCCTCCCACAATAAAGGCTACCTCCTCCTCCTTGAAACAAGAAGGCTGTTTCCATTCACGGGCATGCAAAACAAACATTCAAGCTCTGAATTTGAGTTCCTTTGCGTCATGAGCAAATAGGTTTTTCTTGCATGTAGCAGCTATGGCATACAGTTCCAATTGGAAGTTCACACACTTCCTTGTCTGCATGCATGCACGTGTATGAAGCTTTTTTACAGCGCAGCCGTTAACCCTATGTGGTGGGGAGAGCACGATACAGCTCACTCAATAAGTTTGTAGATGAAATACAATCATTTTTCGTGTCATGACAAATAAAAGTAAATGTAAACCTTCTTAATTTCATCCAATGATAATTGTTATCGTGCTTGCTGACACAACAGATTGGTTAAATGACTGAATTGCTATAGCTGATGAATATCTTCAAGCAAAGTGTGCTACATCCCAAACAGTGGTGGCAGTACACTGGAAGGCAGACTCTAGTATCAATTTAGTCTCTTTGTATCCTAGACTACGGCACAGTAGCCCCCTAGTTGGCTACTGCAGGCTGCAAGCTACTCTGTTACGGAATGGAGCTAGGTGGCATTGTAGTATTTCATAGTGATGTTTTTCGTAGAATATCCAGTATAGCTGGTTCATTACAACCAAAGCAGCACAAAAACCTTGCCTTCAAGCGTGTGCATCAGGCAACGGGACAAACACTGGAGTGGGATGTGTCCCGCATGAACTGCGTCATTTCGTTACTCAATTTCTGTACACCAATGTGCAGTAATACAGGCTTCAGTACAATATGTGGGGAATTAGTTATGGCTTAACAATGTGCAACAATTGGCATGCATCCAGTGTTTTTTATTTTCTACATGACAGATGTGGACTCTCATTTATACATGTATGATGAGCTCATTATGGGTATGAGACAGTTGCTGTAGAAGGAAATGCGAATATTTGGGGGAGCAGCAGAGTTACAGCTGTTTATAGCCTATGTATTCATATGTCACTCGAACAGCAAGTGTCGGACATATCTTGCTGTTGCTCTTTGGTGTTGTTAATAATCTTGTGCAATGTTTAACCTTGTGCTTAATGGGGCATTCCCTGGAAATAAAATCACGGTTGTCCATTTTGCAGATGCCATGCTTATATTAACTGTTTCTTGAGAGTTGTGCAATCATATTAAGGCTGTGTACATGAGGCAAGTGTAATGGAAGTTGGTTTGGAATTCACTTGGTAGCCTCTCAGCTCCATGGAAGAAAGACGGCATACTTTGTGGCAAGTTCATGCATGTTAATGTTGGCAAATTTGAGACAAAAACAAAAGGTACGGAGGAGGAGGAGGAGACATGCAAGATCGAATGAGTGAGTGCCTTAGGAGCTCTGGAATGCAGTTTCCACTGGCACTGTCTGAGCTGTCAAATGCCAGTGTCAACGAGATATTTCCAACTGAAAAATGTCTCTAGCAGTTTAACAAAAGCCGAAATTTATTTCCATGAATGGGTGTTCTATTCATTTATTGCAAATCAATTCAACACACACACACTGTCTTGGGTGGCATGGCTAAAGTCAAAAGAAAATATCGCTGACAGGGCCATTTCACCTGTAACAATCAGGGAAGCAGCGAGATCACAAGAAACAACAGAAATGTTGCTGCACAGTCCATAGAGCGAAGAAAAAGAGAAAGAGTGAGAAAAAAACAAACGACTGGAGAGATGTTTTGTAAAAAATGACAGCTTATATACCTAATCCTTTTTTAAACTGTGAAAGAAAGCGAGGTTTGTTGGTGTAAAAGTAAAGTCTGGAAACAAGGTGATGAGTTTTATTTTTTAGTTGCTGCTCGTCCTGTCAATTGTTCCATTTTACTCGTGCATGACTGTGCCACAGAGCTGAATGTAGAGTGATCCCCACTCCGGAAGGGAAAAAGCTACATAGTGGATACCATGTAAAATGGCCGTGAGGGTGTGCACTACGGCATGCATGCATTGTGTAGGAAGCTGCCGACTTTATGGCCGCAAAACAGCAGCAACACAAGCGATGCCAGAGGGTGAAAAAAGACTTTAGACATGCTCCAGTAGCACTGCAATCCGCTTGATAAAGGTGAACATTGTCTGGTGATATTTTACTAGGTGGGTGAACAATTTGTAAAAATTTTTCTAAGGGTGCGAAAAGGGACAGCCTTAAATATTACCACATTAAACTTGGAGAACAAAAACTACGCTGGCATATTTTACATGCAAGCACCAAATTGGTGAAACTTAATGGTGCAATTATTTAGTGGTTAAGCCCCTACTTCCCCTCCCTCTCCTTTTTTTTAAAACTTACTACTTGAGCCATGTTTCGTGCGTGTTCCCCACTGAAGAAACTTTAGGTAAATTCAGCATCTGTTCCATCTTAACAGTGTTACTTTGGCAAAAGCATGCTTGCCAAGAACAGCAAAAATTGTTTACTCATGCATACTGTTAACACACAGAAAGTGGGCTGTGGGAGTGCGCACTTGTTTAAGACTGCATGTTCTCAACAATGAGTTGACCGAGCCAGAATGGCACATTGTATCACCCGTTTTTATACATTTCAATTAGCCTTTTTTTTTCTACTACGTGTCCAATTTACAAGGTGATATAAAACCTGGGACATCACCAACGCAACACCTATATTTACAGACTTAGACAACTCTGCACCGCTGCTTCCACAAGTCCTGCAGAGTGCAACCTATTAGGCAATAATCCTAGCCACAGCAATTACTGGCTAGGATTCTTGCCTAGCCCCTGCACTCAATGACATGTTGGTGGCTCATTTTGACCGGAAGTGGGACTAGGCAACCTTGGTGTTGTGCACGTTTTCAGGTTTGTAAATGACTGCCATCTTCTTTTCAAGTCGTCAGCTGGCCCATCGGACAAACACTGCTAGACGGGTTCTGGCAGTTTTCGAAGGGGCGCTTGACTGCCTCACACTAACCGTGGAGCTGCCACTTGAACGTGGCCCGAGGTTCCTTGACCTGGAGCTGACATTGTTGGAGAACCATGTTTGCTGGGTGTACTAGAGCACCGCACGGGCCCGTTGTCTCAAGCCGAGGCCCAGCCCAAGCCCGGACATTCATTTTTGAGCCTAGGGAGGGCCTGCGTGTGTGTGACGAGGCCCGGTCTTAGACGCCGAAGAAAATTTGTTTATTATACATTTGGTCCAGTGTCTTCGTAGCGGGAAATCAGACAAAGCATCTAGTCCTTACAAGCACGTCCTGAATTGAAACGCAAAAAATAAGGGTTTCAAAGTGCACGTAGTTTAGCTTACACCGTCTGCAGTTCACGCCACATGGGCGTAATAATAGCTCGTATCCTTACACGAGAGACGCCATAACCTTTGATGACTAGACTCTTAGCAACTTCACGTGATTGTCTCGGTCACAAGTTGGCATTGCTGAAATTTCTTGCTCCCCATTTGAATTCCCAAGCGTTGAAATATTTTCCCTGCAGCAGTTGTTCAGCGGTGGCACTTCTCTAGCACGTGCGAGTTTGATTTTCAGCCCTGCAGCCGCATTCAGATTGGTTCAACATCTAAAACACGCGTACACAGACATAGGTGCACAGCTCCAGGGTGTCTTAATTAATAACTTCACCACTAGAACAATCCTTGTACTAGTGGTGAAGTTATTAATTAAGACACCCTGGAGCTGTGCACCTATCTGTGTGCATCTATTGTACATCTATTGTGCATCTATTGTGTGCATCTATTGTTGTGCATCTATTGTGCATCTATTGTGTGCATCTAGTGCACCTATCTGTGTGAGCTGTGCACTAGAACAATCCTTGTAACCAATGTAATAAGTGGAGCCTTGAGAACCAGCGAACGTACATGGACTTACTTTATGCTTTTAAAATTTCATCTCAGAATAACCACCCTTTTTATCCTGTCCTTAACGATACATCCACATCTGTGCTGTTTGTAAATCGCCCGTCCGTTACTCCGCCTTTTTCACTTCGAGCGATAGAGCGAGCCTCGGATCTGAGTGCTTCCTTTTTAGACGTGTACAGGTCATCCTCTTTAAACATTTTACCGCCTTGGCAAGTTCGCCCTGTGTCCTGTGACCTTTCTTTTATAAAGCTTGACAAAAATCGGGTACCGCGTGCTGCAATACTGCAGCACTTTCTGTCTCTGCAGTTTAAATACCCACGTGCTGAATTTTACAGTGACGCGTCTAAAACCTCCACCATGGTCTCCTGCGCTGCTCATGGTCCGGATTTCAGTGCAGCCAGAACCATGAGCGTCCACACAACAATTTTTTCAGCAGAAGCGTATGGAATTTTACTGATTGTACGACACATACTTGAAAATCATATTCCAAAGTCTATCATCTACACAGATTCCTTGAGTGTTGTTCGCGCACTGTCATCGCATACACCCTCCAAAAACCACATAGTTAATCTTGTATTTAACACTATCATGTCTGTGTATGCGCAGAAGCATCAGCTGCTCCTCTGCTGGGTCCCAGGACACGCTGGGATCGCTGGAAATGAGTTGGCAGACGAGAGGGCAGCTGCTGCTGCACTCAGGAACACTGTAGACATAACAACCGTACCATATACAGACCTCAAGCCACACATAAGGCAACACTTGCGTAGAACATGGCAAACACACTGGAGTGAACAGACAGACAACAAGTTACACGCTATAAAACCACGCTTGGGACCATACACCACTGACACACGCAACAGACACACAGAAGTCGCCTTGGGTAGGCTGCGGATAGGGCACACCCATGCGACGCACTCGTATCTGCTGACGGGATCTTCTAGACCCCAGTGCAGCAGGTGCGGAGAGGCCCTATCCGTAGTGCACATACTAATCGCATGCAAGGCACTTCACACAACACGACACAAACACTTCAGAGAACTCTACAGACAACATATTCCCCTACATCCATCGTTTTTCCTAGGTGATGATGCCATTGTTTCCGTGAAACGTGTGTTTGAGTATTTGTCCGACGTCAAGTTTTTAAACCTCATTTCCTATCACGCATCATGAAATCTGGCCCTATACACCAGCCATGCTCATTGTCGTGTTGTGATTTTACTTTTGTTTTTGCTGATTTTACTTAGTGTTTAAGGTTTCACCGCTATCATCGACTATTGTTTTGGCGCTCTTTGCCCTAGTTGGCCTTGCGCCATAAACATCCAACGATCATCATCATCAATCCTTGTAACCGTATCTTTCGTATGTGATACACCAAATTATAAAATCTTGATGCAGTGCATGAAATGTCATTAATAATTACAGCGTAGTGACTATCTGACCTAGCAAAACACGTTTTTAAAACAATGTGTACAAGTAACATCAAGACGCGTGTAGAAGTGAACTCGGAATATTCATTTTTATGCTCTTTTCTCTACTTCACGTCGAAACTAGCAACGGCCGGGGGTTGAATTCGGCCCGAGTCCGGCCCATAACGTCAAGCCCAAGCCAGGCCTGGGCCCTCCGGCAATTGACTTCGCCAGCCGGGTCGGGTCCGGGCTTTCGGGCGGGCCCAGGGCCACGCAGTGCTCTAGGGTGTACTCTCCTTACTCCAGGAAAGCCTTGCTTCCATTCGCCTCTGGTCACTCAAGTTGGTCAAGTAGGGCATAGCGGTTGCTGCCTCAAAGGGGCCCTAAATAGGTTTCCGAAGGTCGCCATTTCAATTGCGCAATCGCTAGAGTACCCCTTCACGACAACGTATACCAAATATTACACCTCTGCGTAAAGCAGGGGCCGCACAAACACGCAAAACAGATTCCACTTTCTCTCCTGGCTTACCAACCGTACCTTGCCGCCACACTTGCACGCTGTGACGTAGTTTTGTCTGCACTGACGTGCCGCTACGATGCACGAGACATTGCCCAGTACGGCGCCGCGAACGCGAACCACAGCGACAGCACTCACCGCGCAACCGGAATCTCGTGGGCGGAACATGCGCGTCGAGTGCTAAAAAAAAAAGCGCGCGCAGGGCTTAGCACAGCCAACGACTACACGTGCATCAAGGAGGGTGATGGATTGCCCTGTTTCTCTCGGTGGTCTTGCGCCGGGTCGATGACGTCATGGCTTCCACAGTGCTTTGGAGGAGCTACTAGAGGAGGAGAGCCCCAGGCCTTATGGGTGGCCCCTTTTAACGAGTGATAACTCGGCTAATATTTAACGCATTTAAACAATTTTTGCGGGATGACGTTTCTTGGACAGTACTCCAGTGACTGCACACGCAAAATCGTAACATTCGGCACCCTATTTAGGGCCCCTTTAAGAAACGCCCTCGTAAGGTCCTGCCAGCATCAAATACAGGTCAGTTTTGTCTTGCAGGTCGGGAAACTGTTCCAGGCAGGCTTCCCTGCATTCATGCTATGCGGCTTGGCGGGAAAGCTTTTAAGTGAGCAGCACTCCCAACAAACTCGCAGCTATGTGCCGATAGTGAACCGCTGTGGACCTAGGCCGCCTGTCTGCACCAAGAAGCATGCCAGTGCGTTTGTGGAGTGTACAAAAAACGTAGTGTATGAAATTGCCTTTAAGTACGCCCGTGTATACGTAGGACAGACCTCAACGACCTCATTGCTGCCTCAAAAACCGGTTGCGGGAGCATGCGGCGACGCTGAAGACAGGAACAGGAAACAATTTGATGCTTCACCGTAAGACGGAATGCAAGCCTAGGGGCTGCGTGACAGCGTTCGAAGGACCCGAGTGCTACAGTTGTACCACAAAAAAGAACGGGAAATATCTGAGGCCCACGTCATAAATTATGTGTGGGACCGGTGTGTCAGCAAGCCTTCAGTTGATCTTTCGAGTGAAGTGGATTATCTGGATGATTAGTAAGGAGGGTGCTGCTGCTGTAATCGCTTCACACGTGGTGCAAACTAGTATTACTTGGTGTTTTTCGTGCCTTCACAATAGCTGTCAGAGTGAATAAAGCTCAGTTATTAGTGCACCTCTTTCCTGTCAGTTTTCTTTCCTCCACTGTGCCTGGCGCTTGATCTGTTCCCATGATTAGCGGGCTCTGCTCAACGCAGGTCACTTCCCATGTGACAATCGTGCTTTAAAACAGGGGTCTCAAATACACGGTTCGCAGACCTTTCGATTGCAACCTGGCCTGTGTGTATTTACCCTGCTCACATAGCCAAGGATGCAGACGACCAGAGACTGCTCAAAAACGCATGGAGGCCATGCAGGCAGGCTGCTAAACTGAGGTGCCATTAAGTCGGGTGCGCAATGTTTACAGGCAACTGCAACTTGTGAATTGGACACTCTACAGTGCGTACAGGGCTGGGCGAGCACAGGGTATTTTCATAACTTTGATTGTTTACCCCGCCATTCTTACTGCTGTAAAATGAATATGCCTTACATTTAAGCACAAATGGCTCCTTCAGCAAGCTTATAAGCTTTGTCTAACTTGCATTTGCTTTTGCTGGCCTCAGCCAATCACACAGCTGGACACACATGACATCATAGGTCCTGTTGTGGGAACTGAGGTAGTGGGTCGCATGGCCACCCCCTTTCTCCCTGATTATATCGCTTATTTGACTGAGGTGCGCATTAAAAGCGGTGTCAGTATGATAATGTGACAATCTTTCGAATGAACTAAACTTGTGTTTTGTCTTCATGGCCTCTAAGTATAAACTGAAGGAAAGCACTGAACAACTTGATCAAATAAACCAAGAACTGAAAGGCTAATCAAAATGATTGGGGACCCCACCACCGCTCCCTCCTTGCGTTTGTTCGCGAAACGGGAGTTAACCTATACTTGTAGCATAGTATTTATGCCAACGGGCATACTGTCGCAAATAAAAAAAAAAAAATGATTTTATAAGGGCTCAACACAGCCAAAGCTACACAACATGTTCAAAAGCCTGTTAGTATAACTGTCACTATCGAGACCAAAATTTTGGACTGAGATGAATGCAGTCGCGCTAAGTGGGATAATTACATTGAATACAACTGGGCCTTCGCATCAAGACAAAACAACCTTGACCCAATACAAACAGGATGGCCAGGCATGACTGAAACGATTACTGACCACTTCACAATGAGCATGCTTTCACGTGTGACTTTTCACTCCACCCTAAGCATGCTACCAGCAAAACCTATGTCACCCAATACCGAAATAACAAATTGCATCATCAGGCAACATTAAGCAACGTTCACATTATTAATCCAATTCTTTCAAGCTGCCCAGTTTCCTATACTCTACGAGACGGCAATCCAATCAGCAGGTTTTGAGCTTATTGCATATAATGGCCTCCAGAGGAAACTGCCGACAAGCATGCACAATGTGCAACAACCTATTGTGCACTCAAGCCAGACACATCTCGTGACTTCACCTCAAACAATCCAGCAAGGTCCCCCAAGCCCCGTTACAAAATGTCAAGTGTAGTCCCTTTTTGCTCGAACATATGACTCGGGGAAAATGCACAATGCCACTTGCCAATGGCGCAAAAGCTTTGCAACCCAGACGAAAACAACCATTGCAGGTACACATGGTCGTGTACAAAGAATTGAACAAACCAAATTCAATTGGTTCCAAATGGTTCAGTGGTTTTTTGGACAGGGCCCATTGGTCTTCCAATGTTTTTTTTGCTGGGAAATGTCTCGCAAAAGCACTGCCTTTAGTGTAAAACCACCGCAGGTTACCCGTAATGAAGCTCTAACCAATTTTCATTACAAGGAAAAATTTCATTGTTACCGCCACCACAGCAAAGAGAACAACTATACAAGGTGAAGCCCATTAATGACGACACCAATCACACTGAGAACACACCTGCGCCCGCGCACAAAACACGACAGCACGGTAGTGACAGAAGAAACAGATTGGGGGGGCAAAAAAAAAAAAATGCTGTTTGCTGCCACCTGCTACAATCTCTGTGGAGCTCTAGATTACAGCCATAAATTGTTGCCGTAGACGCGGTGAAGAATAGTCACGGCAGCGCTTGTCTCTGCAAGAAACACGGCACATCACGATGATTCCTTGCTCGCAACACGATAAACGATGGTCGAAAGGTTTCCAGATGGGCCGCGCACGAACCCGCCTGTACAACGCATCGGCAGGAGACCGTGGTCGTAGTTGCAGCGGCACCGAGAACTCGCACTGTATAAACCACGACACGACGCAATGATTCTTTGCTTGCTTCATTATCAATCGCGATCGGAACGTTTAGACATGGGTCGCGCACAAAATCACCAGTACAACGCATCGGCGGGGACCCTGGCTGTAGCTGTAGCGGCACCGAGAACTCGCACGGACGTCCGCAGCTGGTCCGCTTGCTGGTTTATAACTCCTTGATCCATTGTGGGCGCTAACGCGCACGAGTGACGGTATCGATTTCTTCAAACACATTCACGCACACACAAAAACAACGATAAACCAGCCATCACCGCAACAGGGGGTGTATGCTATCTGCCTTGATGTTGCGGCACTCTGGATCTCAAACTAGGCGCCGTGCATGTATCCTGCCGTCAGCACAAAGAAATGCTTCGCGAATTTATAACTCGATCAAAATAGCCGCGAAATAGCCGCACCGTAATACAATCTGCCGAAACTAGGCCTCGCGATTTTCCCTTGCGATCGCCTCGCCTCGCTTCGCTTGGGCAACCGCCATGTTGTTGGGGCTGAAACTTGTTGATAGCCCTGATTGGCCAGTAGGAGATCGGTAGGAACCAATCAGGGCGTCGGATGATGGCTGGTGAAACGCGTCATCATCGCGGTCCGGCGAAAAGTTGAAGTTGGCCAACTTGTGGCGGAGAGCGATTTTCGGCCGGAACGCGCGCGTTCCGGCCGCCGGAACGCGTTTTGGACGGACCGGAACGCAGGCGACGGAGGTACCGTTTAGAGGCCTTTAGGTTGCCATACCTACCGCACCAGACGACTAGGCCACGGAGGGCCGCTGGCGGCGTTAGAAAATATAAGGCATATAATGTATAACCAGTTTACACTTTTATTTCGTTTTAGTATTTCAAGCAGTTTAGGTGACTGTTTGTTGTATTGCGCTCGTGCAGTAAGCGTCCCCCGAGTTTCCACAATAGCTCACGTCTAGCAATTGCATTTCGTAGACGGGAAAGCGTTCGCAGATGCGTAGTCGTGCTGCTGACCGCTCTGCTTGTTCTCCCAGCGCAAAAAAGTGCTTCCCGCACCCTAGTTTTACGCTGTACGGTAAAAATATCAGTTGATTTTATTTCCTTAGTGCCTATATTGACTTCGCTCACTCTTTTCCCCCTTCAAGAGGCCTTATATTTTCCTACTGGCGTACCAGTCAGCGAAGCGTCGCATGTGCGCTTGTGCAGCGCTTGTGTGAAGCGACCTTGACTTGGAGCTAGATACAGTGTACAAACTAACGAAGTAAAGAAAGGCGCATTCTTCCATTCCCAAACGTGTTGTGGCTTAGTTTCAACTGATCGAGCGAATTGCGACGACCCGTCGGCGGCCGGCGGACTAAACGGTGGGCCGACTGACTCGGTCGCGGAAGGTCGGCGAGCCGTGCAGTAGCGCAGCCAATTGTCAGCTCCTCTCCTGCTGACGTCACACGAAAACGCCACAGAAAATGGGCGAGCGCAAAGAGAGGAGGACAGCATTTTCGAATTGATTTTTCTACTAAATAAATTCGCGTAAACGCGCACAGAGTGGTCGAATCAGGGCCCAGGGACTCCGGACTACAGTTTGCGCTCGTAATCCCGCATTGTTTACAAATAACTTCAGTGTCCCTTTAATACGGCGAGCTGCAACTAAAATGGTGGGCATCTGGTGTGCAGCTCTTGTGGTTAGTTGTAACGTTGTATCACCTTCACTCTAAGTGAGAATTAGGGCGCTATTTTTGCAGATGTGTAGTACTAAGACCCTAAGCGTTATGAGTTGACCTTCCTACTCCGATATATCCTCAGTCGTTCAGCGATTGGAGTTAGTTCGTCTACTTCTGCTCCTTTTTTTGTTCAGATTTCCTTCTCATTTTGACTCGTTTTTTCTTCAGAGCGAGTTCCGGCTAACAAATTAGCAATGCCAGAAATGTTCTATGATCTCGCGTTGGTAGTGTGACACTGCGCATAGACTGTTTTTCCTACTTTCATATATTATCTCATGCATAATGTTTTTTCGATGCCTTTTACGTGCTTCAGGGCATGAGCCCGACCTCTACCTTTTTAACCAGTGCTCTTACGTTTGCCCTTTCAAATGTTTGCTCACTTCTTGCCATGTTTTACACACGAACATGGGGAACCTTGCTTCTATTCGCCAACTAGGACATGTTCTGACCCTATGTTTTCAACCAAGAGCTTGATAACTTAATTATTTTAGCATTTATGATTGGAGTCTCACTTTTAGCTTGAGTAATAATGTCTTCTTACGCCCTCCTGCTACAACAACAGCTGTTTATTACAGAGGTTTTAGCTAGGCTGCCCTTCGCGAAGTCACTGCAATCGTTGTTGTTTCGGGAATTTGTGTAGTTTTATTCTTCGCATTCCCACCCCTTTCACTGTGCCCTAATCTACACTTCTCTGTTCCTTAGTATCGGGCAGTTAGTATGAAGCTATTAGGCTTCGCAGTTTTTTTTTTCCACTTTGATGAGGCGCACGGTGGTACTAAAATCTTTGGATAATTTTCCGTCATACCACCACCACTACCACTACCACCTACACCATCATCATCATCATCCTGGTTGTGTCCACAGCAGGAAGAAAGCATCTCCCAAAGATATCCAGCCACGTTTATTCAGTGCTAGCTTAGTCCATGTTTTACCACCGAGCTTTCGCAGCTCATCTCCCCATCCAGTCCTCGGCGGACCCATATTGCGTGTACTGTCTACTGGCACCCACTCTGTTAAACAGATGGTCCACCTGCTGTGCCCGATGCGCATGACGTGACCCGCCAATGCCCATCTCCTTCGCTTAATTTGAGCTAGAATGTCTTCTACCTTAGCCGGTTCTCTAATACACGCGTCTGTTTTCTTGTCTCTGAGCGTCACCCCTAGAATACCTCTTTCCATAGCCCGTTGTGCTCATATAAGCTCCTCTTCAAGTCGTTTAGTGATACTCAAAGTTTAGGCCCCGTAAGTTATTTTTGGAAGAACGTATTGAATAAATACTATTCTTTTGAGGGACAGAGGAAGCTTACTAGTTATTATATCTGAATATTTACGGAAAGCAGCCCACCCCATGCTAATTCTGCGGGCAATTCCCTTGTAGTGGTTTGGATCAGCACATGTGATTTTCCCAAGATAGGCGTAATCCCGTACTGTTTCTAAGACTTCGTTACCTACGTTAGGCACGTGTTTTGGCATGCTGATTGAAAGTTACGTTCGATTTTTTGCGTTAATTTTTACGCCTGCTGCCAGACTTTCCGAGCTGAATTGGCAAAGCATGCGCTGCGAATCCCTGAAACTTAGGTGGCCTTAGGTGGCCTTACGATGCCTTAGGTGGCTGAGATATTCCACATTATTTCTCACCCTTGTTTTGCTTCACTTACGGTTTGTGCATGAACACATGCTCCCGACAGGCTATAAATAATCGGGTAGTTATTGTGCCCCCTGACGCACACCTTTTTGTATAGGAAATTTACAAGTTCTGTATGTTTACCGTGCATACGTCGTATGCAGGGTGTTACAGGGAAGACATTACGTAATTTAAAAAAGATAGGCTTTTGGAGGCGGCTAAATTGTTTTTCTTGCGCGAAGTGGTCAGAGGCCGTGGCTGACGCAATAAAGCGGGTTCAATAGGCTATTTACCGAAATAATTACCCAAAATTTGTTATTACTTTTTTATTATTCTAGTTAGGTGATTGATTGTAATGACGAAATTATAGAGGATCATCAAGCAAACCTATACCCATCATTAGATTTGCGAAATTGTAATTGTGTGCAGAGCTAGAGCTCTCAGAACCTCAGCTCTCCAGATGAGCGGAACGGGCTCCGTGCGGCACCTTAGCGCCGCAAAGTCACGCCCACACGCTCATGTCCCTCGGAGCTGTACACGTCACACGTTCGCCACTCTTTATCTTTGGCTGTATCTTCGGAGGCATACGGCAGCCCCATCGCAACACTTTCCGCTCGCGCCGATGATAAAGCGAAAATAAATACAAACAGGCTTATGATGATGATGATGATGAGTCCACGGACTTTATAGCATCCACCGTCTCCAGTTCACGTCCTAGCGGCGTAATAATAGTTTGCATTCTTACATCAGCGCCACCATCGCCTTTTGTTGACCAGATTTTTGGCGACTCCACTTGGCTACATCACGAGCCGACATCACGAGCCTTATAGATTCTGGTTAAGTAGTCTGGGTTCGGCGAAAGGCTATGGTTTCAAGTCTGAGTTCGGCATGGGCCCACGGCATTGAGCCCGAGTCCGCAGATAAACGCTTCGGGCCGCCCGGCCTGGCCCGGGATTTCGGATCAGGCCGGACTCGTGCAGTGCTCTAGCGAAGCCAGTGGATCTTCCAGGCTGACGCTGGTGCGCGGTCGCTTGCGGTCGAGTACGCGTGCGCCCGTGAGCGCTGTTGGTGGGGCTAGTGGTGCAGAGTCGCTGGTGCCTGGAGGGATTCACGAACAGTGGGCACCTGCGGTGCGCCGCCGCTGGTGCGCCGCCCTCGTGCGACCTATGCGGTGCTGTAGGGGCACTCGAGAGCAGGGTGTCGAACCGGAACCGGAACCGAACCGAAAACCGGAACCGAACCCGAATTTTTGCCCGGAACCGGAACTGAACGGGAACCGTATTTTTTCCGCCATTTTGGAACTGAACCCGAACCGGAACGAATTGAAGGAACCGTTCCGAACCGGTTCCGGGGCCTCAAAACTATGAGTTCTAGTTTTCCATCCCGGTACCCTTCCTTGCATCCGAAGATATTTTTACCATTCTCCAGACGGCACCACGCAATATTTTGCATAGATTGCAGTTCCCAAGGCCCATAAGGTTCTCATTTTATTATTACCCTAAATTTAATGTAGAGTCCGTATACACTACTAGTTTGCTTCAGGTATTGCCCATCTCCCCAAATTATCTTCTTGCATTCACAATAACTTAAGTTAGGACGCATATTCCGTGGCAACATATCATGGGGTGTTCTTTATGGTTTCAATCTGCAGTGTGTTTAAAATCGTGTGAAGTTTTCATGTTGTTATTTCGAATGCATCCGTGACCGCTTGCGAAGGCCTTCAGGGACACCATCAACAATAAATCCGTATCTTCCACTTATTTTAGTTTGAGTGGGCACTTATATAAAAACAGCACTGAGACACAAACACTCACAGTTCTCGACGTCACCATCACTTTTTCTTGTACAGTGCCGTTGTGTCTTTTGGTTACTGCCCCAGGAGAACATGACAATTGAAAAAAAAATTGGGGCCTTCTCAATTTCACTTTTAAAGTAAATGCGATAGCATTTCGACGCATGGATTTAAGTCGATTAATGCGGATTAGCGGGTAGACTAGGGTGGTTTAGTGAGATGAGTGAATGAACTAATGTGAATCAGTGGGACTGCGGTGTTGATTAATATGGATTAGAGGAATTAGCGGGTCAGTTAAGGCGGATTAGAGGGTTGGACCAAACGTGATAGATTTGGGGTCCTTGGCATTTGAAAAGTTTGCAGCGTTCTCTTTCTCGACCAATCAGGAAATTTAGTTACACACAAAATAGCCGGAAAGTTATGTGTCGACCACCTGAATGCTATAAAAGGCCTTTTTTATGCACGTATTACGCTCTTATGTTATTTCTCACGTAAGATTTACATCTCGCACTGAAGTTAAAAAATAATTGCCTAATGCATGTCTTATATTAACCAAAAGGTTTTCGAAATGTGTATATACATGAGGTAAGACTAGGAAGCAACTAAACTGAAAGAAAAAAAAGGAACGATCAACAGGTTTGATGCGAAAAACACCTGATAGCATTCTCCGATACCTTCTCTTTCTTCAAAAGTGTCGCGAACTGGGCCAGTTGGTGCAGATTCATAGTGGTGAAACAGCGCGCAAAAAACCAGGACAGAAAGAAGAGGATAACAACACGAGCGCTGTGTTGTTGCCCTCTTCTTTCTGTCCTGGTTTTTTGCGCGCTGTTTCACCACTATGAATTCTCTTTCTTCGTGCTACCGTTCTGCAGCCTTCCACAGGTGTAGCATCTCAACCCCCGAACACAGCCCCTTCCAAGCTGAGGAAGAGGCGATAGCACGTGCGCTTAGCCAAAGGGCCGCCAAAAGTCTCATAACAGACTCTTATCAGGCGTGGTGCAACTTTGCCAACAGTCTATTGCATGTTACAACACTTCGAATGAACAAGCAGAGACCACCAACGAGACCAGCCAGGATTGTATGGGCACCAGCTCATACTGGCATCGCCGGCAGGCAAGATCACCAACCTCGTGGCTGGACATTTGACCCGCTTAGCCAGCGCTGATGAAGCCGAGCCCGAGCGCATGCATCCTGTATACATACCAGGAAATTAATTAGCACTATAGGCTCTCCCGTAGAACGTATTCCTTCCCGCACAAATCGCTAGCGAATAACCAGGAAAGATTATTCTGTGCACTGCAGATTAACACCACCAGTCTTCACCTCTTTGACGGGACACAATTCTCTCCATTTCGTCGCTTCTGTGAGGAGCCTGGGAATCTCATACATACAGTAGGTGGCTGCGACAAGTCCACCCTAGGTCCACCCAACCTACACGTTTCCATAGAGATTTGGGAGAAAGCCTTGGCCAGCTCCGGCCTGGAAGGTCAGTTTCTCTTGATGGAAACAACTGTCGACTCTACCCCTTGAATGAGGAGGCCTCTCGGAAACCTCTCCTCGATTTATTTAAAGTTCATTTTCCCTCTCGGATAATTACTGCTGCTTGTGACTTCACTCAGCTATTATCTTTCGTAGAGACCAACCGCTCTCACCTGTCGCTGAAGTGCCATTTAGCAAGTTCCTATCTCCGGTGGTTCCCTATCCAATGCCGTCCTGTACACGGCGTCCAATGAGCCATTAAAGCCGTTCTTTCCCATACAAAAATATTGTATGGTCGGCTATAGAAAATTCTTTTTATGGTCGTCTTTAGCTATTTGGCCCAATAATCTTTAGACTTTTCTATGGCTGTCTTTAGCGATTCGTATCGCCATTCCTATGGGTGTCTTTAGCTTCCTCTATAACCGGTTCTACGGCTGTCTTTAGCTATTCTTATCGACATTCCTATGGGTGTCTTTAGGTTCTTCTATGGCCGGTTGTATGGTTGTCTTTAGCTATTCGTATTGAAATCCCTATGGGTGTCTTTAGCTTCTTCTATAGCCGGTTCTATGGCTGTCTTAGGTCTTCTTTGGATATCGCTATGGCTATAGAAGAATCTAAAGACACCCATAGGAGTGTCGATAGGAATGGCTAAAGAGAGCCATAGAAATGTCTAAAGATAATTGGGCCAAATAGCTAAAGACAACCATAAGGAGGTTTTTCAATAGCCGACCATACAATATTTTTACATGAGCTGCAGCCAGAAGAGAATCACCACTACTTGAAACACAGCGACAGCAGAAGCCGCTGAGAAAATATTAGCACGCTGCCATGCCGGCATAGAGCCTTGCAGATCTCTAGAACTTGTCCTGTGGCACCCAGGTGCATTCTGTAATATATGCTCCGTGAACACTTCAGCGATATAGGGGGATTGCGAGATTGCGATTGCAAACACTTCGCCAGTTTTCATTCATAAAAGGCTTAAACACAGGCATTCAAGGAAAGCAAAATCAAGGGGTTTATTCATTCCATTCATCACATAAATGGCTACTATCTACGCTACTTCACCACCAGTAAACAGTTGTTCACATACGCCGATCGAAAAACACAGCACACGCATTCCAACACCCTGGCTCACGCTTAAGTGACTTGCTCGACAGCCACACTACGCGGCACATTCCCCGCGAACGTCCGCCGAGACACAAATACCTACAGGTGCTGGGTAGTCCATAGAAAAGAAAGCACTCAGAAGACGTTCATTACACTCAGTACTCAACGCACACAGCTGCAAGTTCGGTGGCTAAAATGGAAATGCACTCTCAATAAAACAATGAAGATGGTCGCACACAATGCAATGATAAAAAAAACGTTTTTCCAAGTTCACTCAATTAGTTCCTTGTAGGTTTTCTCAGTTCACGAAAAAATTATTTTTGTCACATCACCGCGGCCAAATCTTCACTTCTGTCTACGTTTCAGTGCCCATGTGGTGCAGGGTAGTTTAGAAAAATATTCGTGAACACCAAAAAAAAGTCCTGCATTTCTCGCACTATAGAGTCTCTTCAGTTCGTAAGATCACTCACCCTAGAGTTTTGCGTATGATGAAATTCCTGTCACAGTATCGCAGGTATCCATTTTCGCATGACTTGAAGTTGATGTTGAATTAATCGTAACACTGTCACCGTAAACACCGAAATTCACGACACCAAAAAGCGACACATTTGCTTGGCGTCACACCATCTACACGAGCACATTGCCGTCGAGTCGAAATTCCCAGCACCAGGCAACACGTGCCATGCCCGCGCACATGAGCAAGGAGACGAAATGTGACTGACTGAGTACATCCAGGTATAAGCAGGTCCATCGCGATAGCAAATAGTGCGGAGATACATGCCCATCTTTCGATCTTTTTCCAACTTGTTTGCTGGTAATTTTTTTTTTTGGTAAGTACAAGATCGTTTAACGTTTTGTTTTCTTCAACGGAAAAAAGTTGTATCTGTTTTCAGTACTCAGGGAACATTGTCTGTCACTAGCATTGCTGCGCGCAGGAATACTAACACAGCGCGGGCCGCACGGCCGTGTCCTTCGGTACCCATCGCCAAAACCAGTATGTCAAACAAACAAAAGAAAATAAAACAGGAAGCAGGGGTGTCCCCTCTACCCTTTCATCGCTTCCCAGAATTTCTTCACCCCGCCTCCTTCGGTCCGGCGTGGGTCGCTCTCCCCCTTTCTCAATGACTAATCTGAAGGTGGGGTCCGCGGGAGAAAGAATGCGGTTGTTGGCAGCTTCCACCATATTTCTGAAAGAGCGTACCGTGGGCCGCGAAAGTTATTTCCAATCTGCTTCGACTCTGTGAGGGCCGTTTTCAGAGAAGCCCGCTTTTTCACTTGACCGCGGCAGCGTAGGGGCCACAGAGGAATAATTCTACGAAATTATACGTCTTTCGGTCAACGTTCATTTGCAAGCTTTGCGGATGCGCAGTATCCAAAGTTGCAACCTGAATTTGAGCGTTAATCAGTAGCTTCTTTTAATTGTACTTTTCCCGTATTGTTGGTATAATAAGTACCTAACCTTATTGAACAAATACGTTCATATAACCGGCCGATCAACCTCATCATCGTTATCCAATCTGTGTTGTAGATGTAGCTAGGTAAATCATGAGTATATGAATTTCGCTTCATAAGTCATATTGAAACCAGCAGAATAGGATTTAATGGTTGCTCGAATTACACCTTTATAGGCTAACACTTTTCGATTAGCGGCCGGAAACTTGGAGCCGTATGTTACTATGTAGTTAGTAAAAGAAGCCTTTATGGATGCAGGCTTGTAAGTTCTGCGCCAAACGCTTTCTTATGCCGGCAAAATGTTGCTTAATTATCACACATCTAAAGGTTTACAGTTATATATTGTACTGTACCCAGCCGCAGAAGCTTTTATGGCTGCCTCACTTTAGCTTTAAAGCAAATTCTCTCCAATAGCTGGCAGAAGATATCCGTATGGTTCCAAGTTTGTAGACTTAGAGCTAAACAACGGCCCATAGCCAGCCAAATGAGCTTTTATGGCTTTCTCTCTATAGCTTTATGACGAACTCTTTTCAATAGCTGGCAAAAGACAGCTGAATGGTTTGAAGTCTGTAGACTTAGAGCGAAACAACGGCCTATAGCCAGCCGAATGAGCTTTTATGGCTTTCTCTCTATAGCTTTAGGACGAACTCTTTTCAATAGCTGGCAAAAGACAGCTGAATGGTTTTGAGTCTGTAGACTTCAAGCTAAAAAATGGTCCATAGCCAGCCAAAAGAGCTTTGCCGCGGCTGGTCTATAGAACTAAAGCCATACATATTTCTTTAGCTGGCTACAGTTACCTGAATAGCTGTGACTCTATAGACTAAACACATTAGGATGTTCTATAATCGTCTAAAGAGAATTGTATGGTTTACAGTCTTTAGTGCAGGATCTATAAAAACTTCAATAGCTGGCTATAGCCTAATTTATGCCTTTTTATGGGTGACCATAGAGACCCATAGGCGGCCATAGCTCACCATACATTTTTCAATAGACGCCCATAAGGCATTTTTGTATGGGTTCTTTCTAACTGGTACGTTAGCATATGAAAGATGAGCAGAAGGAAATCGCTTTAAACGCCACCAGCCACGCTTGGCAGTCGGAGGTTGACGCCGACGCGGGACTGTTTTCGACTTCTAGCAGTGCTAATGATTTCGTGTAAAAGCTAAAGCGCCGTTGAAACAAGGGTACATGAAAAGCGTAGCAGACCAATCAATTTATTTAAATGCAAAATTATTTGCCTCATTGTGCGAAAACATGGGTGCATGCGCGCGTGCGTGCCTAGACATTTGGTGGAACCAAAAAAGATGTTGGGCGCTCAGGCTCTCCTGCCCGCCAAAAAGACTGCCCGCTCGCCAGTAAACTACCCGCCTGCCTGGTTGCCTGCCAGGCAGGCGATTCCTGCGAGGATGCGTGATTTCGGGACGAGGGGCGGCCCTCCACGAGACGCGCGGGCGGAGGGGGGAGGCAGCGGAGACGCAAAATGCTGTCCATGGCGACACTCCATGGTACTAAAAAATTTCTGTAGAAATTCAAACAATTATCTACTAATGCGTAGTATTCCTATGCCGCTTGTCCTCAGTGTGAGTTTCTACAGCCAATTTTTTTGGTTTTTATAAATCCTGTCCGACCAATTATCTCAATTGACGCTGCTATAATTACAAATGGAATATTCGCGAAATCTCCATTATTGTGGAAATGCAGGCAGTTATACGGTTACCCATTTTCCTTAATTGCTTAATATTTTTCTTATTTTATAGTTTTTTAAAATTTCGTTCGAGCAATTATTTTCATTGACGCTATTATAACGACTACATTTGTAACTCGCGAAATCTGCCTTATTGTAGAAATGCAGGGTGTTACACGGTTCGCCAGTTTCCGCAATTATTTTACATTATTTTTATTTTTTACATTTATAGATTTTGTTCGACTAATTATCTCCATCTACCCTACATAACGATTACAGGTGGAAATTTTCCGAAATCCTCATTATTGTGGAAATGCAGGGTGTCACACGGTTTGCCAGTTTCGGTGGTTACTTTTTTTATTTTTTAGTTTTTCAGAAATTTTGTGCGACCAGTTATCTCCATTTACGCTATTATAGCGATTGCAGGTGGAACTCCCGCGAGATTGGTATTTTTGTGGAAATGAAGGGGATTGCATGGTCGTTGCTGTGGGCGTACGCATTAAAACTATTGTGGACGGACAGGTCGTCTGCTTAGTAGGACGGGGCAATAGGCAGTCTGCTGGGAGGCTGCCCATTACCAGAAGATTCTGGTGAAGATGCACCGAGGGGGAGGCGTCGGAGGCACCCGTGTGCTGCCCACTGGTCAGGAGGCTACCTGCTTGCCTTCTAGAAGGCTGTGGCGAGAACGCATTATTTGGAGATGATGTGCGGCCCGTCACTTGTCGGCGAAGGGAGTGGATCACATGGCTGCACAGCGGCTACGTAGAGCCATGCGTTAGAACGCAGCCCTTAAGCACCCGCTCCTGTGGTTTCGCGTAGTCCCTCAACGTTGGACTCATTGTAACCGAGAGAACGAAGACGCCACCGAAGATAGAGCTAGCAGGAAAACGGAGGTTGCAAGTATGGCGAAAGTCTAAGGGGGAGGGCGTAATTCCGTGACCGTGCGAGACGTGCTTCACAGGGGCGACCCCTTACGAGATAACGACAGAGTATGCCGCGCGCCGTCGTGCATTAACTGATGAAGCGATCACTTCCTGAGGCACAGCATCTATGCGCCGTCGCCGAGAAGACTAGAGTTCGCGCTGCACTCAAATTTCGCATTAGCGAGTGTCGTAATCGTCCGTCATTTTCTTCCTCAAGAAAACAACTGCGGGGTATAAAACTGCAGTGTTATGAAGCATAAATAAATTAAATTAAATTATAAAAATGAAAGAAACGAAATCAATAAAAATAAACTTGCGGCCATAAAAAGCAGGGCTTTCAAATTCATACAAATACGGAGTCTTATGTGTCCGAGCGAATTTTTCATTTCGCTTCAGTTAATGATGTAATCGTGGACCTACCTTAGAAAACATTTTGCAGTACATTTTACAGTTAAAGGAACTCTTCAACACTTTAGATCAACGCTCTCACTCTTATCTTCGCATCTGGGAGCACTGCAAAAATTATAGCTATTGCCAGCACAGAGAAGCAGTGCGGGATTTGCTCGTCCCAGCAGATACGCCTTCCGTTTCTGCTTCGCTTTTGTGGTTTCATTTTAATGTCGCAACTTAAGAAAAGCCGGCAAATAGCCGCTACATCGCTGTAATGACGTCATTCCAGCGGTAGAAGAACGCCATGACTGGGGAAGAGAGAAAAATATTTCAAGCAAGTTTGTAAGTTATCTGATGGGGACAGAGCAGCACTTTTTGTCTGAGGGACTTTCCGACTCCCTGATCTAAGTACTGGATATGTTGGTTGACTACTTTCTGCAAGCATTCAAGATTTAGAACAAAATTGAAAAAAGGGTTGCAGGGTTGCTTATTTTTGGCCAAAACAAAACATTTTCACAAAAAAATTACGCCCACCTCCTCTCGCTGGAACCCTGATGTGATGCGACGCTGAGGGGGGTTCAAGCGCAAGCGGAGAGCAACCGTCGACCGAAAGGCCGCCGGAGAGCGGCACACCGGTTATATGCGCAGCGCGCCCGAAGGAGAGGAGACCGCGGAGAGAGTGCCGCAGCTATGACGCAACACAATCCAACACAATCCACTTTAATTCAATCCAATCCAAATTCAATCCAATCCAATCCAAGATAGCCAAGCCAAGCCAAGCCAAGCCAATCCAATCCAATCAAATCCAATCCAATGCCCCTCGCGAGAGAGTGTTCGCTATCGGAGACGAGAGGGGGAGAGTGGCTGCGGACAACAACGGACGCACGCGGACAACAACGGACGCACGCAGGAAGGACAGGGCCGCCGACAAGAGATTCTCTGAGCGTCGCATCTAAAAAACCTACATTATGGCTTCGTTTTAGACAAAGAAACCTGACAAGGAAACGAAAATCGAACACAAAAAATTAACAGGAAAAAACACGTCTCCTCTTTTTTCTCCGAACCCGTTCGAACCCGTTTGAACCGGTTCGAACCGGTTCGAACCGGAACGGAATGGTGCGCCGGAACTGAACCCGAACCGAACCCGAAAGCCTTGAACCCGAACCCGAACCAAACCCGAAAAAATTTCGGTTCGACACCCTGCTCGTCGAGCAGGGTGTCGAACCGGAACCGGAACCGAACCGAAAACCGGAACCGAACCCGAATTTTTGCCCGGAACCGGAACTGAACCGGAACCGTATTTTTTCCGCCATTTTGGAACTGAACCCGAACCGGAACGAATCAAAGGAACCGTTCCGAACCGGTTCCGGGGCTTCAAAAATGTGATTTCTAGTTTTCCAGTTCGGTACCCTACCTTGCGTCTGAAGATATTTTGCCACTTCCCGGACAGAACCATGAAATATTTTGCGTAGTCTGCAGTTCCCAAGGCCCATCATGTTCTCTTCTAATTATTTCCCTCAATTTAATGTAAAGTTGTCCGTATATACTATCACTTTGCGTTAGGCACTGCCCATCTCTCCCAATTATCTTTTACGTTTAGAATAACTTAAGTTATAACGCCTATTACGAGGCAACATATCATGGAATATTCTTCATGGTTTCTCTACATGGTGTTAAAAATCGCCTAAAGTTTTTAATGTCTTGTTAATTCGCATGCATCCCTGTCTGCTTGTGAAGGCCTTCAGGGACACCATCAACAATACATCCATATCTTCCACTTATAGTTTGAATGTAAAGTTATATACAAACAGCACTGAGACACAAACACTCGCAGTTCTCAAAATTAACGTAACTTTTTCTTGTATACAGTGCCGTTGTGTCTTTTGATTCCTGCTCTAAGAGAACATGAGATTTAAAAAAATGGGGAATCCTAATTTTCACTTCTAAAGTATATTTGATAGCATTTTTATGTTATCTCGAATCTGTTTAACCTTAAACTTAAGAGGAGAATGGACTGAAGTCGATTAGTGCGGGTTAGCGGGTAGACTCGCCACACCCCCTCGCCACATCGCCTCTCCACACCCCCTGTTTCCTGGACCACGTGTGGCTTTCGTCACGAAGTGAATCCTTTAAAAGAACGCTCCGTCCACCTCAGCATCACTTGGCAGCGGAGGCAGCGAACAGATAGTCGCCTTCCTACTTCACAGGTTTGAATATTCTGCAGTAATCTTTGTTCGCTTACTCAGTGACTTTTTCTGTTGCCTCTCGTGCCAACCACCCAGTGTCATTGCTATTGTGTGCCCTTGTGTATAATCCCGCATTCCTTTGGTCATGAAAGCTGACATTGCTGACCTAAGACGCGAGATCGCTGATCTTAAGCGTGAATTTCGAGAAGAAGTAAGGGAAATGCAGAAAAGCTACGAGGAAATTAAAAAAGAATATGAAACCACTAAGAAAGAAAATGTGGAAATGCAAAAAAGCTGCGAATTCTTCAACAAAAGCCACGAGGAAATGAAAGAAGAATGTGAAACTACAAGAAAAGAAAACGCAGCTTTGAAAGTTTCAAGTTCGACGTTGTCATGATAACGGAAACCTCGTATACGAGTGACACAGAAGTGCTGCGCCTTTCGGGCTTCAACACGTTCTTTCTAAATAGGTCCTACCGCGATGTGGGGGTGTGTTACAGCTCGTGTCTACACAGCTTTCTTGTAGTACCATGAACGAATTTTCGACAGTTACGACAGATTATGAAGCTTTAACGGTGCAATGTAAAAATACAATTTTTGTTGTTGTGTACCGCCCCCCTGATGGAAAACTCGAAAATTGTTTCGCATTCTTAGAAGACCTTCTCAATTTTGTTTCGTCTTATGGTTTACAAATAACTATTGGTGGGGACTTTAACATTAACATATTACAGGCAAGCGCACATTCGCGTGATCCAGAGCTCCTTTTCGGTTATTTCGGCTGCATGAACGTGATCAAAGAACCGACTCGTACGGGCCGTCTTTCCCAAAGTCTTATTGATGTATTTACAACCAGTGATACAAGTAGCAGTACCATGTCCGGGGTGATTGGTGAACCTATAGGTGACCATTTACCTATATATATGTTCTCAATGCACACAGAAATACTAAGATGTAAGCAATTCCCCGAATCTTTCGCTTTTCACGATATTAATCAGAATACTTTGACTACTTTTCGTCAGAAAATTCCCTCTATTTGGTGGAACCCTTTACTTCTGTGCACCACTGCAGATGATGCGTACGATACTTTTCTTGAATCATAAAGATGCATATAAAAGGTATTTTTCTCTTAAGATCGTCAAGAAAAATAAGAATATAAGGAAACCATGGATTACAGACGAATGTCTGAAGATGATCCGTAAAAAAGATTTGTTGTACCATAAGTTTGTAAAAACAAAGAACAGGGACGATTTTGTAGCCTTTAAAAAGTACCGAAACTTTGTGACAAAGTTCTTACGCTATACTAAAAAAATGTACTTCGAACATGTGTTTTCTGAGGCTTCCTCCCGGCGTGATGTCATGTGGCGGGAATTGAATAAACTTTTGCACCCACTTACCCCCGTAACGACGACTTTGAATTGAGAGTAGATAATAAACCACTCAAGAGTCAAGAACTGGCAACCAAGTTTATTCACTATTTAACGAATGCTATGCAATGCTCCCACAATGAAAGCGCTATGAGGTTCCTAAAGGATTCTAACCCCCACAGAGCCTTTTTTTCTCCGGTAACGCCTCAGGAAATATGGTCGATTTTCTTGTCAATAAAAATAGCAAGGCCATAGACATCGATAGGTTTCAGATTCGGCCTATTAAGTTTGTACTGGACCTTCTTGTATCGCCGCTTAGCTATATATTATGCCTTACTACTGGCGTTTTTCCAAAAAAGATGCAGCAAGCTAAGGTCACGCTACTGTTTAAATCCGGGGAGAAAATCAATTTTTACAATTATAGACCGGTTTCTGTACTTCCAGTTATTTTAAAAGGCTAGAAAAAGTAATCGCGAAACACCTCGTGTCCTTTTGTGACAAACACTCTATTATATCATCAAAACAGCTCGGTTTTCGTAAACATATGTCAACGAATTACCTTTATTAACGCAAAAAGAATTAATAATCCAGGGATTTGAAGAAAAAAAGGTAACTTTAGTTATATGTTTCAAGAGATTTTCAAGACTTTTTCAAGAGATTTGATAAAATTAGTAATTTAACATTGCTTTAAAAATTACAACATTATTGATTCCGGGGGCCTTACTCTTTTGCAATCTTATTTAGGTAACCGGCAACAGGTCGTAGCAATAAAGGAACACAACTCTTCTTCACAAGAAGTAAGGGCTGAAGTTCCGCAAAGCAGTCTTCTAGGTCAAATCTTGATAAATATTTATATGAATGATATCGTAGAAATTACTGACATTGCACATTTTATTATTTACGCAGATGATACCAGCATTTTCTTTCAATCGTGTGATACTACTCAGCTTTTGCATTTAGCAAACATAACCATCCAAAAGCTTCACAAATGGATAAAGCAAACTCGTTAAAAATAAATACTAAGAAAACTAAAGCGGTGTTATTTTCACCAGCTCAAAGATCTGTTGACAGAATCCTCAGTTTTTACATCGTATCTGAAAAGATTTGTATAGTTTGTGAAATAAAAACATTAGGCATTGTTTTTAATGAACATATGAAATGGGATGCCCATGTCGATCACGTCTGCACTAATTTATCTCGAGTGTGTGGGGTGCTTTGCAGGTTACGGCCTGTGGTTACATCAAATATTAAACTTATTCTTTATCATGCCATATTCACAGCTCACATCAATTACTGCAGCCTCGTATGGTTAACCAGTTCCGCAAAAAATATTAATAAGCTGCATTTATTTCAGAAAAAGCCCATTCGACATATCGCAACTGTACCATATGACTCTCACACCAACGAACTATTTCTGCAGTATAATTTGCTTCCTCTCCAATGTATCTACAACTTTAATCTTCTAACAAAGTATAAAAATAGCTTGCAACACAACGGTGTAGCATATCTAAGTCGATGTAGTTTAGGAAAACCGTTGGACGTACCGTACGAAATTCGGGGAAGGAGTACATGGTTCGTGCCGTTTTCAAGAACGAATTATGGCAATGATAGGTTGCAATACCGAACTACCCGCCTTTTAAATAACCTAGCCGAGAGTGGCATAGCTATAAATACAATTTCTAAGTGAGACTTAAGGAAAAGTTTCCTGCTGAACATTGAACATTTTTAACTGACAATCTATTGAGCGTTGTCTCTCGTGGCAACCATGGTTTAGCCAAAATTACTTGTAATATTTTTCAAGCGTTTTATTGGCATTGTCTTCATTCCCTGAAAACTTTAGCATCTAAAAAGTACCGTACACTCATTTTTGCCAATATTGTGTGTATTTATTTATGGGGATACTTCTGTAGTGCAGATTTTGATGAGTGTATGCATACTTGTATATAACATGACTTTTTCTTCGAGTTTTGTCTTTTGATTTTTTGTGTCTACACAGGTTCCGTACATATCCACTATTTCTCTTGTTATATACCTGTGTACCCTGTTTTGTTTTTTAACCTTTATATGTATGTATGTACCTATGAGTTCCAATATGCGTGTATGTATATCATTTAATAAGTATATTTTACAAACTGTGAGCTATAGTGCGTTTTAATGCTTTCTTTTATGTTTGTATGTAATATCAACATGTTAAGGCGAGATTTCCTTTTCTTAGGATTATTTCCTGTGCGTATGCTTTAAACTCCTGTTTCTGCTCTGCCACGCCAAACGTAAGGTGCAAACCCCTCGTCAAGCTGCAGTTTTGCAGCTTTTTGTGTTTGTCCTCGCATTTCTATGTACGAAATGCTCAATAAAGTTGAAGTTGAAATTAGTTAGGTGAGTGAATGAGCTAATGTGAATTGTTGGGACTGGTGTGTTGATTAATTTTGATTAAAAGAATTAGCGTGTCAGTTAAGGCGGATTCGACGGTCGGACCAAACATGATATCTTTGGGGTCCTTGGCATTTGAAATTTTGCAGCGTTCTCCTTCCCGACCAATCAGGAAATTTTGTCACGCACAAAGCAGCCGCAAAGTTATGTGAAGACCGCCTGAATGCTATAAAAGGTGTTTCTTTATGCCCGTATTGCGCTATTATGTTGTTGCTATATTAAAATTCACATCTGGGACTAAAGTTAATAACTAATTGCCTAATGCATATTGTATATTCATCAAAGAGTTTTCAAAGCGTGTGTATATATGAGGGGAGAAACTAAACTGCAAGAAAAAAAGGGAGGGACGATCAACTGGTTTGATGCAAGAGCCGCCCGATAGCATTCTTCAGTACCTTCTCTTTGTGTTACCGTTCTGCAGCCTCCCACAGGTGTAGCATCTCAACCGCCGAACACAACCCCCTCTAAGCTGAGGAAGCGGCGACAGCACGTGCGCTTAGCCAAAGCGGCGTCAAAACTCTCATAACAGACCCTTAGCAGGCGTGGCCCAACTTTGCCAACGGTCGATTGCATGTTACAACACTTCCGATGATCAATCAGAGACCACCAACGAGACCAGTCACGATTGTATGGGCGCCAGCTCATACTGGCATCCACGGCAAACAAGATCATCAACCTCGTGGTTCTAGATTTGACTCGCTTAGCCGGCGCTGATGAAGCCCGGCCCGAGTGCATGCATCCTGCAGTCACAGACCAAGAACGTACTCCTCCCCGCACAAATCGCTACCGATTAACCAGGAAACATTACTCCGCACCCTGTGGGCATACACCTTCCCACACAACGCCAGACTTCACCTCTTTGACGGGACACACCTCTCTCCATTGCGTTGCTTCTGTGGAGAGCCTGGGAACCTCATACACATAGTAGGCGGCTGCGACTAGTGTGCCGTAGATCCATCCAACCTTCACGTTTCAATACAGAATTGGGAGACAGCCATGGCCAGCTGCGGCCTGGAAGATCAGTTCTTCTTGATGGAAACGGCTGTCGATTCGGCCCCCTCGAATGAGGACGCCTCTCTTAAACATTGCCTCGATTGAATGAAACTTCATTTTCTCTCTCTCTCTCTACAAGTGATCATTACTGCTGCTTGTGACTTCACTTGGCTATCATCTTTACTAGAGCCCAATCGCTGTCACCAGTCGCTGAAGGGCCATTAGCAAGTTCCTATCTCCAGTGGTTCCCTATCCAATGTCGTCCTATACCCGCCGTCAAATGAGTCTTTACATCCATTCTTTCTTTCTAACAGCTCTGTTAGCAGATAAAAGATGAGCAGTAGGAAATTTTTCTAAATGCCACCTGCCACGCTTGGCAGTCGGAGCCACATACTCGTCACACTACCATAGAAAACATTTTGTGGGTACAGTTAAAGGAGCTCTTCAACACCTTAGATAAAATCGCCGCGGTGGCTCAGTGGCTACGGCGTAGCGCTGATGAGCACACAGACGCGGTTTATATTCCCGGTCGCGGCGGCCGCTTTTCTGATGGAAGCGAAAAGCGAAAACGTCCGTGTGTCCGAAATTTCGTCGCACGTAAAGATCCCCAGGTGGTCAAAATTAATCCGGAGCCCTCCACTATGGCGCGCCTTGTCGTCGGCGTTGCGACGGCGCGTTAAACCCAACAGTAAATAAATAAATAAATAAATAAATAAATAAATAAATAAATAAATAAATAAATAAATAAATAAAACTAGGTAAATAAATAAATAAATAAATAAATAAATAAATAAATAAATAAATAAAAGCAGCAAATAAATAAATAAACACTTTCGAAAACGCTTTGAATCTTCGTCGCATCTGGAAGCACTGCGAAAACTACAGCTATTGCCAGCACAGAGCAACAGTGCGTGATTTGCTCGTCGCTGCGGATACACTTAGGTTTCTGCTTCGCTTTTGTGGATTTTTTTAGATGGCTATCAAATGCGTTCTATTCTGCAACTTAAGGAAAGCCGGCAAACAGCCGCTACACCGCTGTAATGACGTCATTCAGCGGTCGAAGAACGCGAAGACCGGGAAGGAGAGAAAAATATTTTGAGCAAGTTTCTATGTTATCGGACGAGGAGAGAACAGTAATTTTTGGCTGAGGCACATTGCGACCCCATAGTATAATGCGTTGGTTGACTACTTTCTGCAAGCACTCAAGATTTAGACAAAAGTCGAAAAACGTGTTGCAGGGTTGCTTTAGTTTGGCGAAGACAAAATATTTGGACAAAGAAACCTTCATTATGAATTTGTTGTTATGCCGATTTGGTAAGGAAACGAAAAACAAGCACAAAAAATTAACAGAAAAAAACACGCCTGCTTTTTTTTTCTTCGAACCCGTTTGAGCCCGTTTGAACCGGTTCGAACGGGTTCGAACCGGTTCGAACCGGAACGGAATGGGGCTCTGGAACTGAACCCGAACCGAACCCGAAAGGCTTGAACCCGAACCCGAACCGAACCCGAAAAAATTCCGGTTCGACACCCTGCTGCTCGAGAGTGTTGTCGCACCGTGCACACCTTTCGTCTGCTCTCCACCAGGCTCACGTTCACTTCCCCTCGTTTTCTTGCGTTTTCAGGTCACCTCAAACTCCCGACTGCCTTCTTATGGACCGTCTCCTGGTGTTCCTTTTCCTTCTTCTACCCTTCCTTGCCTCGCTTCGGCTGCTTCATTTTTCATTCAATCTGTCCCGGCACCTCGAAATTATTTTATTTTCCATTGCTCCTGTATATATCTTTATTGCCTCTACAATCCGCCTTTTTTCATTGCGCTGTGGCGGCCTCTGGTGGCGCCGCCGAGAAGCGATATGGCAGGGGCGCAAGAGTGCAAGTTGGATGCCACTGCAGCGGAAGGTGAATCAGGGCTGCGTTGCTGCTGTTTATTTGTTTCACATGAATTGTATTGGCAACCTGAAGCTGCAAAAAGAATAACTATGCTGGAAGACGTACGTTTTCAACGTGGGAAACATCCTAACAAGCGTGCGACGCTCGTTTTTTTTGCAGTAGTTCCGCAAGTGTCAGTACCGGAGGGTGGCTACCTGAGGCTGTGGAAGTGATGTTCTCACGGCATTTTTTTCTAGCGCTTAAAAGAGATGCGAGGGGGACATGGGTATCTGTAAGGCAGCAGCATAATCGCAGGCCCTTATTGTGCCCTTTATACAAGTCATTGCTTGAAGCTGGTGTATCAGCGATGCAAAATATTACACGTGGCTGCAGATTTGTTCAATTCCACCGTTCTTTTTCTTCTGTTTCTTATCATAACAAGTATAAATGCGTGTGCAGATTACTTTTGTGAGCGTTTTGACCCAAGAAAGCGAAGTCCAAATCAACCGAAGTCCCGACTAGAGCCACTAGATGTAGCTTATTTAGTGGCTCTAGTCCCGACGTAACTCAGAAAATTGCTTTTTGGGGTGCATTTTTACTCGTAAGCGCACTTGTTCATCGTAGTCGCAGGATTACATTTTCTTCTTTAGAGGAACTGTCAGTTTGAAAAGTTAGTATTTATTCGTTCATTCCTTTTATACAGCGGCAATATCACGGGCGAGTAAAGTGGTGCACGCAACTACGGCAACTTTCGGGCGGTCGGTGGTGTGTTCGAATCGTCGTCGGAGTAATATGACAAGGCGATTTCTGGATTTGGCGTGCCAGCAGGTTATCGTCACTGGCGGTGTGAATGCCTGGTGTGACTGCGACGGGACGCACAATGGGGCGTTCATGCACGGTGCCGCGGCGGGCAGCTCCTGATTTGTTCACTTTCGTTTCGGGGTTGGCGTGCGTCGATAGAAACAAAAATTTCACCCTTAATGTTATGGTTTGGCCGACAGTTGCATTTGTAAGCCGTACTGCATTTTGCATGGGGCCGAACCCGGCCGCATGCTTTCACTACACGGGCTCAGTTACAGCTTCAGACAGCAGTGGAATCACCGCGGAGCAGACCAGCCGACCCCAGCCACGGCCGGACTGAAGGAGCGGCGAGCGCACGCCGCTCGTCCAGACCGGCCGTGCCCCTGCCAGACTGTTTCCGGGCTCCTCCGCCAGGGCCATGCGCATGCGGAGTAGCGTTGTGAAAGAGGCGGATTCCCATTGTGATTCCTAACAGTTATCAAAATAAAAGACAAGTGCGAGACCACGCTGCTATACTCGGGGAGAACTTAAGAACAACAACAGAAGTTGAACCTGCGCCTGATCACCACAGTCGGCTGTTACTCCGCGCGGCACAAAAAGTGCCTTACATCGAGTATTCTGAACGTAGTACGAGTAGTTTCCGCGATTTCTCGCACTTAATCTGCTTTTGAATTTCTGCAGTGGCTACTAAAAGACTAGGTGTGAAAACGAAGACGATGTTGCACATGAAACGCAATCTCGTTTCAAAACGCGTGCGCGCGTTAACATCCGGGTCCGTCGCATTGGTGGAGTGACACACTGCATGAGCTCTTGTCGTTCTTAATTTTTGCCCGAGTAAAGGCAACGCAGAGCCACGTGGAAAGGGGGAGCGTTGCAGCTCTAGCCGTGGGCGCCATGGCATATCAAGCACGGGTGCCGCTGACCTTTCGCAACTGCGAGTCACAACTACTCCCAACGCCAAGCTGGAATGAGCTCTCAACGGAGTTCAATTGCACAATAATGCTTTCGCATTCACTACTCATGAAGAGTACTAAGCTCTCCTGGGATTTCAGTTTGTAATTAGATGACAGTGTGAGGGCCGCAGTTCTGGAAATCCCTTTTTGGCACTCCTGGCCAGTGCGCGCCGGGGATCACGGAAATCAGCACAGTCAACATACCATAGTAACGAACTCTTGTTAGAACTTACATTTACAGTTCACATCATAGAGCCTCTTTCTTGTTAGACCTGCTCTCACAACCTCTCGCGCGTGTGTAGTTTTTCCTGATATGTCCATATGTGCGCCCTTGAAGAGAGTTGTGGGCACCTTTTTGCTCGTTGGGAACCTCTGCCAGGCTGCATGTATCACCGCGCCTATAAGGCGGCATGACAACGCTGTTTTAAAGACGACAGTTTTTCTTGGGCTATTTAAATCGAGAAATTTGGGGCAGTCTGTATGTCTGTCCGTCTGTCAGTCTGTGACTCGATTCAGCCACCCGGCCAAACTGAAACATAAGCTGCGCAATAGTTTTATGTACCCACAGCCAAATCCATCATCTAAGTCCAGTGTTAATGCTCATACTTGTCAGCGTTGTTGAACAGGAACTAGACATTACGGAAATATAAGGCAGCAAATCATTACATGGGTGTTATTTCCAGTGTTCCTTTATTAAAAGAAGTTCATGGATGCTTGGTTTTTGTGATAGCAAATGAAATATACTACATCAACTACAGAAAAAAATTCACTCCGTCGCCGTCTGCTGCCGCGCTACTATAGCTTCTGTAGGAATTTTAAGAAATCGAACGGCAACAGTAACGAAAGTTTCCACTAGATAGGTCCCGCGTTCCGCTTGGAACGCTGGTCGTGTAGTGCAGCGTGGTTCCGTAAACGTTGGAGTATAGGGCGCCTCGATTCACTCGCGTCTCCGCGGTACGGCAGCGCTGCCATCAAGGCACCTGACCTGGAGCAGTGGAACGCGGTAAATTTAAACTGACTTGAGCAAGCCTCTAGCGTGTTATCTCGGGAGGAGCGAGGCGGGAGAGGAACAGCATGAGAGCTGAGCGGGAAAGAGAAGGGAGGCGTTCACTTGACAATGGCACCGGTCGACTGTCGTCTTTCGTCGACGTTTGCAAGGGAAGGAGCAGATACGCAGCCATTTTTTATCATTGAACATGCTGAACCAGCACAGTTGTAGTCGGTGCCATCGGGAATGCTTAGAGAGAAAAATAGTACTGGGCGACCATATCCGTCCCAAACTTTCGTCATTTCGTGCATTGTCAAAGTGCTGGTGATAGGCGAGGTAGACTAAAAATATCTTGAAACATAACTTACTCTAAAAATAAAATCTTTGTGCTAGTATATATGCAAGCTTTATTGGTTTTTGCAGGGATTGTGCTTGCGAAGAATTTTCAGCGCCGTGGGATGTCGATGTCCCTATAGAGGCCTTGTTCGTATTGGCATTTGAGCCAGCATTTGAAATATCGGGCGTTTTTACTTTACCGTAATTTTCTTTGGTTTTCCGTCATTTTCCCCTGGTAGCTGTAAATTCCAAAACGTACGCAAGCATTGCGTGCAGATTTTTGCTGAGAGCGACGCTTATTAAAGCGAAAGCTTTCTTAGTATGACCGATGGTGTTCCGCCAGAAAAATTTTGCATTTCCTCATAGACGAGTACCGCCAGGACAGGTCGGATAAGATCTCTGGACCCACGGCGCGTGCGGGAAACAGAGCTTCTATTGTGTCCAAACGGTTACTGGAAAACCGCGAAAAATGAATGGTTCTATACAAGGCATTACAAGCAACGATCTTGAAGAAGGAATACAACAGTATACTCTTAGTTCATAAACGTCGTATTGATGTACATTTATGTCGTTCGTAGGTGCGTTTACTTAGCAAGCGAAAAATCGTCACATGAGTTCGTTCTTCGTTTGCGATTTGGACCTTTCAAGGTTTGACGATAGATTGGATGCAATTTCATCTAAGGTTCGACCCACTGTTAGCTTGCGCGATTCCCTCAATTTTCTTTAGGAAACGATGGTTATTTTTAATGATGAAATATATATGTTCTGCAAATAAGGAGAACAGATAATTTCAAGCTTCCATAATAGTTTCTAGTTATAACAATATTAAACACTTTTGGAAAGATAAAGAAGTGGTTGTCTAGGGTATACCGATTGCATTGAAATGGCATACTTTTGCTCTATAGGTCACTAAAAGTCCGCACATTAACAGGTCAGCTGTGGATTATAAAAATTTCTGTTTACAAACGAACTCTCGTGGTAACAGTGTAAACTGGTATGCGACGCAGTCTATGCACGACGACCGTTGGGCTGTGGCGGCCCCTCCCGGCATAGGCCAAGATTTGAGCGATGCATCGGACGAGAGTGGAAGCGACGACAGCGACAAGTCGTCGGAGGCGGACGACGACGACAGCTCGTCCAAGGTGGAAGGGGAGGCCAAGAGACGGCGCAAGAGTGGAGTCCGGGACGAAACTATGATGTCGTCGCCCCCCAGCTGATGGCCTCTTCCCTCCTTGCGATCCTCTTCACCTATTTCTTCCCCATGCTCTGCTGCATGATTCACTGTGCTTCGTTGCCCTATTTTCTAACCGGTTTTTATTTTTGGAGTTTTTGTGAGACCAGAGCTTTTTAATAACGTAATGTATGCTACCTAAATCGGTTTACTCGAATCCCACTTTTCCATTATTATGAGCTTTCTCGAAAAAAATAACCTTGAGCGCGAAATGCTGCATACTGTTTGGACAGTTTATTTTCCTTTGCTCAATGAAGTATAAGTGGATATCGCGCAATTATTTTCGTAATTTTTAAATTTTTTCCTGACAGGGAAGAATAAGTTTTTTAAAATGTCACAGCAAGGTGCATTATTATTTGAATTTTCGCCTGCGTATTTTATATAATTTGTATTGTACACACATTATTAACTCTATTTTCGTTCTTGTTATAAGTACTTTCACTGGCATTCTTTGTATCTATTCAGATAAGAAAACTTTTCTTCATAATGAACGAGTCACCGATAGAAATCTCCATCTAAGGCTTTTTACGTTATTTTACCCACACGTAATTTGTGTTTGGCTGATGCGTGGTAACTACATCAGCAAGCCAAAAATGCCCGTGTGTACGAGATTTCGGCGCACGATAAAGATCCCCAGGTGGTCAAAATTAATCCGGAGCCCTCCACTGCGGCGCGCCTCATCGCCTGCGTTGCGTCGGCGCGTCAAACCCCACAATCAATCAATTACATCAGCAAGCCGCCTCATAAAGACTGCATTCAATAAAAGGTCACAATATTTAGCGATCTTACAAACGTCATCCACTATTTCTCCATTGTGTAGATGTTCAGGTATAATGTGTTCAGTTTAACCCTGGTTTTTATACCCAGTAATGCTCAGTTGCAAACTTGTGTGTTCTTACAAGAATTGGCAGGGAGTGTTAGGATATTGTTACGCTGGAATTATTTCATGCTGATGACGCTTTTAAAATTGGCCAGAAGTATGAACATTAGACCATAAAGATTTATTGTGTACTGTTTATTAGAAAATAATTTTTATAGGTTAGTGTGAGGTAGTGATTTCTTGTCTTGTCTTCTGTTATCAGGTGTTATGTTTGACTGTGCCATATCGATCGCGAAACCACTTTGGAGTCAGCTTCAATAACCGCGGAAGCAGGGATTCTTGTTACTGCAGCTACACTGCTCCGTCGAAGGGGATCTCCCTGCTCTGTGCTTTCCGGAATCTAGAAGGCTGCTTTAGGTAGGCCGTGTAGTAAAGAAATCAGCCGCTCTGGCTCTGTCACGGCTGCACCGGTCTGCATTGCATTATGATACAACACCGTGGGCGTACTAAAACGTAGAAACTACGTTTGCGATAGTCTTACGTAATCCGTTATGATGGATGTAGCAGTATTAATAATACAGCGAGGATTATGTTGGGTAAAGTCGCGTCCGATGTATACGCGATAGAGTAGTAGTAGTATCTACAGATTTTAGTGCCCTTACTCATGTAATGATTGCCCTAGGATTTACTCCAAACAATCGATTTGGAGATGGAATTTGCTACGAAGTCATGAGGATGTGTCGACCGAGCAGTGAATGAACTCAAATTTCAGAACAAAAAACAATGGGAGCAGCGTTTCAGTGCCGGAGATAACTTCATATATGAGCGAAGCACGTTTTGGTGACGCCACTAGACGTGTTCGGGGACGTCGTTATTTTGGCGAATTTTTCTCGTTGCAAAAAGTTTCTTGGCACATATTTTTTATCACCGGGGGTGATAAGCGGCGTTTAGCGGCAGCGTATTTTCTGAAAATTGTATACTATTTAGGCTTGAAGGGTTTTTACCATTATTCTGAAGCATAATAATCTTAAGGAGTAAGCGTGACATTGTTTTTAGCAAAGCAGACGAAACGATGCACCCTGGTTGAAGTACCTGCATGTACTAGAAGGTGCAAACCTGCACAAACCGTAGAAGCACATAGTCAGAGACTGTTATCAGTCAGAATATATCGCGTTTGTATTTCAAATTTTCGGCCCATTATACAAAACATTGGAGCGGAAGTAGTTGTTGTCAATTTCCTAGATTTCGCGAGAATTGCACTGAAGGCCTTAGGAGGAGGTGGGCTTTGAATGACGGTTTCACTTGCTAGGAACATGGTAGAGAGCAGCGTGTTCCTTTATTTACCTGGGAAAGCTTCGAATCGTCGCTGTTTTTTGGAGGATGCAACAATTAACTCATTCATGGTAGCTATCGGTGTGCAGAAGAACTGAAAAGTAGTGCTTCTTTGGCACTTTTCTGTTGCACAGTAAAGAAATTGAATGCCCGCAAAGTATTGGAAGTGTTTTGCGCATTGAAGACTTCGAAGATGGAAACTAGCTGAAAAGAATTGAGGGCAAGAAATGGCTGGTTCGAAGAAGCATCTTACGCAAGACTAATGGCGCCAGATGTAAAGACCTTTATACGCCCTTCGAACTTTGACTTCCAGCACAGTTTGAAAATTAGCACCAGTGTTTTATAGTCATGAGAATTTCATCCCGACCAGATTCTTAAGATTCGAGAAAGAGAAAAAGCGCGTGCACGTGGAATGTCGAGAATTAACTCTGTACAGATTCGACACTGACGCCCCAAGAACTCCACCTTTTGCTTGAGGAATTCGAGCAGTCTGCCAGATAATATATGGATACGGGGCCGGTACCATGGCTATCATTGTTAAGTCCTTTTGAAGTCCCAAATGCAGGTTGCTACGTAGATCTGAATATGCGGTATGGCAAAATGTCGCAAAAAACTATATCTTGGAGGTATATGAATGATTTGCTTCAAACGAGACCAATAAAAAATTGCCTATGGTGCGTGCTCTTCACGAAAATGAGCATATGTATTCGTTTTGCTCCTTGACCAACGCCCGAAAAGATTTGTGAGCATTATTTCTTGTTCGCCTTAAGGATACAGCTTCATTCTAGTTCTTATGTCTCCATTTTTTAGAAATGGTCTTCCCCTGCCATAGATTCACTCAGAGTCCATAACGTCGGATCCGAAATACTCCCTAGTAATGTTCAGGCAGTTTCTCGGTCAACATTTTATACAACCGCGTAAAATTTCAAACTAATTGAAAGTTACAAGCCATTGGTACAGACGTTCTAATCACAGGGTGGCTGCGAGTTTAGTAGTTACGGCGGGTCTGATGTACCTGTTTATTAGTTTTAAGCTTTCCCGCGGAAAAACACTGAATGTAAGGTTCTATGGTTTCTATAAAAGCAGTTTGATAGCTGAAATTGTAAACGTGTCTACAGTCCTAAATGAGCGGGCTTCGTATCAGCTTGTTGAATGTTTCAATCATTAACAGAAAAAACTTGGTTGTTGTTCTTGCCTTTTTGCTAAGAAAAATTTGACACCCACCAAATTGCAGCTGTACGGGTAGAAATGAAACTATACAGCTTTCTCAAAAATTCGCAGTTGAAGAAAAAATCGACCTCGTCGAGGATTGGAACGCGGGACCACCGCCTATTAGAGCAGACGCTTTACCACCTGATCTACCCAGGCGACTAGCGGTTTGTACGTCAAATTTTCAGGTTTTGTGACATTTTTCTTCAAAGAAACGGATTTCAACATGGAAATGTCCCCTATACCTGGTAGATTAACATCACATCCGTCCTTCACTTCGAGTTGTTGATCAATTCGCTGTCGTGCAACAAACGGTTATTCCCCTGGTTAGCTTAGTTGGTAGAGCGACTGTCGTAGATCGGGGGTGGTTCGGGGTTCCAATCCTGAACAAGGTCGAATTTTTCTCCAACTGTGAAGTTTTGAAGAAGCTGTCCAGCTTTTCTTGTAGTCGTAAGGCTGCAATTCACGTTCATGCCATATTTTTCTTCCCAGAAGCTTACTCCACCTTTGGAACATTTCCTAAATGTGGTCTATCCTCTTACCTTTAATTTATTCATGCATATCTTGCACCTAAAACGGAACAGCCGTGGTTGTATTGCTGTTATGTTTTTTATACGATAATACACTTACCAGCGGTCTATACAATTGGCTGTGGTATCCTGAACCTACCTGGGCCACCATTATTCTCCTGCACCTGTTTATCTACGAAACCCTTAAAATATTAAATTATCAGTACCAGTTCAAGTGATCCGGGACCTTACGGACCTTCTGCGGCCCACATATCCTTGAACTGTGATCCTTTTTTGTGCTATTCCCGCCCTCGCTTTCCCTTTTTTTCCCAAAAGGGCATTCCTACCTCCTCAGACAATAAAGCCAATCTCTCTGTTTCACACTGTGTACATAAACTTACTAACATGAATAGACAATAAACAGCGGCAATAAACACAAGCTCGCGAAAAGCTTGAATGACGGCGCTTAACTCTGATTCCCAGCGTTGCTTGGAGCAAGAACCCAAACCACATTTTCTTCTCCCGCGCTTTGTGGTTCTTTGCACATTTAATGACACGTGTTCACAGAAGAAGGCACGGGGCCTTCAAAACGTGAAAAAGAGAGGGCAGCACGTACTTTTGAGCGGTAAAAAGCAGGCTTGTTTATGCGCGTCGGCTCACGTCGCACCCGGCGGCTCGATGTGCTCGTGACAGGTAAGCCGAATTGTGCAATTTCGTTGTTATTACAAACGATAGCAATGAAAACTAAGTGTATGGGCTCCACTTGAACCGTGCAATCAGTGTATAGATGCTGATAAAGTTAGAGCTGACATATCGAGCAGCAAGTGCCTGGTATTGCTCAGAAGCAACACCTGATTGTGCCCGTCCTAATAAACATAATTTCTGACCTCATATTTCTGATGTCTGGTGTCTTTCCAGACCATGAAAGTATTTTCGCGATTTTAAGTAAACTATATATATATATATATATATATATATATATATATATATATATATATATATATATATATATATATATATATATATATATATATATATATATATATATGCGCTGCTGAGCACGAGGTCGCGGGTTCGATTCCCGGCCGCGGCGGCCGCTTTTCTGATGGAGGCGAAAAGCAAAAACGCCCGTGTGTACGAGATTTCGGCGCACGTTAAAGATCCCCAGGTGGTCAAAATTAATCCGGAGCCCTCCACTACGGCGCGCCTCATCGCCTGCGTTGCGTCGGCGCGTTAAACCCCACAATCAATCAATCAATCATATATATATATATATATATATATATACATTGCAAAGTTGGAATACCATACTCGCAGGCATACAGATACCGCCGAATCTGTTCTGATATCCAAGAATTTGACAGAAACTCGCAAAATCTAAAGAACATCCTTCTGAATCAAAATTACCCAGAAAATATAATTGATGACGCAATCAACCGGGCCCGCCAAACAGACCGCCAGTCAGCATTGTCAAAAGCCAATTCACAAAAAAAGGAAACACCCCAGACCAACCTGATATTAACATACGGGGCGAACATGCCACGAGTAAACAACATACTGAGCAAGCATTTCAACATGATCAGACAAAGTGAGCACCTGTCAGCTATCTTCCCCGAACCACCCCGTGTAGTGTATCGTAAAGACAAGAACTTAAGAGATGTGCTTGTTAAGGCTAAAATTGGGATCCCGAAACAACACTCAGGCTGCCGCCCATGCGGGAAAACGCGCTGCAAAATCTGTCCCCTCATCACCCTAACCGACACGGCAAAATCTAACTTTTCCAAATTTTCCTTCCGAATAAAAGAAAGCCTCGACTGTGATTCAAGTAACGTCGTATACAGACTGCACTGCGAAATGTGTGGCAAGGACTATATTGGCCAGACCGAGAATGCATTCCGACTCAGATTCAACAACCACAAATCCCACGTCACCTCACAGCCGGATCTACCATTTTCCAAACATATGCGCCTGCCGGACCATTCCATTGAGCATATCAGAATCACTCTCCTGCAGTCCGGCTTCCGCTCTTCCCTCGAACGCGAGCAGAGGGAGTCCTACTTTATACATAAATTCCAGGCATTCACCCATGGCATCAATGAGGACCCGGGCCGCCTCCCATTCTTGCGACAAAAAGCTGCGCCTTAGACGGAAATATCTGGACCTTTCGGGCATTGGAGGGGGTGAACGCAGAACCAGGACCGTGCATACAACTTAAAAAGAAAGCAAGAAGGAAAAAAAGGAAACCCCGCTTTAGGGACCAAGTCAAGCAAAACAAACAGGTAGAACGCCCTAACCCCCCACCCCCCCCTTCCCCGCCCGTTCGGCAACCACCACCGTCTCATCAGTGACCTTGAACATCTGTGAGCGCGCCCCTCGGGCCCGCCGACGCACGGCGCCCTGAATTATGACCGCCGCACCACTGATAGACAAACGGCCGAAGAATGCGCCGCAAACGAAACCAAATCCAAGTGTTACTTGTTCCGCGGCTCGCTGGCCGCGTAGCAAGGCTTTGCCGCACCACTCGGTTTCGTCGAAGTGGCGCCAGGACCAGAGCTGCTGTAGGTTTAACCAGTAATAAAACAAAACCGAAAATGAGACAGGAAATTCCGAGTATGGCGCGGGGACCATGTGTTGACTTGGCGGGCCGTGCATGCATGCGACCTTGCAGTTTGACCGAATCGAAGATCTATGCCTGTGCCGCCATCTTATGTCCGTCTCCCTTCATTTCCCCCCCCCCCCCTTTTTTTTTTTTTTCTTTCTGCTCTTCTTCCTTTCCTGCTGACTACTGTTACACCATTTGCGGAGCGCGCAGGACTCACTCTTGTTTTTGATCTTGTATTTGCTTGTGTGCCTCTTGTTACGTTTTTCGTGCTGCCTTTTCGTCCGTGTTCTTTCCCCTTCCCTCACCTTCCACCTTTCTAGCCAATCGGAATGCCTCACTTGCTCAAACTGTTTGAAACACCCCTCACCCGCGACCTCTCCTGTAGGGATGAGGGAAGTAACCCTCCCTCACAGAAGTTTTTGTATAAAGGCGCAATGTGAGAAATTAAAATACAGCCCTGAAGAAGGAGTTTCTAACTCCGAAACTGTTGGCAACAAAAACGGGAAACGTGTCAGTCGACTTCTTTCACTATTTTTATACTGGCCCATCGAACCTCATGATCTCGATATATATATATATATATATATAACACAGAAATAAGGGTTGGCAGTCGAGAAAACCTCGGAAAGCAAAGGGGAGGATGTGGTAGATCATTGAAACAGATTAAGAATTTGGAAAGAAAGAAAGAAAGTGAAGAAAAAATGCCCGCCAGGTGGGATCCGAACCCACGACCTCCAGAATACCGGTCTGGTGCGATAACCACTACGCTACCGGCGGGGCGATTTTCCCCTTCACTTTCTGGGCTATTTTCCCCTTCACATTCTGGGCTATATATATATATATATATATATATATATATATATATATATATATATATATATATAGAGAGAGAGAGAGAGAGAGAGAGAGAGAGAGCGAGAGAGAGAGAATTTTTATTAGGAACAATGGGTAACATCAAAGCGTTAATCTCTGTATGCTATCTTTCTAAAACTTTTGAGAAATAAAGGCTACGATGCGCTAATTTCCTTTATGTGATGATATTCTAATAGCAGCCGCTACTTTTACAATGTGTACTAAACAGCCAGATGCAATTTTGCCGCTTAATTATCTTTATTCTGCCAGAAAACGTAGCCATCTTGTGAGTGTCTGCTACGAAATGAAAGAGAAAATATAGTAGCTAATTACGGTTCGTTTTACACACGACCAGAAATACGGTAAGACTAAACGAACTCCCTCGTACGGCTTCGTTTAGATTAACCACAAGTGCCAGAGAAGCTCAACTTTATTGCTATTTTATCACATTTGAAGTCAGCATGACTATTAAAAGAAGTCAACACTGCGATATTTCGTTCTTTGACAGGCACAAGCAAGACACTTACTGTAGGCACTTAGCGCACCTACTGTTTCGCTTGGAGCACTTCTGTTCTCTTAAGCAGCCACTAAAGGAACAACGCGGTTTGACTGCAGTAGCCCTAGGGTCAAGTCACGTGTTTGGACGTGAACAGCGTCGAGCCCCAGCAATGGCAATGTTTTTTCCGGATTACAAGTGTTTTCTTCTTGCGCTTTCTAAGGCGAAAAAAATGCTCCTTTAACTCGGATTTTTTCAATTGGTTTCGTATATCATCATCATCATCATCTTTATTTCTACGTGCCCACCAACAGCCAATGGCCTTAAGCGGTGGTGCGCAGGATGAAACACAAAATTTGATGCACACACAAACAATTTAAATATGTTGCCTGAAACTAGGAAAAATGAATGGAACGAGAAAGAAAGAAAAATGCGATCACTGCACTTCAAAGCAGCGTGTAACAAATGCAAATAGTGGTCTAACAAGCTTTTGGTAAGTTTAGGTGCGGGGCGCGCCATATAAACACGTTTATTTAACGTTATTCATCGCACTGGAAATGCTGGGCTTTTACCACTCTTGGAACGAATATCGCTGCAACGCATGCTGTTCCGTTGTGCGGTCACTGAGAGTCTTCCGGGTAACAGGCGTGGTGGCCGTTTTGTTGTGGCTGCCTGTCCATAGGTTGAGGCTGTCTGAGGCTATCCTGATGAGTTACCATGGATGGCTTGATATCCTTAAGCGATGCACATCCTGTGAGGAAGAAAAAAATTCTGGCTACATTCCAGAAATATTTTCTTTCTAAACAAAATAAATGGCAGCGGGATGCGAACATGTTTTCAGAAGGGATGTGTTGCGGAAAAATTTCGCTACATTCTCAGGTATTAAGAAAAGTCTACCCACCCAAAACAAAGGCAAAGCCTCACACTTGTAAAAACACGCGCTCATCGAGAAATTAGAACATTTTATTGGAAGGCACAAAAGCAGGTTGTCTTTGGGTCCCAAAAGGCGACAGTTTTTTTTTCCTGTTTGGTTTCACATTTAACGACAGTATTGATAAGCTTATGTTTTAATGTTTTTAGGGATAAGGCTTAGGGAAGCACGTTACAAAAATTTTAAATGCGGCGTTCGCAGGGCCTAAAAGCAAGTAAGATCATGAATATTCCACTTTCCACATATATACCTTCGTAATCTACCGGAGAAGTTGCAAGTAGCTCATGAATAGAGTTACATGTTCTGGGTGTTTATATTACTTCGGACACCTAGCAACCTTCACTAGTTACGCGAACGTTCTGGGGCCTGCAGACAAGAACGTCAACAGCTCCCGCCACCTCACCTCAAAATTTTCTGAACCGCGGCGACCATACTCAGTGGTTTAAAGACCAATTTCGGCTCCTTACGTCAGCTGCTTCTACATGTTCCCAACCGAATACAATAGCACATGCAACTTGGGCCCCACCCTGGCACTCTGTACCTTCTGGTATTGGAATGCCAACAATCTACGTCCACCACTTTTAACACCCGTCGCACGTACGAGCAGTGGGTGGACTGGCCGTCCAGCTCTGACCTCACGAGCCAGCGCATGCTGATAGAGGGGGCGTGAGCAGCCAGGAAGGACCAGAACGTCCTCGACAAGACGACACGGCCAACAGGGCATGGGCCCTTACCATTACGCACTGATGAGCTCATGAATACAGATGTTTAATTATGTCTCTTCCCTCCCTCTCTCTTTCTCAGTTTCGGGGATCACTTTTGTGCGGTATTCTTCCGGCCTTCAACTGGCACTCATGAACGTAATATAAGCGTCTGAAAGAGATAGGCGCTTGCTGGGCTTGAGATATGAATGACTGTAAATCTACAATGTTTTAAGTTGTAATTAGTGCAGAAAATATACCGTAACTGACATCAGAAAGCTGCATTGAACGCATGTCATACTGCTTTGCCCATGGAATTCACTAAATTAAAAAAAAAAGAAAACAGTTGATTGCAACTTGTTGTTAAACCAGCGATAATTAATCACTTGACGTAAACAATGCACGTATTCAGTGACTGTGAACTCTTTGCCAAAGGATAACGTTTTTCGGGACGCATAAAATGCGAGTCAGCAAGAGCGGGTTTCTTGTTTCCCACTGGATGTGGAGGTGACCAAAAATAGAGGGATGTATTTGACTAGACTGCTTTTCCTAGCATGTTCGCTCTAGTGCTGCCAAGACAATCCTTCTCAGAAGGAAGATTTTGAAGGTTTTATTCGAAAAGGAGGAGCTCATTCTCGGTAAAATTACTGCAGCGAAGAGGAGGCTGATTTCACCGGAGGTGCAGTTTCCCATGCATGGTAACAAGTACTCGTCAGGGACTCTTTAAAGCTTTGGCGAGCCCTCACATGAACAAATCACCCTTCCGCAGTTCATAACTTCCTCATAACACGTACGTAGCATACAGGGGGCAAGTTATTTCTGCATCCTCGTACGCATCTGAACAGGTGTTTTGCACCTGGCATTGGAAATATAAGCGTAGGAATCATCCGACTCGAGCAGCTAATGCGAAGCTTGCTTTAAGGGCTCGAAATAATTTATTGCCTCAGTGGCGAAAGCGAAGTCCACTCACCATTTTCTTTTTAACTGAACTATTTCGACTGTGGTAAACTGATCCTCAGCGTTTTCTGCTTCTGATACTGATGGGGCATCAATGAGTGTACTATGAACAGGTGCGTGGGGCGTGGGTGGAATTTTGTCCATTTTGAAGGGCTTGGCGGGGTTTTATAAGACAAGAATTATGAACTCCCTTGACTAAGCAGTTGTTTTCTGCAAATAGGATGGGGTGCATCACAGCGAAACCAATTATCTAACGTTGCTTTGGTGGCTAAATCCGCAGAGTTATCTCCTGTACTAACTGCGTGTGAAAAAGTAAAAAGTTCATACACATATGAAATGGTAAAATAAAATTGGTCGCCAATCCGCCCTGGTAAAGTGGATGTCCAGCAAAGCTGTCGTAAACCACTAAAATGTGGATGAAGGAGGGTATAAAGTGTTTCGCGTCGTCTCTGCGGGCTTGTCGCTTGCGCTCGGCTAGTGTCACTAGACAAGGGTACACCGTATGCGACGGTTCTTGGGCACCGCCATTTTGTTATTTGTAGCGTTTTAGTCGGTCGGCTTGTAGTCTTGTCGTCCCTGCTCTACGGCTGCGCGCCACTGACGTCGTTCCAAATGCGGATAAAAATAACGCGTGTAACAGCATTTCAGAAGGAGAAGTGTGTCCTAAGTTGCTTTTAAATGCAGAGCATTTCAGTAACTCACGATGTCACCCGCGTTGACGTCCGTAGTCCGCACGCTCACTGCGCATGCGCGTCGAGTCGAGGCGATAGCGAACTCTCTCGCGAGGGGCATCGGATTGGATTCGAACACTCTCTCGCGAGGGGCATTGGATTGGATTCGATTGGATTGGGTTGGATTGGATTGGATTAAAGTGGATTGTGTTGGATTGTGTTGCGTCATAGCCGCGGCACGTTGCGTCATAGCCGCGGCAGACGGGCTGGGGCGCGGCGCATGTGCAGTACTCTCTCTTCCGCGGTTTCCTCTCCTTCGGGCGCGCTGCGCATATAACCGGTGTGCCGTTCTCCGGCGAAGCAACATCCGCGCTTGGCTCAAACACCTAGAGTCCACGCCGCTTTACAAGTACGCCAACGTCGTCGACTGGGACTGGCTTACGCAGTCCCCTCAACGTATATAAGCGGCGGAGCGCGCGTTCGGAATTCAGTCAAGGGCGTCTTTGCTTGGCTTTCGCTTGACGTGACGCTTTGCTTGACTCGAGTAGATGCGACGCATTTACTCGAGTTCCCCCCGTGGGAAGATGCGGGCGGTTTTTTTTGCTGCATCTTCGGTAGTGTTGTTAACAAACGTCCCGGTCAAGGTTAATGGCGAGGCCCTACATGCGGCAATCTCGCAGCACTGATAAACGCTAAAATTGCCGTTGTTGCGGACTTCCTGGCCTCAGTGGCGGTACTATATACCCTCTCTACTGACCTACGCTTGGCTTCTCTAGCTTCAAATGCTCGGTCCTACCTAGCCTGACGCATGCGCTCGGTGGCTTGGGCAAGAACTGCTCTATTTATACTCTGTTACAACTTAAGAACGGCAACGGAAGTTGCCGCTGTGCCTCATCCCCGCAGCCGGATGTTGCTCCGCGCGCTGCAAGTAGTGCAATACTGGAAATATTTTGAACATGGCACGAGCATTTTCAGGGAATTTTTCTACTTAATATGCTTATAAAGTACTGCAGCGATGACAAATAAACTACGCGAGAAAAGGCAGACGATATCACGCATTCATAGAAATCTCCTTTCAAAACACGCGCGCCCGTTGAGATGCGGGTCCGCCGCTTAGGCGGAGTGATACCGTACGTGAGCTATTGCCGTTTTTACCTTGTTCCCGAGTATAGTGACACTAGCCAACCTAGCCGTCAAAGATAACCTGCAAACAAAATATTTACCAGGAACACAGAGGAGGGGGGTCCCATTGTTCACAGGCGCCTTATCGTCTATAATGCGGTTTCGATTCTTGCCTTGTGGGTTCCTGAAACGAATTCTGAGCTCTACGCTGTATGTTTGATTAGCCTCACGCATGCGCTCAGCGTCTTAGGCCTTGGCGCCTTGAATTTCTGGCCCACGGAGGTGAAACCGTTGGGAGGTAGAGGTATACTGCTTTGCTGTAAAAACAATATTTCTGAAGCTGATAAGCATTGAAGAGATTGCAAGCCAGTATGGCGTCGCCGGGGAAGTTGGTGGTGCGCCACGAATGCCGCATGGTACAATGTCGTACCCCGCCGATTCCAAAATCAGGCTCAACGTTTCCCTTAAACAGGAATATTATGGGTAATATTGCATCCCAAAATAAGATTTCTGCAAAGACGCCTCAGTGTTTGCTAAAGGCGCATTCGCATCAAAACTACACCACACAGGAAAAACAGGCTCAGCGATCGCACTGAAAAAGCAAATGTGAATAAAAGCACACTTACCCATGAGAGCCAAAGCTCGCTCCAGCTCATTTTTGAAGATACTGAGCACTTTACTCACGCCATTTTTACCCTGTCAGAAAGAAAGACAATAGGTAGTTGCTAGTGCTTCGATCCATTTTTTATGATTTTCAAGAAGGTGGCCAAATCCACTAAGAAACGCGTTGTAAGTGGCAAGAAAGACTGACAGTTCCTCACAGAGTAACTGGAAGTAAGTGCACGCACTGCTACTGCGTTACCCGAAAAGGCCAAGGCGTTGTGCTGTTTTGGGTCACGCTACAGGTTCGATACCACGCATTAGCGGGTGACTTCCGATATAGACGGAGCAGAGGCACAACAAAAACTACGGGGATGCTTTGAACTTTCCCAGAATGTGAAGGCCTAGTTCGACGTTTTGTAAGCCTACTATTGACCTTTTTGTAGAAACTTCATGTTGCTTTTAACGGGCAGCGGCTGCAGTTTAATCATAGCCGCTTCGTCCCGGCGGTAGTTACGAGGAGCGGCTTTTAAGTGCAGAGCCCCTTAGGGGTTTCCCTTGTCGTAGCTAGCTCGCTGTACACAATGCGGAGCCACACGGCGTTCCGTCGTATCGGCTGTCGTCGCGGCGTAACCCAGAGGCTTCAAAAGCCAAGCGGTTTAAATAGTCACAAGGGTTCGAAACTCCTGAACCGCTGGCGCTTGTCATACATCTCCACGTTTTTTAGCGCAAAGAAAACTGTAGGTATACGTGAGCCAAAGTGTTCATGTAGTTAGAAACGCTCGTTTGGGTTTGTTTTTACGACAGTAAGCGAAAAAAAGTGCAGTGCAACGCCAGCACGTTCGGGAGGAAAAGCAAGCACAAAAGGAACAGAACTCCCGCTGGAGCAGTTTCAGGCAGGGGGCGCGCGAGCACTGAGAAGGCGGAAAATTTGAACTGCATTGGGTGGTAGCAGTGAGCGGATAACGGCGCTACAGCCCGTCATATCTAATCACTGCTCTGAATTTCCAACAGCTTTCACGTTGAGTGGAACGGCTTTAATTTTTCGTGCTGCTTTGCCCTCTTCGCTGTAGCGTACTTTCTAGATCTTCACGGTGTGCGACTAGCGCTCGATGTGTAGCCAACAAGAGCAGTTTGAAATGATGCTCTGACCCCATGCAGCCACGTATAGAAAGCACGTTCAGAACGTTCTAAAATACGTTGCCCTTTCTCAGAACCCTTCACCGGTGGCTGCTGGTTCCCTTTACCAGCACAAGCTACCCGTCTGGGGTTACAATTTTTGTGTGATTCGGTGTACCTCGAAAAGATTTTCTGTGCCCCACGCGTTCGATGAAACATAGAAATTCAATGCTGCCACGAACACCACGCCACCATAGGCTGCAAAGAAAAGCGATAGCTGCATATGGTCAGCTACCAGAAAATTTGTCTCTCGGTCATTGCATGGATGAGTGTCATAAAGGATGCACATTCCCATGCCTGAATTCAGAGGATACGTATCCCGCGAAGCTTCTACCTCCAGCGCAACGGTTTGAAATCAAAACCGCAAAGAATTGATTCCCAGTGTGACCTCACTTGGATAACGCGAGGGTGAGTGTGAAGTGATTACGGTACTAGTGCGTGATTAGTCATGCATTTTGAGTGGTGAGACGGGCAGTGAATGCTTTGTAACAAACATAAAAGGCTCGAAGCGAAAAACGCCGCCCACACTGTAGCTTCGCTATGGGGCTTGGCTAATGGCTACGCTGTGTCTCGCGATCGGTACTGATGGATTGTTTTATAATCTAACGTAAAGCTCTTTGGAGACAAACGGTTGCCTGTCCCGAAATATTCACCAATTTTTGATGTAGTTATTGTTTGACCAACGCTTGGCTCCCGGCAGAACTACCCCGACCTTTGTCCCATGGCATCACATTTTGGGGCCTTAGTTCTGCGACTGCTGGGGCGCCTGTTGGCGTTTTTGTGGGTTATCTATGCAGACACTGCTGCTTATGGGATAAGCAACCATTCAATGTTTTAGGACCGCATGTTTTAACACACGAAGAGCTTCCTCGGTGTATTTCTGCGGCGCCTCGGTGCTAGCGCACCGGGTCGAGCAAGTAGCGAAACACTCGGCAAACCTGCTCGGAACCGGCGTAGGGCTGCTGGTATGGCGACTGTCTTTTTCATAGGCTGCTCTCTCATGAAGCGAGAAAAAAAGTGTCTTTAGAGATTAGATTGATGGCAGCACCTCCTGGGCAAGTGGGCATGGAGGGACGACCAACTGAGCGAGTTGGTAACTATTCATAGTGAAAAATTGTTCGAAAACACATACATTTCAGAAAAGGAAACGGACAATACTGGGGCAGTCTATCCATGAATAGCTTCCGGAGAAGCCAGAGTAGAACACCGGGTTCTTAGATAGAACAAAGTGAAACAAGGCTGCCACGCTACACACCGCATACAAGAATATCGAACAATACTATTGCGGAAAATACGAAATGCGAAATACTAAGTCTAAATGTTACATATACATTGTACAATTTCACATACAATTACAACGTTTTTAATTGCATAGCATTTCATAGTTCGGATCTCCCCCGCGAACGGAGGAAAGGGCCGCAATTTGTGCCTGTCCGGGGTTAGCAATAAGCCTAACAGTTCTACGTTAGTGCATGTCAAAGAACCTTTGCGGCTTCGTGGTTCTCTCGAAGAACAAGGCGAGCGCGATTTCTTCTGTTTCTAGCTGCCTTCCCGAGTGTGAGCGACGACAACAGAATGTTATTACCGTCCAGCGTGAGACGCGAGTTCAAGTCCACTAACAATGTTCGGATTTGGTGTAGAGGTTGCGCCTCAGATTATTGCACTAATGTGCCGTGTTCGATTCTCCCCGGTCTTGATTTTTTTTTTGCGTAGTTGTGCCAGCGTTTTGTAACACCGTTTCGGAACGGCCCATAATCTGTAATCATTGAGACTGATTATTAATCAAATGTTACTCTGGCTACCTAATCAGCGGAAGCGGTTTGAGCGGTTGGACGACGCGCCCAAAGCGGACGACGCGTCTCTAAAGGCCGAACCACATGGAGCGTTTTTTCACGCGATTCGCGCGCGTCGGCGTTGCGCGTGCGTTTTTTCAACGCCCGCGTCGATGATTCCGCGCCCGCGGCAGCATCTGCCTTGGCTACTAGTACACTCGACCTTGGATAGAAATTGACGCGCATCGCGCGCGTAGCCTGGCGACTTGTGCCAATTCATGGCGGCGGTTTCGAAGCGCCGGAGACAGCCGGCTGGATCCACCGGGGATGTTTAGGCTTACCACCCAAGCAGATATTGAATGAGCGCTTTCACTAGCGGCGCGGATGATGTTTTATAGTACCGTTTTCACCCACGTTATAAGCTCCTTTACCGCACAAGCAACTTCGTGCGTGCCTTGAGCGGCATTTTAGAGACCGCTTAGAAGCGGTCGCTCGAGCTCCCGACACCACTTAGCTGCCGAAGCCGCCGCCATGTTCCCGCCACTGGCCGCCGCGGCGCGCGCAGTGTGCGGGGGTGCGGGTGGTTGGAGCACGCCTGCGGAGTGCGCGGTGAGTTTTCGCGAGCCGAAAACGCTCCATGCGGTTCACGCTTACTCCGTCAAACGGAACTCTAAGCCACTACCTCTACCACGCCCGCTTCACCAGCCAGAGCAGTCTTTCTCGATATTTACCCAGCCGAACGAACCGCTTCCGCTCATTGACTAGCCAGAATAACCGCTCCTTAGTAATCACCATTACGAACTACAGATGATCGGAACTCTGGCGATGGATACGTCGGCCTTGGCTCTAGTGAGCGGTAGCGGAGCGGCCGGTTGAGTGCAAAATCAACACCCACGGCTCTCACCACGTCAATTGTGAAGAGGGCGCGAAGTTAGCTGTTACAAAACGCTGGCACAACCACGCAAAAAAAAATTGAGTCTGGTGGGAATCGAACCCGGTACATTAGTGCAATTATCCGAGGCGTAACCTCTACACCAAACCCGAAGATCAGGCACACCGTCTAATCAGCCGGTTTTGCTTTCGTCTGGACGGAACCGTACAAATTTCACACTGGCTCCGTCTGGACGGAACGCTAAGCTCCCAATTATATTCCGTCTGGATGGAAGGATAGCCAGCAGCACTCCGTTCCATCTGGGCGGAACTTTAGCCCTTGTATATCGTTCCGTCTGGACGGAACGGTAGCCACAGCCATAATTTTAAGGTACACTAATCTAGGTCGTACTCATGGCACACAAGTAAACAAAGTCTAGGGGCAAATTGTAACAAATGTAGGGCATTTTAAATCTGGGTTTGAATTCATTCTGCCGAGTTACCATTTATACTCTCTTAATCCTGTAAAAGCCCCCGTAAGGATTAACAAACAATTCCTTCGTTATGTAATTCAAACGCATCGCTTGACTTAATCATCCACCTATATTCCTCGCATGCGTATAAAAAATTTACTTTGTGTTTTAATGCTCTACGAGTGGGTAATCTTTTGTTTGCGAACTCTAACAATTTCTCGCAACTTTTTCAGTGGAGAAGTACACTAGAGCTACGCTCATACAGAACACCTTTAAGTAATCAGGGAAATGTAGAGGCCTCGATGGTCGGCGATTAGCCCTGCTATAAAATAAGCGCGGTACCAAATATCAGGTGACACAAAGAGAAAAAAGAACGTAAAATAATAATTTATGACATGTTTATCCTAACGACGATGTTCTAATCAGTCTAGCTTCGTTTTTTTGTTGGGAGAGGCAGAGTGTGTGAGAGAGAGCTTCAATGAATACTGAATAGGTTCGCCCCCCGCGGGGCTTGCTACTTCAGGTGGGGTGAACATAGCGCGTGCTTTGTACTAGTACGTGCACTACAATCTGGCTAAATAAATATTGAAGGGAGAGTAAAATTATTCCGTCAGCAACTTCGTAGCACAAGTACGGTTATTGCTGAAAACTGTTGCTTAGAAGAGCCAAAATGTTTAAATGACGATTTTGTGGTCTTTTTAAAGTAAATTTATCAAACGCCAGGCCTATCCCCATACCTTACCTCCCTTACGAGCAGTGGGTGGCCTGTCTGAGAAGTCCGGACCCTGGGAGGCAGCACATACTGGTGAAGAACTGAACTGCTAGCCAGCCAAGGCCAGGGCATCCCGTACTAGGGACGCCGCCCACCGTGCGAGTTCCTGAACAGCAGCACCAGCGCTCGTCAAATAAACATTTATGTCTCCTCTTTCCTACCCCCTTTTTATAAGGTGAAGCGAATTCGGTGAAGAAATAAAAACATTTTTTATGCAGTGGAGATAAAACCAAAGATAATGATAGAAGAGGTTATAAAACAGCAATAATAATAAAAAAAACGTTGGGCGGAGAAGGAAGAACGACAAGATATTAACTAAGAAAATAGCCAAAAAAAAAACCTTACATCATAAGCCAAGCCCCAAAGTATTGGACGGCCAACGAAGACTGCTCGAGCTCCAAGCGCCAGAGCCTTGACAACATCCGTGCCCGTGCGAACTCCACCGTCAATGTACACTTCGCAGCGGCCGCGCACGGCTTTTACAATGCCCGGAAGGACCTCGATCTGCATAAGTCACACAAAGAGTAAAGGAAAGATGAGATACAACTGATATGCGAAAACAGGAACTTCAGAGAACAGTAGATTCATTGTGTGGTACAAAGGGGACTCACCTGATTAAATTCGTATGGTACTTACGAATTCATAACCGACGGGCTTAAACGTATCGTGTACCGGTACAAAAAGTTGTACAAATTCATAGAAAGTTTCCTAATTGCCTAGTTCGCTTCTTTTAAAGATATAAATGAAGAATAAACAAGAAACGCAGTGTGGTTTATCCAGTTTTCACTGGATGGCGCTAGCTGTCAACAAGCAATAGTTTTGTTTTTGTTTCAGTACAGAAGGGACATATCTCCAAAATAAGCAAAGTAGGCCGTTGTGAACGTTGATATGGATTTGTAAAGCCTTTTTTATTGGCGCGCGATGGTTTTCGAGTCCATGGGTCATGAAGTGGTAAGTGCCATAGGTTTGTTAACAGGTGAGACACCTTAACGCGCCGAAGCTGCACCCCGGCTGTGGGTGTAGCTTCTAGTAGGGTGTAGGGCTCCTAATTAATGTTCACCACCTGGGGATTTTTAGCATGCGCTAGAATCTCGACACACTGGCGTTTTCACTTTCCGCCTCAGTCAGCGAAGCCAACCGCGGCAGTGATCGAACCCGCGTCCTTGGGCTCGGCAGCACAACTCCTCATCCACAGCGCCGACGCGGCGGGTGTTAAGCGAACAGTGCTACTGAGAACGGGACGCGCTATTTTGATATCAGTCAGTGTGAATGCTGCAGTTTAAGCTTTGGCGAGAAACTTGTGTACCTGAGTATGAAAGTCGCAAAATTTGTTTGAAATAAATTTTTCATGACACAAATAGGTGAAATATTTTCAAAATAAAATAGCAGCTGCATGTGTGCGCTTTGAAGCCTCGTTATCGCTGCTAATCAACGGTCTTCACCCCACAAACGGCACGCTATGTTACTAGGAGATATCCTAATCAGCAACATGTCCTATGGGAATGTCCTCACACCATTCCCAGCATTCCTCACTTACACACACCAACGCAGCTGCCATATCCCATTGACACAACCTGGCTGACTCTAGCCTCTACCTTCGAGGAGCAGCTAGCTCTAGTGCAATACACCAAAAACGCACTAGAGCTGAGTTCCCCATTCACTGAAGACAACCTGTAATTGGGTTGTCTGAACCGCCTTTGGTTCTAAATAAAGTTTTCTCTCTCTCTCTCTCTCTCTCTCTCTCTCTCTCTCTCTCTCTCTCTCTCTCTCTCTATGTTACTAGAGGTGGTTTATTTGCATTGTAGCAATTAAAATGTTTACAATTCCTTTGTGTACCAAAATGTTAGCTGGCCGGGTGTAAAAGGGGGGATGGTAATATTTCGGCCAGTCTTACAGGAATTGTATTCGAAGTGTACACCCACATGTCACGTGAATGCGCCTTGTGGAGTGTTTTTCAGAGTGGAGGCAAAGAAAACGCTGAGCTATTGTTTGGCCAATGTACAAGGCAAGACTCCAGATAAGCTGTTGTTGAAGCTGTCGTCTGCGCGCTAGCAGGTGGCCAGTTGTGGCACACGAAGTCCTGAATTTGATGGGTGGCCTTGAGGATTCTTCTGTCACTTCTAGGCAGTAGCAATGGCCCAAGTACACAATGCTGTATTTCGGGCAGATTTGGGTGGACTAAAGTAACCCTTATAAAACGTGCTTTCAGCTTTTTAGTGCGGCTTTACAGGCATAAACCCATGGTAATTTGAGGGTACGGCAGTCTTCATTACAGTTTGTACATTTGAAAACTTTAGTATATTGCTAGAGGAACTTCGTATTTAGGAAAACGTTTTTACTTTAGGATGTATCCCGTTTCTCGGTCGACAAAGTGGTACCTACCATAAAGAAATTTCATCAATCATTAAAAGATTCGGATCTGATTATATGATAACCTAATGAATGCGACCTTCATTTACAGATAATCGCAGCAGTTCAATTGCAAAATTACAGTAGCCGTCGTACCAGTCCAACTCTCGCTATGCGTCCTTTCCTTTTTCCTTTTTACTTTAGATGAGCAATCGCAACTCGGGCTGCCTTGAAACACAATTTGGTATCAGTGTATCGCTTGTTTTAACTAAAGTGGATATTGGTTACGGAGGACCTTTTGCTAAGGTTTTGCGTTCGTGATGATGAAGACGACAAGAGGATGGACATTAAACATTCCTACGAATGCTGCCCTACAAGCGTTACAGCGAAGGTTGCATTAAGGACGTCGTGAAGGCGTTGGACAAACATTTCTTCGGTGGCAGTTGCGAGTGTGCCACTTTTGTCGATAGCTGGCTTTTGATATAAAAGTCATGGCACTGGCCTTCAAGTACCTTTATAAAAGCGGCTGAGCCATTCATTTGGTCGGAACTTAAACATTTTTCACACAGGAGTGCAGTGACCATGCCGCTTAGGTTAAAGAGGAGGCCATGATTTTGAATCGCAAAAGCTACTAGAGAAGGCGAGGTACCCCGTTAATGGCTGTAAAATCCCTTTAGAAAATCACGCGTGGATTGAGGCAGTTAAGTTTACATATAGTGAACTAGAATATACTGTAAATTTACATAAGACGCTGCATCAGTCACGTGTCCATGAACATCAGGGTGGTTAACATCAATATTTAAGTCATGACCACCAGGTAAAGATAGGGAGGCGGGTTTTATTTATATGCATGACAGTATTAGACAGTGGCCTAACGTTTCTTGATCGAGTTTGTGGAGACAGTTTCGGAACTCGCATTTGAACTTCAATAATACCGGTTCATGAATACGTTTGAGCAGAAACACACAAATCAAACTGAGGTATGAGTGTATTCAGTGGGAATGCATGTATCTGTTAAAAACTTGCTCGCGCTTGAACCCTTGAAGCATCGTATAATAGATATAAGTTTCACTGGCCTGCGGCTGGTAGTAGCTCACAGTAAAATTTCAAATAAAGACACCAGAATTCTCCACAATGTCTGCATGATGGTTGCGGTGCGATGGACACCGGTCCAGCATTGCTTTACGTCTCACACGTTGTCTTCATATTTGCTCATGTCAACCACGATAGGAGATTGTTCAAAACGGATCTCAAGCAAACGGATTATTAAAACAGTGTGCGTCCTGCCTATATTTGGAGTGCCCCTTACGGCGTATTTTCTTTATTTTGGGCGGACTGGTCTTAAGGGACCACCAACTGAATTTAACCGAGTGTTTGGTGTTTAGCACAGCTCAGAGAAAAAGCATCACCCAAAGCAATTTACTGCAATGTAATTTTGGTGGCCATATCAGCAAACATTTGAAGGCGATTTGTATCTCCAACGATGCCGTGAGGGTGCCGGCTGCCACGACGAATGATTGCCTAAACAACAATAAACCAGAATGCAAGTTCTGCTTTTCCTTGGGCATAAAAATAAATAAGTATCATAATAAATCAGTAAAACTAGCACCGCGGTTAGTGGCATACCTGCCATATAATCATATAAAAAGTTCTAGTCCCGAGCCAGTCGGTATACTGTATTGAAGCCATCAGTCCACACTGAAACCAAAGGCGGTCTAGCGGACTTAAAGCTACCTTATTCTACTGGTTGATAAGCAGGTAAATGCTGTTCTTGTATTTCCGGGGAGATAAAAAAGCTCGTCATATCAAGTTCGTGCAAAATTTGAGCTCGAACGCGCATGCTGTTTGGAAAAAGACCAAGAAATTCCGGTAAGCATGTAGGGAGTGAAGCCTAGGCTTGAACGTTACGACAGCGAAAGTGATTTGTGCTCAAGTAGAAAACTTAAAGTGAACAGGTAAATAATAACAGCTCGTAGAAATGTTCGTGTTTATCTGTTTGGCAAGGTTTGCTAAAATTTTACGAGGAATCAAAATTGAGTATATACGATGCACGTCCACCTTCAGTGATGAATTTAGACCTTTAACGTTGCCCCCGTTCCATTTTCGCGAGAGTATGTGCGCGAATCCAATGATTTCCAGACGCTTATTTCAGAATCGCTCCTGTGTATAGACTACATAAAATGTAAACTTTTATAGCACCAGCCAGAACGATGATCAAGATACTGCAGGTTTCGGTCCCAGTAAACTTTAGCAAGCTTGATCATGATGAATATGTTAAGAAGCACCATGGGTTGAATAATGTGAGCCGAGGGACAGCAGTGCTCCTCTGTAGCCTGCTGTTAGCGTCCATAGTGTCGTAGTCCTCACATCGAGACACTCAGTGTGAAATGTAAATTGCAGTAGTGGACCACGCGAATGGCAGCCTACTCTTTTTTCTTTTTCTCAGAATCATATTAGTTACCTGTTGCCGCATTAGATTGCTTTACTCTGGGTTTTTCTTGAAGCGTTCTGGTAGCTAGCTCGCATCGGCCAAACTGCGCTTGGCATCCTTTTTGTTTTGTCATTTATGTCACCGATTTTCTGCATCTCAAGAAAAGAGGTGCGCCGATTTCGCCTCATTTTTCCAACGACGAATGCAGTATATATTTTTACAGAAGAAAACAGCGGTGCCCTGCGTTGGATACATGCGCTTGCTTTAGCCCCTTTCCTGCCTACAGATACTGGGTTTGTACACGCATTTTGAGTAAAAACAGCCCAGAATTCGCTTATATCTTTTGCGACAGCTTTTGTTATTAAGAATGGTACAAACAAGCTATGCTTGAATGAATCGCAGCGCACTCCTACTAGATGGCAGCACCCATTCTATGCACAGCGTAAGCTGGAGCTCTTTTTAGCCACTGCGGTTTTTAAAACTAGCTTTGTCTCCCTTTCTGCCCTCTGGGTATTCCCCGCGTACGTTCCGGCCCGAAGGCAAAGCTGTTTTTAGTGAAAAAACAAGTGATTTCAAAGATGTGTTCAGTTCTGTGGGCGAGGACGATGACTATTTATGTTGGCAAGCCACTGAGCTGACCGACGGATTGCGTAGTGGTGGTGATGAATAAATTGCCGTGCAATGATTGGAACTCGATGTGAACAGTGCACAGCAATGCCCGCCTCGCTCCCTGTTAATACACTAAGTGCCTGCTATTGTTTCGCTAAGCTTTTTTCTACAGCATTTTTGTTGAAATATTATCCATAAACGTCTGGGCCATTTCTGTCCAGAAGTAACGATAATTAGGAGGAAAAAGAGGTAAATGTTTTCACGGCTTCATTTCTAATAATTATTGTTGAGACGCTTTAAGTGTGCCAGCATTGCTGCGTGGTTGGAAAGTTGTAAAGCTTTGTATACCTCGTGACCGTGTAAGCTTTCATGGATAAAGTGCTATTTGCAATGGCATCTTCCCCGCGTGTTCTTGGATCGTGACGTTCTGGTTTATCATTTACTGATAAACCACAACGTCACGATCCAGAACGTCACGTTCTGGTTGATTAGCACCTAAGAGGGTGGTAATCAAGGCAGGGTTATATTGCGGCCAGGGAAGTAGAGGTTCCTAGGGTGTGAGATCCTTCGTATGTATTACAAATTTAGAACGCAGATATTTTCAAATTTCGATATGTTTGAGCCTACTTCGCTTAAAAACGGAAGCTAGATTTCATGTTACAACAGCACACGTGAAAGTGTTGGAACTCCACAGTCACGAATGCTGCGTACACGATCTAAAGCGCGTTTTGCTATTACTACGAAATAATGCTACCTGGCTGCAAGCGAAGCCCAGGCGAACTCTGGTAGATGAGATGGCAGATCTAGCGATTTGCTGGCCATCTCACCATCGAGCTTGAATCTATGCACCAATGCATAATTCGCCGTCTTCTCGCAGAAACGATAATGGTGCAGTGCCCAACCATGTATTCATCCTTGTAACAATGTGGGATACTAGTGAAAATGTGTTCACTCTGTAAGTAATAACGATATTTGCGAACGTTCAATCTTTGTATGAACCCCGAATTAGGACATCGCTTTCATTTGCTCGGCCTGCTCTGTTCAAGACGACCAGACTTTACTTTTGCTCTAAAATAATTTTGGAGCAAACATATTCTGCAAAACACTTAATATTTTGCAAAATAATTTGCCTTCAAAGCTCTGAACCAGACCTCACAGACAGACATTTAATTGTGAAGCGGTTCATCATATGACTGTCAGCAGGAAGCACGGGGAAGAAGTAGCAGTCCGTAGGAAGGGAAATGTGAGGCCGGATGTTTCAGATGGAAGCCTTTATGCACTATCAGATACCCTGAAAGCGGATGTTTGGTTGGCCTACTTAAAATGAGGCCGCCTTGTCATGTATGAGCGTCATTGGACTATCTAGACAGCATCCGGTACAGCGCCGCCTCATGCGCGCTGTTGTAAACGTGGGCGGGACAAAGACCGTCATTGAGCAGCTTTGTTAATGTGTACAGCAAGAGCGACAGCAGCAGTTGCGGCATCGAGGCACTCTATACCAGATTTTACCGCTGAACAAATGAAGGAAAATAGAACATTGACGCACACCACCCAAATTATAGAAGTAAAGTCCTGCCCTTTTCTTTAGGTTACGTGGGAAGGAGTAAAAACAAGGTTTCTAGCACTGAAATAGAAGAGATTAAAATAAAAACAAAATAAAAAACTCTCGTTTTTTGATCGACAAAAGGTACCTCTCGCCATACCAATATTTAGGACGAAACAAGGTTTGTAAAGGGGAATAGCAGTCACGACGGTAGTTGATCGTGGGGGTTTATTCAAGGCGTCGCGTAAGGCAACGGGCCGAGCGCAGGTCCAACCGGTATGAGCTCGTGAGCATGAACGTCCGAATCGGGCCTTCGCCGTCTTCACGATAATCCTCGGGGCATACCCGATTGGGCAAATGACGCTTCGGTATATAATATTGTTGTGCAGCGTTAACTCTTCTTGTTACAATTGCCCCCGGTGCAAAAGGAGCCATCCTGGCTACTCAAGGGCACGACGAAACTAGAGGGTCGTAGTAGGGCTTTAACCAATCCACGTGAACAATTTCACGCCCTCGGCGGCGATGATCTGTAGTTCGTGCAACGGGTTTCACAAGGTAATTGACGGGCGAAGTCCGCTCAATGACTCTGTACGGGCTATGGTACTTGGTGGTCAGTTTTGGGGAGAGACCGGGTGTTGAGCAGGGCACCCAAAGCCACACAGGGGAGCCGGGATTAAAACTGCGATCATTGACGCATTCGTCGTGACGATGCTTCTGGCGCTGCTGATCGGTCGATGGAAACGAACGGGCCAGTCGACGGCAATCTTCGGCGCGACGAGCAAGGTCTGAAATCGGCGTAAATTCGGTTGCGTCGGGCTTGTAGGGGAGTATCGTGTCGATTGTGCAGGACGGCTCTCGCCCATGCAACAAGAAAAACGGCGAGAATCCCGTGGTCGTCTGCGTTGCCGTATTGTAAGCAAATGTTACAAACGGGAGTGCGAGGTCCCACTTCGACTGGTTGGCAGACACGTACATGGAGAGCATGTCACCAAGCGTGCGATTTAAGCGTTCCGTAATCCCGTTCGTTTGTGGATGGTATGATGTGGTAGTCTGATGAACGACGTGGCACTCAGAGAGCAGTGCTTCAATAACCTCAGACAAGAAAACCCGCCCTCGGTCGCTGAGAAGCTCCTGAGGTGCCCCGTGTCGAAGAACAAAGCGGCGAAGCAGGAAGGAGGCTACGTCGCGAGCCGTGGCGGCCGGAAGAGCATCGGTTTTGGCGTACCGAGTAAGGTGATCCACGGCGACAATGATCCATCGGTTTCCGGCTGCAGTAGACTGAAGTGGGTCATACAGGTCAATGCCCACACGTTCGAATGGCTTTGCTGGGCATGGTAGTGGCTGCAAAAGACCGGCAAGGCGGGGCGGTGGCGATTTTCGGCGTTGACATTCAGGGCAAGAGCGCACGTACTTGCGCACGAAGGTATACATACCACGCGAGTAGTATCGCAGGCGAAGACGCTCATTGGTCTTTAGTACGCCAGCATGACCGCAACGTGGATCAGCGTGAAAGGAGGTGCATATGGCGCTGCGCAAATGACGGGGTATGACCACCAGCCACTTTCGGCCGTCGGAGCAGTAGTTGCGGTGGTAGAGTAGCTCGTCACGGAGCGCAAAGTGAGAAACCTGCCGGAATAGGGCCCGAGATCTCCCGGCAGGCGATGTACCGGAGAGCATCCCAATAAGAGAAGCAATCCTCGGGTCTTTGCGTTGCTCGGTTGACATATTGCTGACTGCAAGAGGCGACAGACGTAAGTCACTATCACTTGAGGCAAGGCAGGAAACTTCAGCAGGTACGGGTGAGCGTGAAAGAGTATCAGCGTCGGAGTGCTTGCGACCAGAACGGTAAATGACCCGGATGTCATATTCTTACAGTCGGAGAGCTCACCGACCAAGACGACCTGATGGATCCTTGAGGGAGGAGAGCCAACAGAGTGCATGATGATCGCTGACGACATCGAATCGTCGACCATACAAGTACGGGCGGAACTTGCCCAGTGCCGAAATTATCACCAAGCACTCCTTCTCTGTTACAGAGTAGTTCGACTCGGCTTTCGTCAGTACACGGCTCGCGTATGCTACGACGTACTCCTCAAAACCGGGCTTTCGTTGGGCAAGCACAGCACTGAGGCCGATCCCATTAGCATCAGTGTGGACCTCGGTTGGGGCGGATGGGTCGAAGTGCCGCAGTATCGGCGGTGATGTGAGTAGACGCCGTAGCGTCACAAAGGCTTCGTCGCAGGAGGGTGACCACGCAGATATGTCGCTGGCACCGCGGAGGAGCTGAGTTAAAGGCGAACTTATGCTGGCGAAGTTGCGTACGAAGCGTCTAAAATACGACCAAAGACCAATAAAGCTCCGAAGCGCCTTTATAGTGGTCGGCTTCGGAAATTCGGCTACGGCTCTCAGCTTCGTGTCATCTGGGAGGATCCCATCCTTCGAAACGACGTGGCCCAGCTGCAGCCCAGCTCTTGCAAGGCACGTCAAAACTTGCTGCAGGCGGGCGAGGTGCGTTTTGAAGTCCGAAGAGAAAACAACGACATCGTCCAGATAGCAAAGACACGTCTTCCACTTTAGTCCGCTCAAAATAGTGTCCATCATTCGCTCGAAGGTGGCAGGAGCGTTGCAAAGCCCGAACGGCAATACATTAAATTCATAAAGACCGTCAGGGGTAACAAAAGCAGTTTTCTCTCGATCTGCTTCCGCCATCGGGACCTGCCAGTACCCGGATCGAAGGTCTAGCGACAAGAAGTGTTCTGCTCCCTGCAAACAGTCGAGGGCGTCGTCGATGCGGGGGAGGGGTTACATGTCCTTGCGGGTTATGGTGTTCAAACGGCGGTAGTCAATGCAAAACCGAATGGACCCATCCTTCTTTTTCACAAGAACCACAGGTAACGCCCAGGGACGACTCTTGGAGGGACGAATAATGTCACGCTGAAGCATGTCATTCACGTGGTCTTCTATGGCGCGTTGCTCTGCCGGTGATACACGATACGGTCGTTGTCGAAGTGGGGCATGCGAGCCAGTATCGATGACGTGGCCCACAACGGACGTGCGACCAAGAGAACTTTGCCCACTATCGAAAGACGAAGAAAACTGGCTCAGAAGTGCAGTAAGCTGGGCTCGTTGGGTGGCGTCCAAACTTTCGTCAATTGAGCGGCAGAAAATCTCGGAACATGTTTCGTCCCGTGTGCATGGCGTGGTAGTGCTCAGCTCGTCGACTTGGAGATGGGGCGCATCATCCAGAAGCTCCGTAACAAGACGGGGATCGACCGGTTCTACAAAGCCGAGTGTTTCGCCGTGTAAAAGGGCGCACGAAGTCGTCGACTGGTTCATAATCATCATTGCACTCGCGCCATTGCGAATTGTCAAAAGGGCGAGTGGTAGCGGAAGACATCTGCGGCGGAAGAAAATGTCGGACGGCGTAAAAGCACCGTAGCCTCAGGAATAGATGTGCAGCAAAGAGGAACAAGAACGGAAGAACGGGGTTGGACGACAGTGTCTTCGGCGATGACCACGTTGGCGTTGGGAGCACAGAAAGAATCTTCCAAGAGAGGCGAAAACTAGACTTCGGCAGGTGCCCACCGTATGACGGCATGATGGCGCGACAGAAAGTCCCAACCCAGGATTACATCATGAGAGCAAGACGGCAATACGACGAATTCAACGGTGTAGAGAATATGCTGAATAACGACACGGGCCGTGCAGGCTGCTATGGGCTTAATCTGTTGTGCACTGGCGGTGCGCAAGGATAGCCCGGAAAGTGGCGTCAGAACCTTTCAAATTGAGCGCCATAGGTCGGCGTGTACGACAGAAACAGCAGCTCCAGTGTCGATTAGGGCAGTAGTGGGGATACCTTCAACAAACACATCAATAACATTTTCGGGAGGGACGTGAGGACTTTTAGCTTTCGAGGGCCACGCAGCTTTTGCCTCGGGAACTGCGGCTGTTAGTTTTCCTCCCCAGTTCTGGCAGAGCGGCGCCGCATAGGCGACAGCGAGCGACTACGTGGAGAAGGAGATCGGCGGTTGGTGGACGTAGTAGAGCGGTCAGGCGACAGCGACGTCATCGGCGGATCAGAGGCAACTGGGTACATTGGCTGCGGAACAATATACGGCTGGGCGTAAGCGGGGTCGTAGTACGGAGCCTGTTGTAAGGTGTTCGGAGGCGGCATGCGATGGCGGCAGTAGCGAGCTACATGTCCGGCAATTCCGCATACAAAGCATATAGGGCGATTGTCCTGCGTACGCCACGTGCGCGTAAGAGGACTACCCACAGCCGTCGGAAGACGGCTCGCCGGCACGACATTCGGACTAAGATTGGTCTGCAACGGAAGCAGTGGCACGCCAGGCTGGGCTGGTGGAGCAGGCGGGTGCACCACTCGAGGGTTGACCGAAGGAGCAGGCCGCAGAGGTGACCTTACCCTGCAGCTTCGACGTACGTTATGGGGCCGGCGACCGGCGCCTGGTAGTGGGCAGTTGGTAGCTGCCACAAACGTACGACGTCGGCTATCGTTTGGGGATCCTTGGACAGCAGCATCTGGAACGCGTCATCATCCACTCCTTTAAGGACGTGCCTGACCTTGTCCGTTTCCGTCATCGACGGGTCGACCCGCTTGCACAAGTCAACCACGTCCTCGATGTAACTGGTGAATGTTTCCCCGGCTTGTTGGCCGCGTACACGCAACTTCTGCTCGGCATGGAGCTTGCGTACAGCTGGGCGGCCGAATGCTGCCACAAAGCGGGTGCGGAAGGCAGACCAGGTAGGAATGTCTGACTCATTATTCGCGTACCACCGCCGGGCGAGCTTATCAAGGGCGTAAAACACGTTATGCAGCTTAGTCGGAGCATCCCATTTGTTGTAGGCACTCACACGCTCATAGGACGACAGCCAGTCTTCGACATCAGTGTCTTCCTCGCCAGTGAACATGGTTGGGTCCCGCTGTCGCATCCCGCAAGAGCAGATCACGGGTGCACCCGATGGCGCAGGGTGCTGGCTGGTCTCTCGGTGGTTCATCTCGGGCAGTGTCCGGTTGCGAATCTCCAGTGTGGAACCCAGACCCTTGACCTCCACCACTTGTAAAGGGGAATAGCAGTCACGACGGTAGTTGATAGTGGGGGTTTATTCAAGGCGTCGCGTAAGGCAACGGGCCGAGCGCAGGTCCAGCCGGTATGAGCTCGTGAGCATGAACGTCCGAGTCGGGCCTTCGTCGTCTTCACGATAATCCTCGGGGCATACACGATTGGGCAAATGGCGCTTCGGTATCTAATATTGTTGTGCAGCGTTAACCCTTCTTGTTACAGGTTGCATAATGTGTAAACAGCGATGAACAACGACCAATGTTTGGTAACTTCGAAATTCCGATAACATTTCGTGCGTGACAACATTTCGTGCGTGAATTCAGAAATGCAACTTCTGTATTGATCTTGTTAATGTGAAAATTTATAGCCGCGTAATAACAGCTTTTGAATAGAAGCTACATATAGAATCTACTCATAGAAGCTAAACATTTACAAGCGTTGTAATAAAAGCTCATGAATACAAGCTACGCAATAAAAGCTCTACGTGAATAACGGTAAACGGTAGAGCTGCAAATGACGACAAGGATGTATCTAAAGCATTTATTCATTACTCCTAATTAGAAAAAAGTTAACTAGTCACTCAAGTAAACTTGTCATATCGTATCAGGCCGTACTCAGAATGGCACGAACACAATTGACTAAAAAAAGCTTTTGGAAAATATTTGCCAATGAGCCATCAACATATCACTAAAATTTTTCAGATCTCAATAGGGTCGGCCGAAATTCCGTCATATTTTTTGGCTGCTTGGCTATACCCCTTTAAAAACATTAAGAAGGTAGAATTTTCATCTACAGTTAGAGACCAATTTTTATTACAAATACTTGTGGGTTGCTGAACAAGTTATTGCACGACAAATTCGTGTATTTCTGGCGGAAAGTGACATTTCATCGCCATCTGAACATTTATTCGGAGAAAAAATGTATACATTTTGTTCAGTTGGATGTGTCTGACAATATGGACGTGGTGTTCCTACAATTCTGTAATATCTTCGGCAAAGTGCCGAAATATGAGCTTTTGTATAAATCTGAAGTCAGTGGTTCTGGATTGCCTTTTGAGTTGAATTAGAGCTTACCTAACAAACAAAGAAACAGTGATACATAACAGTGATCGTTTTTATTTTCTTGGCGCTGCTCCTGGTGTATACCCCAGGGCAGTGTTTTGGCACAATTGTTATTTCTTGTTTAAATAAATGATCTAGTGCATGTAATTCCCGACGCAATGCCTGTGAGGTTTTTACTGTGGATTGTATTGCTTTAGAAATCCGCTCGCTTGATGACTGTGTTGTGCTGCAAGAATGTCTTTGCGCAATAAAGAGATGGTGTGAGGAGTATGGAACGCCTGTAAATGCCGAGAGATGCACGCTTTCAAGAAGACCTCGTACAAAACAATTTTTTCCTTCTCGGTGTTTGCTACCGAAGATTAGAAGTTGCTGAGTATAAATATCTAGGCCTAACTTTAGCCTGTAATATAGATTTCTTGTCCTAATCCCAAATATTTGTTCAGCTTCATTTGTGAAAATGTATTTTTTGAAGCGTAAACTGGAATCTGCTACAAGTCAACTCAAGTTAAAACAAAACTTTATATGCTTCCGTGAACGAAATCAGCACTTGAAGAGAGCTATTTACTTGCTGGGACTCATTCAGAAAAAGCGGTTTCATTTATGTGCAGTAGATATCGGCGTTAGGATTCTCCGTCGAAGCGTATGTCTGACAATACAATTCAATCACTAGCAGTTTGAAGAAGCTTGGCTTATTTATTATTTCTCCACAATATTGATACCTACAAAATCACAATTACGCCTTTATTCATATTTCATCCGTTAGGCACAAGAAGGACGTCACGCACGCAAAGGCATTCAATCCAGCATACGCTTCCTAAAACTTACTAGTTTAATTAAGTAAATGCCTTTTCTTGAGTGGAATGCGTTCCTGAAATAGTTATTCCAGCCAGAAAAGTTTATTCCAGTTATTTCAGCCAGAAATTCCAGTGCTTTAGGAGAACATTGGTCACTGAGGATATTCGGTGTACTGTGTATTTTGCCTTGATTGAGAAGCATTGTATTTCATTTTACTTTCGTGTGTCTGTTGCTCACAAAAAAATTTGTTTCTTGGAACACAACCCGAAAATGCTTACAGGAGGTGGTGAGGGGTAACGCCTCTTGCAAGAAATTCAGGTAAGAGAAAAAGGGAGCATGGGAACATCACCGTCGCGGGCACAGTGTCCAGTTGCCGGCCACCGTGATTGGAGACTACTATCGCTGACGCGCCGTAGTTTATAGCCTCCTCGGCATCTTGAGCTAGATAAGAAATGTAAAACACATTAGTGAAGTATAAACATAATGTTGGCTCATCCAAATATGATTTCTGCATCCAAATATATGAAGCTGGTTGTAACGGTTGTGTGCTGAAACGACTTTCCTCACACTACCCCAAGCGAACGACATTCGATATAGGGTGAAATAGCGGCTTAACATGGTTCTGTGGTCGTGTTTGCCATACTTTATCAGATTTGGGCAGTCACACAAACAAAAAAGCAGTAGCTGACCGAATTCCGTCCTCATGAAGAGCTACGTTCTAACAAACTTAAAGACCACGAGGAGAGAAGCGACACAATAAGGAGATACAAATAAGTTCAAACAGCTGAAAAGAAAGCACGTTTATGCAGAATGTTACAGTCGATACAAGCACTACTTTGAGAAATCACACAATGAATCCAGAAATAATAAAAAAGAAAATTTAAGCAACATTTTACGAATGGGCGCAATTATTGCCAAATTAAAAACCATGGGAACCAACGGAAGATGTTTCGTCCCTTTCCCGGAATTGTTTAGATGTGTTTCGTCACGTAGTTATTTTTTGCACGAAAACCTTCCGAAAACAACTGAAAGTGAACCAAGATAAAATTCCCCAAATTAAAGTTGGGACAGCTTCCTCCGAGATTGCGCAACATGCAATAGAGCTATCTCTAGGAAAAAAGTAAACACAGGCTTTTAACAACCGACGCTTATGCCGGTGCTTTCATCGCGGATGCTGGCTGATTTTAATTTGAATCGCGCAGAAAAATGAAACGAGATGGTCTAAGAACGAAGTTTTGGAGCCACAGCATAGAGTTTTCGTAATTGATTATGACTATAAGTGGCGCCCACCTACCTCGATTTAATGTACAGGGCGACTTTTAAATTGCAAGCAGGGCACGCCTTCTCTCACGAAGTTAAGAATCTGAGAATTTATATGCTGCCATTGAAAGTGTCTTGCCTATGCTTGGAATAGAGAAGACAAATAGCGAGCCACAAGTCCCAAAGACCATCGGCTCATCGAACTGCTGGAATCGTTTTGGCACTGACCTGCGATTGTGAGCTCATCATTATTAACAGCGAAGCTGTGTAACGAATCGCTCTTTTTCGAGTCCGCAGTTAAAAATACCAACAAACTGCCGGGCATGCGCACGTGAGCGCGAGCCTCGCGGCGACCGCCCGGCAGTTAACAAAACCAAGAAAATGTCTAGCGCTTGTGTGTGCGTCCATCGCGATGCCTGCCCAGTGTCGCCTGCGCACGTTTGTTAAGCTAAGCATACGTACTTAGGGAGATTGGCCAAGATTGGCAAAAATAATTACAGCGTTCCCTTTAATCCTGGCAACACTTGCTCGGAACAAGAAAGACACGTCAAAGCGCACTCCCCTCCAAGGTGATGTCAAATAATTTTCACTTCAAAAAAAAAAAAAAAAAACAAAGAAAGAAAAGAAACTTTGAAGCAGCTCACAGTTATAGTAACAATAATCGAGTAAAGGTCGTTGTGGCAGCCAAGTAGAAGCAAATCGGCTGCAATTCTGGACTTAAACCTTCGTGATGGTCGTGAAAGGTACGGCCAGCTCCTCTACTTTGAAGTGTTATGCCATAGTGTAAGCTTCCTTTATTTTTTTCCACAATAAATTCATGCAGGCTGAAATTTACTCACGCGCAGATGTGCACGGACCTCAACCTAAATTAACTTAAACAAATGCTCGTTCCAGCTCATGGAGCCTTACGTCGACGCAGGGTCACATAGCCCAACGCAAGCTCAGGCTAGCCGGATTCTGGCTATGGCAGCGTACTTGCCACACTGACACTGAGACTAAATTGTCAGTCTGCCGAAATGAATTAGGAGCTGTAGATTGACGAAGGAGTCTCCACCCTTGCACAAGTAATACATGTTGCGCCGATTCTGTTGTGTGTATTTCTGTGCGACATTTATTAGTCCTTGATTACCAACTGTTGAAATCGGGAACGTATCTGGAACTTTGAGCACGTAGATATCAGGTAAATGCTTCCTCGGCAAACAAGACGGCAATACCTATTGCAAAAGCGGATGCGTGCTGTTCATGGGAACCACATGAACATCGTTTTGAGACTGTGCCTCACCAGTGAGAATTCCTTTGACCACCACAGGTAGTCTGGTGATGCTCCGCAGCCAGGGAAGAATATCCCAAGTAAGCGACCTGTCGAACTGCTGCCTCAGAAGCTCTAGGCAGTTGTTCTTCTTCTTGTTCAGGTAAGCATAGTTTGTCCCTTCATAGTTCGCTAGGCTGTGAAAAAAATAAATACCAAAAAGTAGTGTTTTTCATACTAACCAAGTAGGCTTAAACAATACCAAACTTCTGGAAGCCTCTCACTCACTCACTCACTCACTCACTCACTCACTCACTCACTCACTCACTCACTCACTCACTCACTCACTCACTCACTCACTCACTCACTCACTCACTCACTCACACGCAGGCAGGCAGGCAGGCAGGCAGGCAGGCACGCACGCACACGCACGCGCACGCGCACGCACACGCACACGCACACACGCACACACACGCACACGCACACACGCACACACACACACACACACACACACACACACACGCACACGCACACGCACACACACGCACACGCACACGCACACACACACACACACACGCACACGCACACGCACACACACACGCACACACACACGCACACGCACACACACACACACACACACACACACACGCACACGCACACGCACACGCACGCACGCACACACACAAACACACACACACACACGCACAGACGGAGGCGTTCGGGAGCATTGAATTTAAAATGCTCAAGCGACGTCCGTGCAACTAATCGATATGACGGGGATAGCACATGCATTATGAATACACAGAAAAAAAAATTCATCGCACGTCATATTAGGATGGGCAATTCCGGTAGGTGGCCGAAGTTAGGTTCGCGGCCTAATGACGTCCCACTTTCCATCTGCACCTTGACGATTTTCAAAATCCGGTGGTTTAAACACTCGTTGGTCCTTATCTCGCTAGGGCGGACGTTGCTCGGAACCGATTCAAATGGGGGCACATTTTTTAGCCTATATCTTCCTAAAAAGTTCGTATTTATTCAGCGGGGGTTTATTCGGGCAGGGGTGTTTTTACTTGCGCTATTTTTGCCTAAATGTTTGTTAGTGGGCGCCACAAAAATCTTATAAAACTCGTCCTACACCTGAAGGAAGAATATCTTTGCACGCAGACATAGACAAAGAACGGTTCAGGTTTAACACGGCTAAACCTAATTATACACGTGGAAGCAAAGAATAATCCCACATTGCTTTGTGAACGTTTGTATTCGCGTGAGATTTTGCAGCATGGCGTCTAGCTGTATTTACTGAAAGATTGTGTTCTTATTTTCACTTGTGCTGAAGGGCACACAAAGACAGCCCAGCCCGCACGCCATCGATGGCGACTATGGACAAAGCCGCCGGCAAAGCAGCGTGTTTGCGCGCGTGCACTGTGGGTTTCTATACATTCGTTTCTGTAAACTCAGTCAACGAAGTGGTTTCATAAATCAGATGTTAAACTATTACCTAGTAACGTGGGTCTCTTGCGCTTTACCGTGCGCTGATACGTTTTATCCATGGCTAGGCGATAAGGCGTATCCGAGGCAGCCCCTTTATCATCGCCTAGTCACGTGATAGGCGAAGCTCCCAGGCGAAGCTCCCAGCAAGCGAAAAGATGAGAGGCGCAGCTTGCGCTTTGACGGCTGAAGGTCATGGTGACGCGATGAATGACCTCGAAAGATGCAGCGTAGTAGAGCTTTCGCTCTAAACTAAGGTGCCTCCATTTGAGCTTGGTAATCAAGTAGGCGTTGATTGTAAGCAAGCCCTATATAAACGCAAAATGATTTTGCGTTTAAGATTTTTATTGCGTTCTTCACAAAATATGCTTGGGACAGTCTTAAACGTTCTTGGAGCTTCTAGATAGCGGTGGAACATCCAGTACATGCACGTGCCCCTGCGTGATTTTATTGTTTCTGGCAAACACGCTTTTCCCACATATTTTACCTGAACGACAATTAGAACCGCCTTTAAATAGGTTCTAGTGCCTCTTAGCCCCGATTTGCCATTCCGACAGCGTTCCTGAGGGAACGTTACTGAAACAAAAAAGAACACGTTGATGAAGCGGAACTAAGAGGAACTCACTCGATGTGCTCTGGGCAAGTGAATCCGTGTTTGATGCTCGAAAGACGTTGCCCGAAGACCGGTATGTCGACGGTGAGCACGATTGCAGTGTAGCCGAGTCTTTCGGCACGAGACACGAAGCTTTCTGTAACCGAGCGGTCCTTAACGACTTCCAGCTGGAGCCACCGAAGGCCGCCGGGTGCAGCGGCCGCCACGTCTTCCATGGAGGTGGAGCTGAGGGCGCTGAGTATCATAACGGTGCCCGCTCTTGCTGCAGCTGCAGTGAAAAATGTACCGGCACAATATGAAGCTTTTTCATAATGCTCGTGTCGCATATGCAGAAATTCAAGAGTAATGAATGCGCTAGTTACACCACTTACATCTCAAGTATTTCTTAACAAAAGTGCTCAGTTAGATGAAGATAAGCTGATTCTGCACTAAGTTTTCAGCAATGAAGCGGCTTTCAAATACGCTAGACTTTATGACAGTTAAAGGGATTTTTCGAGCTTCTCAGAGCGACTGCCTGGCTTTCAAGAAACTTTTTCGCGCTGTAGAAATATCAAATTTTCTATTAACACGAATTTATTATTTGGGGCCTCAGTATACTCTACAGGATATGCGGCAAGTATATTGGTGTACCCCGCATTCGTTGTAAAAATTATTAGCCTTGCAAATAAATTAGTACTTGCAAATAAAAGATGGGTAGACATCCTAAGTGCGCCGATACTACAGTCGAACCTCATTAATTCGTAGTCGCACAATTCGAGCCAACGGATAATCCGAACTGGTCTATTGGTCCCGGCAAAGTGACGTGTACTTGAATGGGGGAACACTCTCGCCAATTCGAAGTTGAAACACGTGCCACGGTTAATTAGAAAAATATTGCCCCTCCGCACAGAATGCTTTTCATGAAATTCGAAGCCGAAGGCCAAAGTCCAACGCGTCATTAGCCTCCGCGGCTTCCCAAACCTCTAACCGCGTGTTTGCTCCGCGAACACGGAAGCAGCTGGCATAAGACACACGATCTCGCCTCGCGCGCTTGCGGGGGCGCGATTTTTTTCTCTTTCGAGTGGGCGCTGAATCTTTTTTTTTTTTGCGGCACTTAATTATTGACTGTCCACCGCAAAGGATGTGCAACACTGTTTATTTTATCGCGCATACGTTTGTAATACTGCTAGCGTGCACTGTACCGCCAATGAGAGACCCCCGCTAGTTTAACTCCGGCTAATTCGAACATATTTTCTATCCCCTAGGAGTTCAAAGTAACAAGGTTAAAGTGTACTAAAAAGTAAATCCATAAAGCTTTCTTTGAAAACTTCGCTTATGGATAACATTTTGTGGCCATTTCAGATTTGACCCATGGCAACGGCGCATCTAGGGCAGTCAGTTCATCAAGTGAAAAAAAAAGATACCTGTTTGTAGTGCTATAGCGAAATAATCGATTACTAGAAGATAGAAGCGGATGTTTCTGATACGGTTTTATGGGAAGTCAGTCCCAGAAGGCACATTGAGTAAGCACTAGAGCCTATTAATAGAATGCTCTAAGTGAATATCTGACCCAAACAGCTACTCCCCTCTTTAGCCCAGATGCTCAAGGAACTGCCCTACAGCGGTAGCGGCCCATGTGCGAACCCCATACTAGGGCTAAAGTTTCTTCAACTGCAGAGCTTCGGGAGAAAGCGTGGTGATAGTTCTGTGTAGCGAAGTTGCGGCATTACATCTGGATGCAATTTTTTCTTTGAAGCCACTTATTCCAGAGTGAAATGATAGAGATTTCTAAAAATGGGGTCCATATATACTATTTCCATCCTTACTTAGCTTGACATTTACAGAGAAACCAATAACAAATTGTCACCAGAACACCAAAAATTAGATTCCGAGTCTAAAAACAGTGACACAGAACTGCCTGCTGATTCGTGAATAGGAGGCCCCAAATTTTCCGCGCCACATATTCAGTCCGTAACCCGTGTACTTATGGAAGCTTGGCCCACCAAGGAAATTTGCTGGTGGCTTCTCACTATCTTCCGAACGTAACAATGCAGCTTCGAATTCGCCAGTGCTGTCCATCGCTCATCTCACATGTTGTACCCAACGCGCTGTCTTTCTTTTTTTTGGCTAAAAAACCGAGGACCGTCCGCAATAGGAATGGTCTTAGTTGGGTCAATGCTGCACGCTACTGAAGTGTAAGTTTGTCAGGTGGGTATTCGGAAGCGCTCCTTCGACGATGACAGGACTAATGCTGAATATACGTAAGGTGTTGAATGACGATCTAATAATTTCTGTAGAATAAACATTTGATAGTTTGTTTCAGAGCGCACGCGAGGTTTCGAAAATTATTGGCACATGAGTTCACAACGCCGTCTTTGCAGCCGACTTACGCGTTCACTTGACAGTTGATCTGACAGTTGATCGCCTATATGTCCACTTCAGAAACCCATCTCATACTATCGCATAAATTTTGATCTACTGTTGTCTCAATGTAGCGGAAGATATTGCAAAAATAAGATATATTTTTTCTTTTTATGTTTACTAGTGTTCATGTGAGCAATTGCTCATATTCATGTGTCCCGAGCTTGCTACCATAATTGTCGCGTTCTGTATTTGGGTATTTTATTCCTGATGGCACCACATCAACAATGGAACTACTTACAAAGTACGGGGCCGTTCCCCGGCCTACACGCATTTCGTTAACCAAAAAAAAACTTCACCAAACTACTACCTTTTGCCGTCCCCAGTTCACCGAGAGGATGTGCCATTTTCTGCAGCGCAGTGGGGGATATTCCTACCGGCATGGACACAGGCTTTCCGAGCAATGCAAGCTTCGTGTCTATGTTGGAGACGTCCCGCAGGACACGTGGTAGAAGTCGAAGCCTGCCAAGAAGTCCTCATTATTAGACCACTTCGTTCACTTGTGACGTGAGCGAGAAAGTAATTCTTGCAATACGGGCTTTTTCTTCAAAAACAAACAAAAAAGAAAAAAAAATAAAGAATTGGGGGAAGGTTCTTCCGAGGGCATCTCCAAAATGCTAAATACTAATTGGTTGAAATGCCTACGCCCTCCGTGGTGATCCTTTATTTGCCTCTAATTTGGTTAAAGCAAGGATTCAGACAGGGCTACCAACACTGTATTTCCGCACACGTTCCACTTTTGCATAGTGCTCTACATGAATGCATAGATAAGAAAAAGCGAAAATAGCGCCGTTTATAAACTATAGTGAACTCATACACATAATCATGTTAATGGCATGGGGCAGTCGTTCGGTTAAATGATGATAAAAGCACTTAGAGTGGAAGCATTACAACGACAGCTAGTAGCTTTTTGGCGGAAGGAGATGCTTTGTAATAAATAGGAATATTCAACAACGAGTGTCAGCTGGAACAACGTTTTTAGAGCTGGGATGCCGAGCTTGAAGTCCACGATATATAACAAAATTTTGAACCCCCAATATGATGAATTTCTCAACACCATCCGCACTAAAAGCATAGTTACGGGTTCCTTTCGCAATCACAACGCCACTAATGGGAGGCAGCTATGACGAACACAGAATGAGCTTCGTTTTCTAACGTGGAAGAAATTATACAGTTCGAACACAACTTGCTTCCTTGAATTTGATTGAGGAGAAGAAGGTTTATCATAACGAAAAAATGTGTTTATTTCATGGTAATGTATTTGTAATAAAGTGGAAGCACTAGTTAGCTGTGTTTTCGCGCCACAGTCCATGATGTAATGAATGCACGAGGGGCTACTGCCGAATAAAAACAACGTGAAATACATTACGGTGTAAGCGGCGTCCCGACGACTAGAGCAATTTTAGGCATTTTCGTGCAGTCTTTAAACGCACAGTTACGCGGGAAAGAGTTGGGTACAACACGAACCACTTCTCGTTTCTCTCAAATACTTGTAAAAGGCGGGCTTTCTTCACCTTCTTGCGGAATCGCTAAAATGGTGTGACTGCACCAAACCTTCATACACAGTCCAACCACCCAAAAAATCCTCCTTGATCAATTAGCTCTAGAACTGCAGGATCGTTTCACCTTTCGCTTCCCTGTACTGGCCCCCTGGCCCCTGGCTATCCTGTACTGAGGCTGGCTGTTGCCTTTGAGGAAGTTACAATGTGGGAGTTATGCGATGTGTTGCAGCGCGTACCCAATCCAGCACGACGCCCAGATGGCATTGCAGTTCTTTTATAAAAATATTGTTCAATGAGCCGCCCGAAGACATTCTACATATTGTGAACCACTCTTTGCGTGTTTCCTGGATTCCTTTTGATTAAGGTCTGTCTAAAGTTATCTCCTTTCCTAAAAAACCCAGATTACGATATGCTTTCGATAATACAAGGTCGATGACCTTAACGTTTATCCTTGTCAAAATTAGTGAGAGGATTTTATTGTGCAGAAACGAGAAGTTTTTACAAGTTTTAATATATTGTGCCGTCGGCGGGTGGGCTTCAGACCAGGCTGTTCGATGTGGTCGGCTCGCATAGACCTCGAGAGCCGCGTTCATCTGGCCTCTCGTTCTAGAGATGCCGGAGCCCTTGAGACGTAAGATGTCGTTAAAGCGTATGATTGCGCGGAACTCAGCACCCTTATAGAAAAGTTGCACGATTATCTTGTCCGGAATATATTACAAAAATGTATTCGCGGTTTAAGATATTTTTATCGGGTCGCAAGTTCTTTATTTTCTAGCGCGGAGCCACCTCTTAAAATTCGAATAACTTAGCAGGCCTACCTAAAAGATCAGCCCTTTCTCCTGGGTTATTTAATGTGCTACTTGGCGAGGGTCTCATTATTACGGGAACACAGTCACATTTGTATGCTGACTATGTAGCCTTCTTTACGATGTAGCCTTCTTTAATGTATATTTGTTGTTCTAGTCACTGCAGTTTTATCTCTCGACCTTAGAATGATAGCTAGACGGGCACTGCCTATCCTTAAATATCGACAAGTGTGCTGTCTTGGCATTCCCGGTGCAAGACCGTCTTTCAATTTGTCTGACACACAGACAGAAAATAATACCACAGGTTACTTCTCTGAAATACCTAGTAGTGATGTATGAGAGCAATCTAAATTTACGTACTTATATTGATTGTACTGCGGCTAAAGCGGGGAGAGCGGTCTCACTGTTAAAGAGATTTTGCAATAAGAAGTCGGGTATGCTTAGAGGCTTGTGCTAAAGCTGTCCCGCTTGTGCGGTCGCCCTATTACAGCATTAAGCTGGATACGTTTTCAAAATATCCGATTTACAAGCTATGTCCATGGATTACTTTAGAACGACAAGCTTTGCAGTTGTGTTTGGGTTTACCCAAGTACGTCGCTATTAGGGTATTTATTTATTTATTTTTTTATTCAAGATACCCTCATGGCCCCAGGGGCATTACTGAGGGGAGTGGTACATGAGCAGTACAACACAAACAAAAAATGGCAAACATAAGACACCTTGGCAACGCGTGCACAAGGTAAAGGAAAAAAAAAGATAGTATTACGGCCAAAAATCTGTAGGCGCGTTCATACTCGTAATGAAACACGTACCAAAAACAAATACGACATGACAATGACAAAGTGCAAATGCTACTGTGAACAGATGACAAATGAAAAAGAATTACAAGACAAAGTACAGTAGCAGAATATATGAAACATTGTATAAGGAATGAAATACTTCACTCAGCTGATAGAATACAGGTCATTCAAACGTCTTTGGAGGCTCGCATCCATCCTCTAGTTCCCCGATTCAAGGTGTTGACAGTAGACGCATGCCTCCGTATAATGAAATTGCCTATTGCAAGGTCGCAAAGGCTCGTCATTCACTCACCACCATTCTTTCTTGCTCAGCCATGGCCCAGGTACAAGCGTCCGCATGTGGTTTTTGTCCAGTCTTTACTAGCCCTGGTAAATATCAACGTTCTCTCTGTTCTTTAGTTTGAGCCACAGAATGCGATGGGTGAAAACTGAGTGTGGTAATATTTTCCCCTCCAATTCCAAATACTTGCTGGGAAGGACGATTTCTGAACTGTTAAGCAACCACTTTGAGAAGTTTCCGACACATGTGGTTATGCCCACGGACACTTTCGTTGAGGACAAAAAAGCTCTATTTGGTATCTTTTCGTCTGCGCAGGACTGGGCATTTTCCCTGGGCCTTCCTAATTTAACACAATATTCTCGCCAGAAGTTTTGGCGATTGCCCTCGCTCTTTGAAAACTTAGTGAAGAGCGTTTGAGAGCGCTCATCGCGGCGAAATCCCTTTCACTCCGCTACGCTCTATGTTCTGCAATCTTTACTCCTGTTCGCCATACGCTCTCGATGCTCGTACCAAAATATGCAAGGGAATTCACCTAGTCTGGGTTCCAGGGCACAGAGGTATCTACCTTAACGCACCCACTGATTATCTGGCAGCCATAACACTCAATGGATCTCTGTTTGGTGCTGTGCCCTGGATCGCCCAAGTTGTGCATCTAGGTTTTGAAGGTGCAGCTTGGTGTACAGCTTTCACCAGACAGTATCTCTGGCTGCCCCGACATTGAGCACCTCCGATACTCGTGGAAGTGTGACGTTGCGCAGTCTCAATTGTGCGAGGTCACACTGAACAGCTTTTGCGGCCGAGTGCCCAATCTGAGTTTCGATTGACCATTTCCTGCTGTCTTTCCGACGATTCTCCTCTGTCCGAAATTGACACCTGGAGGTTCCCTCCGGCCCCTGGATCTTTCCATCTCTGTTTGTAATTTACTGTCATGTTGGCAATCAAGGTTAGGTTTCTTCAACGGGGACATTGCTTGTTCTCTTCACGCTTTAATTATCCGGTAAGGTCGTTAATCCTGTTAAAAAATTTAGGTAGCTCACACTAAGACGTAATACTTGAAGGTACCGAACCTGTGCGCAACCTTCACAACCATCGCGACGGTTGAAGTCCACGATTGCAGCCGATTTGCTTCTTCTTCGCTGCCGGAACGACCTTTACTTCGAGTTTCCTTCATTTTTTTGAAGTGACAATAATTACATTTCACCTTAGAGGGGCGTACGCTCTGACGTGTATCTCTCGTTACAAGCATGCGTTGCCCTGATTACGGCGAATGCTGGAGTTTGTTGGCCAATTTGGGCCACCCACCCCAAGTATATACGCTTCGCTCAGCAAACGTTCGCAGGGTACGCTGGGGGGTCGCCGCGAGGCACGCGCTCAGTTTCGATTGGCATTTTCTTAGTATTTTTAACTGCGGACAGCAAATTCTAGCGACTTACTAAACACCTTCGCCGTTAATAAAATCAATCTCGTATTTTCTTTTTCGGTACGTGAAGTATCTATTTGAGCTACAGCATTTTATAATTAGTCTTCATTTTTGGTTCTCGAAATTGTTAACACCACTTTCCCCGCAATATTCTCAGTTCTATTTTCCCTTAGTTTTATTTCTTCATCCTTTTCCACAATGATACCCAATCTGACTTGGTCAATCCCCCACAGTGGGTACGCGTAATGATTTCTCTTTGTCACAACCAACCAACCGACGATATGGGGGCTTCTAGATACATGCTAGTGCAGGAACCACGTCATTGCCCTGTATAATCGAATGAACAGGCTGTAATGTCTTCCACGCGCTACGTCTTCTGCAAGTTTTGTCGCGCAGTGGGCTTTGAACTATGTACATCAAAAACAGCTGCGACATGTGACAGCGCATACAGTATCAGCGTATCCGTTTTACGATCAACCCCTAATTCTTTGCATTCACAACATCATGAAGGCTGCTTAGATGTCCCAGAATTTTTAAAGGAAAAGTTCAGGCCGTTTTCTGCCGTTTTCTCCCAGATCCCAGGTTGAACAAATTCAGACGAGAAAGGCGAGGCCAATAAACCTTTGTTTGGGCGCTAATGCATGATGTCAATAGGATTCGTGATGGTTACATTGTACAATGCTTCATATGAACTTTGTACATTGTACAAATGTGCCGGCGAGCGATTAAAATATACGATTTTTCCGGTGACCTATAGACGTTCCAAAATTCGCGCCGCTGAACCGTCACCGTGACACAGTCGCTAGAGCACAGCATGAATAAATACTCTGTCATGGGTCAGTATTTTTTGTTCAAACAAGCTCTAGGCAAAAATTCCCCCGCATTTCCCCGAGGGGGAGAATGTGAAAGTGCGAATGCACGGTTGTCGGCCCGCTTGCGGCGCTTGCGCTCGGCCCCCGCAGCCCACCGCCTCGCCGCCTTCTCTTCCATCTCTTCCATCGGGTTTGTAGTATCACGTGTACACCACGCAGTTATCAAGCCGCTATAACGCCGCTGAGTCGCCAACGCACGCCGCTGACGACGTAGTTTGAATGCGTTAAAGATATAAGGCGCGTCACTAACACTGATATCAGCGTCGCGTCCGTGGCTTGGTCGGTAGAGCGTCGCGCTGCGGCCGCAAAGTCCTCGGATCGAAACCTGGCGCCGGATGCAGTTTCTTTTTTAAATATAGAGGAGCACTGCGGCCGCCGCCGCCGCCGCCGGCGGTGGATGGTTTGGGGTCGCTTTTTAAGTGCATTCGCACTTAAAAACCGAAAGCGGGTTTTTGGGCGTGATTTGGACACACGTGATAGATGATAAGGGTGTCAAAATCTAAAAACGTGTCTGTATCCATCTGGTGTGGAGCCACGTGTCCCACACGTAACTTCTAATGTGCTAAATTTGGATTTATCGGGAACATGAGAGCAAAGAGTTTTTATGTAAGCGTTGTTTTAAAGCTATGCACGTGATAAGAAAGTATCTTGCGCCTTACCTTCTGTATGCTTGTAAATTTTCGGCAACAGTTTGTTGATGATCGGTGCCATCTTGATAGAAACTCTTCGTCACCAAAGGAAGTTTCTGATGCGCCAAACACTCCACATCATCAACGTTCACTACAATGTCGTCAATGTGACCATTCGAGTGACTCGACATGTTTACAACTTCGGTGTAGATTCCTGCTTTCAATAAGGCTGAAAAAAGATCCTGACTTGATTTCCTTGTCAAATGCGTTGTTTCTTCCGAAGTTTGCTGCCCACCTGGAGGGAGTATGCAGCCATCGTTACTGGGCGGTCACATTCGGCTACTGTGCTATTATCTCACTAGCACTTGCGTCTGCCTCTCACTCTTTACATAAATTTCGGGGCTTCTTTTCTGGTATCTCGGCTGCCATTCTTGGGATTTGAATATGACGCCTTCAGCGATCACTTATCATGCAGAACTACTTACTTTTGAGCTGCATATTTTCGTTTAGTTTATATAACCTTTTTTTTTCTTACGGTAGCTCTCAAGCAATATTTGTTACTTGTGATATCAAAATTTTAAGAACATTTTGATGAAGAGATTCTTCATTGCAAGGCCTTGACTTCGGAATGGGGTAAAAGTTCGGCACAAATGTCTGGATACCCGGCGACAGTAGTCTCGGCTCCGGGGGAGTTTATCTACGAGAGCAAATTTACCAAGTTTACAAACCTGGCTTATCCTAAGTAGCACTCATCCCACGCCCTATAGAGAAAGGCTGATTAAAGAAAGGTTTAGTTACTGAAGAAGTAATCTGGGGCTACCGAGATTACCTTCTTGGAGCGTCTCACTACATGGTTTATGGACTACAGTTCATAAAAAATTGCAACGGTACCTGGTTGGGCGGAGTTTTACGGGCACGGACAAATAGACAGCTTGCTGGCACTGAATGCAACCTACTGAAACTTCGGCTCAGCCCAGGTGCAATTTATCACCGAGCATGTTTCCAGCGAAACGTTCGCTTTCCTGTTTGCAGGCTTTCGTGTGGATAAAGATGGCACGTGTCAACCGCTGTGCACCGGAAGGAAACTGAGGCTTCGAAAAACAAAACCAACAATGCTGCACATATGTCCCGGTTGCGGAGGTGTACCTCTGTACTTAACGCAATTGCGACAGTATTCTAGTGCGTTGTACAGAGATGACAGGCAGGCATGGCATGGAGCAGATTGCCATTCGCATATGATTAGTTGCTAGTTATATTTAGCTGTGTGAATGTTCCCTGTATGGAATGGCCCATTCGGCGCAAATGCTGCATCGTAGGAGTCTGTACCAGGGATAGGGATCGTAAAAGGGCCGATGACCTTGAAAAAATGGTTTTTGAATTTTGGTTGACGTTTTATTGAGTTTCTATTGATTCAACAGAAAATCAACAGAAACTGAATGTTCATTGAGTTTAAACATTGAGAACTCAATGGAATTTTTGTTGTGATCTGCACAATGATTTTTCTAGTGTGGAGTTCTTGTTGACTTTTTGTTGTATTCTCAGTGACTCATGGTGATTATTTCTAGGCACGTCATCAGCAAATGATGCCATATACTATCTGCATGCCTCTTCGACATGGACAGCCAGGTGCATTAAAACTTCAATACCCACTGTCCTCGACGTATCAGCCTAATTAGGCAGAATCTTAGCATATTTTTGTGCAGTGTGAGTGTACTAAATAAGTTTTATTTTTCAAGGGAGTTGCATTTTATATAGGTAGCCAGCTTTCATATTGCCACTCTCAGCACTTTCTTGTACTGATACGTATATCCCAGCTGAAAATATGGCGATAATATCCCTACGACATGCATGATATCATAACGATTTCAACGAGATGTCTTCTATATCACAAAGACGTCAACGACAATCAAACAACTTTTTCGACATGTTGTCGACACCTTAAGGATTTAATGACGCTTCGTAGTACTCAACATCGTGAAGGTCCAATACCGCAAAGATTTCAACGACTTGTCGAATAAGTAGAACGACATGCCTTTGATGATAAGGACTTCTACTAGATGTTCATATACTGCAAAATTATAAAGGTATGATATCGTAGAGAGTTCAAACAATGTTCAAACATGTCGAAGAAGATCAAGAATATGTTTATCATATAAAGATTTCAACGATGAGTCCTAGAAGTTCTGCAATATGCCTTCAAGGTATTATTACATGTGACATATCGCACAAATCAGCCCTGCATGTCTTATGCTTTGAGTAACACCTGGAAGACAACATATATGTTCTTCCTGATCAGCATTGGAAGCATGCAAGTACAACATACAGCACAAGATAAAGTACAATACAAACTGATAATTTGCATGCGCTTTCAGTGTGATCGAACAAAATTCAAATTGTTTAGCCTGTTGTGTTATCAATGTTTCTAGAGTGCATATTTAAATTTCTGCCATTCAGTTAACCAATAAATTTCACTTGTCCACACTATAAAATATCTGCTGCTAAAAATTCCTCCTACAAATTTCTGTGCAAATCTCACTAAAAAGCAGCGTCTTTGTATGGCATAGACGCTCGACGTAAACGTTTGCGTTCTAATTTTTTCCCTTCTTTAAGTAACAGTCAGACGAATTATGTCAAGATGTACTTCGGCTCATACCACGGCAAGCACGATCGTTTGTTGCTGCATCCTCGGTTGCTCTTTCTCAACAACCAACTGAATCGGCTGTGCAGCTTTTTTCTAGTGCGTGTTTCCATTTCTGCGAAGGCCGCCGGGGGCGGCCCGAGTAAAATCTTCTTCGCTCGTCGCTGCCGCCTACAGTACCTGTTTGCTGTACCTATTACGTCGCCTCCACCGCATGCTTCGGTCGCCTTCTAATATTGCCTTACATTTTCCCCCACTTGTTACAAACTCAGAGGTTTCCGCTGCTGTATGCGGCTGACATGCCTGGAGTGACATCGCTTGTAATATTAGCGCGATGTTGCTCGTCTGCAGGATCGGTGCGTGACAAAGAAGCGTTATCAATGCCAGAATTCTAACGGCACATGCCATTTCATTCGTGGCCTGCGAAGAAAAGATCGAGGCTGATCTGCGATAGCTTTTCTTGAGTCAAATAAGGCAGCTCTGGCTCAATCGCTTGCAGTACTAACAATATGACCTCGTCTGCAACATCGGTGCGTGAGAAACAAGCGTTACAACTGCCAGAATTTCACAAATGCAGTATAAACTAGACACAAGCGACAATATTCGTTGGCGACTTACGTAAGCATACAATCAATTTAGTCACCGTCTGAAAAAAAGTCGAGTGGTTACGCGTTCGCTTACTGTTTTGAAGGTCCATTGTTCGAATCTGCGTCTAACCTCGTCTTTTCCCCGGTGAGGGTTTCATTAGCCTTTCTTTACACCATGGCAAGCGCCTGTTCCTTGCTTTCAATCACGCCGACGTTTACCACCCTGTTCCTAATCCCAAAGTAGTTTGTTTTCTCGCCTCTCCTCTGTTGAGAAGCCCGCCGTGAAAACAAAACCATAACAAAGTTCAAAACTTCTTTACAATATAAGTATATATGTCAGTTATTTTATTTGTATTCTCTTTTGCGTTTACAAACCTCAAATTCAAGTTATAAAGACATTTAAGACTTTGAAAGCAGAAAGACAGTTACCAATATTACAGTACTAACAGAATTTTCGTCAAACGTAGAGGTGCTTCTATTGCAGTCTGGAAACTATCTCTCGCTTTTTGTCTGTTTGTTTGTTAAAGGAGTTCGTTTTGTGCTGAGTCTTTGCTGGCGCGATTTGTTCAGTTTTAGCTATTTTAAGCTTAAATCAATAGTTATAAAAGCTTTATAGGGTGATGTCTGCCCTTTCAACCTACGCGTCTGTTGAACACGCGGGAACAGGAAGAACGATCACCGCCTTATAAAATACTGCGCGTCAGAGGTGGATGACATTTCGTCCGAACAATGTGTGTTCGTGTGCGGAAGGTGAAGAGGAGCGTAAAGAAGGATTTTACGTTGGAAACATCGTTTCTGCTGGATTAAATACGCATTCTTTTTTTTTAATTTTTTGAAACGGGTTGTGGTGTTTATGGGTCAGTAATTCGCTAGACCCCCATTTCATTGTCTCTGAGAGCCTGCGCAATATAGCATACTTGTTTGGCGTTATGGATTTACCAATCCATTGTTTCTGCAGCAGTCAGCATCAATTTACGCGGAAGCTGGACCTTGGTTACAATGCTCGCGCTGTAGTACACGGCTGATAATTATTTGAGATCACGCAAGGCTCTTTAACACGGGGACGCTTGTTTGTTATGTGCCTCTCAAACAGTGCCTTTGCGGCGACTGTTAATTCCGTGCAGTGCGCTTCGCCGCTATTGCGCTCGCGAGGCCGGCTGCCGCCATCGTGACCGTCCGCCTCGCGGTCTTCGGGCCACGGTATGCGTCGTGGTATGCGTGCCGTACTCGTGAAGCTAGGCAACAATGTCACGCGTGGTGAAATTGCCGTTCTCGCTCGCCAACGCGCCCCGACAGCGTACGCGTCGACCGGGTGCCGGCGGAGTTGTGCTGAAAGGCAAGAGATGAGGACGCAGGAGGTGTAGTTAAACAGATGAGAATTTGCAAAGTGCAGATGGGAGAAATCAGTATGCAAGGGCAGAAAACGGGTCGCGCGCCACCGAACGAGTACGGCAATTTCACGACACCTGATGTTGTTGCCTAGCTTCACGAGTACGGAACGCACATGAAGACGCCCATCTTAGAGTTCATGTAGAGTTCATAGAGGCGTAGAATTCACATACGTGGAAATTGAAGGTGAAATACGCGCATGTGGCCTCGCAGGGAATTAACCTAGTCTGGGGGTAGGGGGGATTTCAGAATGCATATGAGGCGCCTGCCCACTCAACTCGATATTGGAGAAATGAACTTGCAAAGGCAAGCCAGGCATTGGAATGAAGCAGCCTCAACTAGCACTCACCACTTCCGATATGAAGCTAGGGATACAGATGGGCTGCTAGCAAGCGTTCCATGCAAATTCGCTTAGCAATGAGCTTTGCATATATCAGGCATGCCCCACTCACAGTACCTGCGTGTCTAATAAATACACTCGTACTGTGACCTGAATTAAACTTTGGGTGTTGCGGGAATGTTCTTTTAATTGCCTTGGAGGTTACTGGCCTTAAACAATTAATAATCCTCTTGATGTAAGCATTCCGGCTTTGTATGTGCTTTTCTTGTACTTCAACAAGTGTCAGCACACTCGCAGATTATGCACTTTCAGGTGCTGCTGCTGGCTGTCCGGGTTGGCTGCCTTTCAGTCCAGTTTCAAAGGCTTTGCCAGGGCCTCACCCGGCCAACCGACACTGCACCTGCTGTACCCGAGTACTGCCTGGCCTTTCCTTGGTGCTCCGTACGCTTTGCCGCCAGGAATGGTCATTCCTTCATCCATCATCTGGCCGCTTAGACCACCCGTTCAGAAGCCGGCGCATTTGCTCGACGCATCGGACCAGGCACTGCTGCCACATCAGTGCACCCGTCGATTATGTACTTTCAGGTTCGTTGTTGCATGTTGTGGAACCTGTCATTATGTATACCTGTTTGCAGTGTTGTGGCCTCTGGTTATTTGAAATAGTTTCATGAAGCAGTGTTGTGCGTTTTGAGTGTGTCTTTGCTTAGCAGGGATATTGAAGCGAGTCTTGGGCCAATGACTAAAGTGCAAGAATAGAAATTGAACTCACTTTGAAGCAAGTATCTGTATGTAATCAAGCCAAGGAAACATTTATGATCTTTCGATATGTTTTTGAATTTGCAAGACAAACTGGTGTGGAACTACTTTCCATTTTACGTACGCTTACAATTTTATCTTCTTCAGATCATACTGGTATTATTCACACTATACCGAAAAGTACATCACGAAGTCTGTAGAATTCTTACGGCACTTTTTTCGCAGTCTCTCATGACAGGCACTATTCTCAATGATTGGAGGATAGCCGAGGTAGCACCAGTGTTTAAATCAGGGGACGGTACTTCACCATTCAATTTCCCTAACAAGTACCATATGCAATGTCGGGGAACATTTCATCCACTCTCAAGTCGCTAATTATTTATAAAACCACAATATCACATTCGAATATCAGCACGGTTTTCACAAGGGTTACTTGAGAAACACAACTTTCAGGATTTGTTCACGATGTACATTGATCCATTGACGCGGGTTTACAAACTGCTGCATTGACTGATTGATTGTAGGGTTTAACACACCGACTCAACGCAGGCGATGAGGCGCGCCGTAGTGGAGGGCTCCGGATTAATTTTGGCCACCTGGGGTTCTTTAACGTGCGCCGAAATCTCGTATACACGGGCGTTTTTGCTTTTCGCCACCATCTGAAATACAAACTGCTGCAGTTTTTCTCGATTTTTGTAAAGCATTCAATCGCATTACACACCACAGACTACTCAAACTTCACCCTAATGTGCTCACTTGAGTGAAAGATTTTCATTTCTCGAATGCAGCTTTCTCCTAATAACTATATACTTCTTTTGCTCGTGCTACTGTTGTTGTCCCCCCCCCCCCGGCAGTTTGCTTAGTCCTGTACTTTTTTAATATATATTAATCATCTTCCATGTTGTTTATCCTCCCATGTAGGTCTCTTTGCAGACGATGTTGTAATTTATCACATAATTTCTTTCAACAACGACCAGATATGCTTTCAATCTGATCTTAACCCAATTATGTCATGGTGCTGCAAATGGCTAATGTCACTTATCTCTAAAACAAAGTGCATGACTTTGATGGTGACAGGTCTCGAATTGTAAATACTTAATTAACAACAGCCTGATTACCTCTCGAGAGAAAGGTGTTTCGGTAGGCCAGTAGAGGGGGGGGGATTGTATGGTAGATTTCAAAAGGTAGATCGATTGGGAAAATATTACGTGTGATTAATATTTTTTTGTACACCAAAACTCACTTTATTTCACATGTTTAATCCGCTGCAGTGGCTCAGTGGCTAGGGTCGTGTGCTTTGCAGGCGAATGTCGGTTAGGTACGGCTTGAAGTGGCCACATTTCAGATGGAGGTCACGCGTGAAGATGGCCGTGTGACGAGATTTGAGTGCGCAGAAGAAATACCCAGGTGGTCAAAATTAATCCGAAGCCTTCCCCTACAGTGCTTCTCATAGCCCAAGTGTAGGTTTGGCGTGTTAAACCACATTTTTTGATGTCTTTGGAATGTTACCTGCCGCTGTAGCACGTGCTTTTTATAGCAACATAAAGGTGAAATTATACATAACAGCCATACAATATGTTTCCAAGAGCTAAATATAAAGGCCATATTGAAGTGCGTTTATGGGTCTATCTCATAGCAGTAGTGAAAGGTTCTATATTCGGCTGCAAGTTAAGAGCGGCAATGGCTCATGTAGTATAGTCCAGCGTTTGACGGAATATTGTCTAGGAAGGTAAAAGCATTATTGCAACGATAAAACGTAGGTCACTGACCAAGTCAAAAAGGCCATTTAACATTTTGGTGCTTGTTCACAACGAGCATGTGCCGTGGAAAACGAAGCTATACTTGGGCATCACGCGGCGCAATACGTTCGCATAGATATGGTGCAGATTGCCGTCCGGTATGTTGATACTGTGGGGTGTCGTATGAACGATGAAGGACTCAGGCAGCAATCGAGAAGATACATTGCACTCAGTTGTCAGTACTTTCGTCTTGTCCTCTTCGACCACGTGTTCCATCCTCTCACAGTGCTCTGCCAGTGCACTTGTTTTTGCATGGCCCTTGTTCATTTCGCTGCGGTGCTGCCTTGATTTTCTGTGCAGATTGCCCGTTTCGCCAATGTACACTGATTTGCATTGGGCTTACGGAATCTAATAAACACCTGGAAACTTGAAGCGTGAGAGGGGGTCGTTCACGCTGACAAGTTTAGAAAGCAGCTTGGTAGTGGGCACGTGCACACCGCGTTTTTTGAAAATGCGTGCGAGAGCTTCACTGAGTGTGGGACGCAGGTAATTGCAGCACCAGGGTTTGTAGTTCGGCGAGTTGGTACATCATTTAACGAAACAGCGCGTTGCACGGGACAAAGGGAAAAAAAGACGGCACAAACTCATGGTGCTGCAAATGGCTAATGTCACTTATCTCTAAAACAAAGTGAGTGACTTTAACGGTGGCAGGTCTCGAATCGTAAATACTTACTTCATTAACGACAACCTGATTACCTTAGCTTGTGTCGTCTTTTTTTTTCCCTTTGTGCCGTGCATAGCGCTGTTTCGTTAAATAATTGCAGGATGTTTTGATGCAGTCCTTGTGGCTGCCTAAACCATTTTATTCGAAAAGAAGCGAAGAGGGCGACAAGCAGGAATACACATGGAGATGAGCAGGCAGAAGCGTCCACAAGGCCTGCGTCAAAATGTGCTGCAATTCCCTACGTCCTACACACCAGGGAGGCTTTGCACGCATTTTAAAGAAACGTGGTGTGCACATCGTGCACATGCCCACTAGCAAGCTGCGTTGTGACTTTGTCAGCGTGAAAGACCCGCTCTCATGCTCCAAGTTTCCAGGTGTTTATTATATTCCGTGCGCCTACAGCCTACATTGGCAAAATTGGCAATCTGCATAGAAGATTAACACAGCACCAGAACGTAGGGAACAAGGGCCATGCAAAAACGAGCGCATTGGCACAGCATTGTGAGACGATGGGATACTTGGTCGCATGGGACGAGGCAAAAGTACTGAAAACAAAGGGCAATCTTTCTTCTCAGTTGCTGCTCGAGTACCTCATCATTCAGGTGGTGCCCGGCACTATCAACACAACGAATGGCTACCTGTAGCATATCTATGCGAAATCATTGCACCGCCTAATGGCCAATATATAGCTTCGTTTTTCACGGCATATGCTCATTGTTAAGAAGGTACCCATAGGTGTACCGAAACGTCAAACGGCTTTTTTGGCTAGGTAAGTAACCTACGTTAGATTGTTGCAACAGCTCATATAGTGTGTCACTGCACCGAAGCGACATACCCGGATATCAACCCGCATGCTTTTTGAATGGAGATTGAACTTATGCGTGACATTGTTTTCTTTTTGTCATGTAGTGCTCGGGTGAGCACGTGCTCGTGAGGCCCATTTTACGGAAAGAAGCGCGCGCTATTACTGACTAAAGACTGGGTGAGGGCGTGCTAATGCATTCTGTTGACCCATAAGCATTGATGGTTTAGCCCTTGCCAGTTGTTGGGGCTTCAGCTTCATGGAATGCTCTACAAGCACCCTTGCAAAGTTGAACATTACCCGTAGGCCAGGGTGCGCAGCTTTCCATCATTGCCTACATTGCGCACCAGCCTCACAGATTGGGCCGTTTTTCTAAAATCTTCCGTGCTGAACTGGATGCAGGCAGAAATATCAAGTAGCTGCAATTTTTTGCTCCAGTATCTGTGGATAGCTACATGTTATTGATTTTTGCTCCAGTATCTGTGGATAGCTACATGTTATTGATGCCTTTTTTTTTAGGTGTCACTTAGACCTTTTGGGACCAAGAGGGACAGGGAACGTGCTTGTAGCAAAGCTGCTTATGTGTAATGGGTAAATCGGCAATCAGCAGCCTGCTGTGCTACGTTAAATAATAAATTAAAAGTGTTTGTACAGACAGGCATGTCATGTACTATTATGAGCAATATGAAAGGGTTCTGATGGAGGCGAAAAGCAAAAACGCCCGTGTGTACGAGATTTCGGTGTACGATAAAGATCCCCAGGTGGTCAAAATTAATCCGGAGCCCTCCACTACGGCTCGCCTCATCGCCTGCGTTGCGTCGGCGCGTTAAACCCTACAATCAATCAATCAGCAGTATGAAAGGGAACACAGGAATGCGTGGCAAACAGCCTCGAAACAGACTCGGAGCGATACACGGATGGCGCTGTGAAAACCAAAGCGGGAAAGGAGGGCGCTCTGCCACTAACTGTTGGCACTCCCACCCCACTGGCATTTCTACAAAAGCAGCAGCTAATGTCAGTTCGCCGATAAATGGTATCGTCCGACAGCCGATAAGACGAACGGCGGGAATGGGAACAGCTGTTAGAGCAGCGTCCCCCTTTCCACTTTGTTTCCGACGGCGGCCGCTGCGTATCACTCACAGCTGGGTCCCAGGGTGTTTTCTGCGCGTTCCTGTGTTCCCTTTCATATTGCTTGTAATAGTACCTGCTTAAGGATGCAGGTACCTCGGCCCTGGAGGACAGCACTTTTACACTTGAAATTTGCATGGGAATATATGTTGGCTAGCAGAATGCTGCTGTGGTGTGTTCATGACGCAGGGGTTGCGCTGTTTCCTTGGAGGAAGTGGTGTATGTAATAAATGTGTTCAGTAACAGCAGTTCAGTAACAGCAGTAGCTTGCTTCTTATTTGGGAGTGTTTGCTGAGTGCACCCCAACCTATACTTATTCGGCGCCGGATTTATTTCTCGTGGTTGGGATCAGCTGACAGATGATAACCGAGCTACTTGTATACTTCTACATGTTCTAGCATTTCCCTACATATTCTGAACAGGGCGCTTTCAGCCCGTTTATTAATCTCTAATTTTGATTTAACCGTATTTATTTTCGACCCCAAGGCCTTGCTTTCTGATTTTAGTTCCTCAAGCATTTTTGCAGTTGGGCTGCTGACTCGATTAGGAAGACTATGTCGTCTGCAAACCGCGAATGGTTCAAGTATTCTCACTTTATCTGAAATCCCATGTTTTCTCAGTAAAGCTTCAAGATACCCCTACCAGGCAAGCTGTGAACAGTTTTGACGAGACGATATCACCATGTCGTACGCCCTTACCGATCCGGAATTTGTCGCTTGGCTCGCGAAGGATTATGTTGTCCGTAGATCGTTTATTTGCGTCGTCTAGGAGTCTCGTGTAGCCTACCTCTAGCCCCTGGTCTTTCAATGCTTCCACACTGCCGTGGTGCTGACTGAATCAAATGATTTTAATAGTCTATAAATTCCATGTGAAGGGGTTTATTACACTGGCTGCATTTTTAGATCACTTGATTGACGACGTGAATGCGATCACAATTTGACTTTCTTCCGTAAGCCCGACCTTACCCATGGGTTGTTTGGAGTCTATGCTGTCACTCATTTGGTTAACTATTACTTTGATGAACAGCTTGTACACGACTGAGAGCAAACTGATGGGTCTCTAGTTACTAACCTCTTTGGTGTCCACCTTCCTCTAAGTCAGAATTACGTCAGTGTTCGCACTTTTAGAGTTGTAAGCATTGGGAAAGGAGTGAAACAAGCTTTTCTTGTGCAATACCTCTTCCCTCCTCCAAAACATCTACGGTTATGCCGTCGTCACCTGCAGCGTTCGCTCTTTTCATGCCCTTCAGAACATTTTTGAACTTCGTCTTTCCGTTTTTAGCGGGACTTCCCGAGTTATGCCTGTACGCCTATTAGAATTCCCTGGTGTAACTTAGCAGGCTATAGCCTGGTGCAAAATCATTACGCTGAATTGGTTATCTCGTTTTTGTTGTTTATAATGTTACCGTGCTCTTTTCTGAGGGCACACATTTTGTCTACGATTACAACTATCTTCCTTTAGTTGCTTTTAAGCTTCCTCCTATTTCCAGTGGTTCTTCTATCACTGCCATCTTGTACGCAGGGATGTCGTTCGTTGTGATTCCGTTGATAGGTTTTGACACTCGGCCAATTCAATCTGGTCCGCCGTACTTGACAATGTGATGTTCTGACGTACCGCAATTAGTTGATCCTTTCTATGAGTTAGTTTTCATTGTGTTACCTACCACGGCTACTTGACCTACAGCTGCTGCCGACTGTAAAAGTGTCATTGTTAGGTTGTCATTCAGCATGTCTAACCTGTCCTCGTTCTTCCCGGTTCAAGCGCGAATTAATTGTGACGGGTTATTTTAAAATTCTGCGTCTTTGCTGTGACTGACTCGAGGTCGGAATTCTTACTTTTCACAAAGCTCGTTCTTTCTCTTTTGAGGTTATGACTTTCTTACCACCTAATATTCCTCTGATCCCCGCTCCGTATCTTGAATAGCACCTTCACGTTCTGTATAATACCTGAGTGACACTCAAAATCAAGTCAATTTCGTTTATTTTACAATGGAAACCTTTCTATGTCCATTTCTAGTCTTTCGCTTGCAGTAGAATCTGTGAATTCTTCTCAAGTGGTTTCCCTCCTCAAATCCCACCGGCATATCTCATTAACTGTTGAGACTTCCTATTACAAAGTTTCCCACTGACCTTTCTTTCCATCTATTCTCATGGGCTTTTGGATTAAACTTTTCCATCACAATCATGAACTATTTTCCCTTCTTCAATGCTGATTCGACGTTCTCGTAAAAACAGCTACAGCGACTTTTTTGTTAACGCTGAAGAATTTCTCCATATTCTCTGCTATTTTCCTGTGAATTAAGAATCCCACCCTATGCTCTCTCATTTCTTGATGCCCTCAGTAACACAAAATATGTCGACTAGTCAGTTACATGACGCTTGATTCTGTTGTAACTTGCCTTAAGCCCATATTATCCAACCTAATGGATATTTGGGCCTTGAACGTTACCAGGTTCAGGTTCCAAAAGGCGGCCTTTTCGTACCATGAGAATAGCAGCCTCAGCCTTGTCGCTGGCCTGATTGTTACCGTGCTCAACTGCTATACAGCTTCTGGGGGCAGAGGGCCAGAGTTGCATTGGTCAGTCACGGAAGGTGAGGGCCAACTATTGCACAGGACGACCAGATCCTTCTCAGCTGAGCGATTACTGTTTGTGTCCCTAAGAGCCTTCCTAGCGTAGTTCTTAGTTTCTTCGGTATCCTGGGTTATGGTTACTTCCGGGGAAGGCAGCACTCCAAACCAGTAAAAGTTGTGCTGACGCTCTGCGAAACCCTATTGTCCGCAGCGCTGTCGTCCAGGCGTCTTGGGGCTCGCTCGAATAGCGGATAACGCATCTTTCACGGGCGCTGGCGAAAGCTCGCGCACTGCAGAAATGCTAACCAGCTCCACCTTCATAAGATAACTGCCGCAGTGGCACCACTGGGAAGAAGCTGCGTGCTTTCGGACGCACAATAGACAAATAAATCAATAAATGCAGATAGCAATGGCGTAGCTGTAGAAACGCGAACATCTACGGTCTGCCGAGCTTTCGTCCACACGTACTGGTGCCCACGGAGCTAGCTGATAACGCACCTTACACGGCCATTGGCAAAAGCTCGTGCACTGCGAGTTAATGATGTTGTCTTAATGGTGGTCCCTTCTCTTGGAGACTACTCTGCTACACTGGTGGTCCGCCGGTTGCAATTTAGTCGCATTGAATGCGCAGCCCCCATCCATTATATTTTTAAAAATTTGAGCTTCAATATCTTCCAGCCCAGCTTGTTTCTGGATCGGGGATATAAGATTCTAGTTTTGTGCCTTAAAGCATTATGCTATCAAGATTTTGTCCATAGCTGTTTGACCTTCCCTGTGTTTTTTTTCAGGGTGCTTAGTTAGGCACTAAGTTTCACCCCTGCCCTTGTGTCATCACCAGCAATACGAACTGATTTGATTGATTGTAGGGTTTAACGCGCCGACGCAATGCAGGGAATGAGGCGCGCCGTGTTGGAGGGGTCCGGATTAATTTTGATTCGCTGGGGATCTTTAACGTGCGCCGAAATCTCGTACACGCGGGCGTTTTTGCTTTTCGCCTCCATCAGAAAAACGGCCGCCGTGACCGGGAATCGAACACGCGACCTCGTGCGCAGCAGCGCAACACCTTAGCCACTGAACCACCGCGGCGGGTCAGCAATACGAACTGGTTGTATGCCATTCAGTCTATTGACTAGGATTTTATGATTTTTTTTCAAAGTGCCCACCGACTGCAAACCAGATCATAAATTTTCTGCACTGGTTTTCTGTTTCGTAGTTGGGATCAGCACAGACGACTTGACCAAGGTCGTGATGTTTGTCCACTTGTAGAATTTTGCTACTCAGGCTAAATGGGGTGCTTTCTGCATGTCTATACCGGGTCTCTTCTTGTTTATATAGGGTATTTCTATTTACCAATGAATTCAAACGTCTTTATTCCTGGTCACACAACTTTTGCAGGAGTTATTTCAACCAACTGAAGAAGACTATGTCGCCCGCAAATCTTTTGTGGGTGGGATATCCTTCATACATTGGTAATTCTTGGATATCTCCGTTAGCTGTCTTACTACAATTTATAGACATATTGCTAATACCTTTTACCCGATGGTGCCTTGTATTACTTCTTTTATATTCGGACTTCTTCGCTCTTGCGGTTACGGGCTATCCCGCCCATAAATTTATTGCATGAGTCACCAGTGTCCCGTACAAGCCTCGTGTGTTCTGTAGCGTTTTAATGCTCCCAGTACCTTGAAAATCTGGAATGCTACTCATGGGGGCAACTATTACCTTTGTGAACAGCTTGTATATAACGGACAATATTAGCTTGAAGTTTAATTTTCAACTCCTAAACATCCCCTATCTTCAGAATCAGAAGTATGGTTAGTTTTTTATGCTAACGACACACTTAAGATATCGAGGCATTTTGAAAATAGTAGTTCAATCTTTTCTAGTGGCAGGTCTCATCCGTAGCTGCTGACGTTGTCCACGGTTATCCTGTCGTATCCTGTAGATTTGCTTCTTTGGATAAACTTCAGTGCCTTTTCCGCCCTTTTTCAGTAAATAATAGGAACTCGAGGCCAATATTGCAAGTTCAGCATTGCCCCTTTGCCGAAAATTTCTAGCGTACCTCTTTGGGTGGAATCGTTCATCAACATTTCTCCTCCCGTTCCTATTGTGCTGAATGAACCTTGCCCGTGTCTTGGCACGTGCATAATATCTTCCCGAAAAGCTAGTTTCTCCATAGTTATTCTGAAGCCCCTGCTTCCTTTAACGAGTCCTCAGTCTTTTTCTTGGTGTAGGCATGAGTGTAACTATCGTTACTATGTTAATCAACTGAACAGCGACAGCCATTTTATGTCATCAACCGTCATTCCCAGTTTTATGTTGCTACTTATTGCAATAGTTTATTTTTCTGTTACTATCACCGCAGAGATTCCCTCTTTAGAAACGTTTGCGCGTTGGAATTTGCCGAAAGGAAGTTCCAGATGCACCGAGGGGTTCTTAGCACCATCTGCTGTACTCTGGTGAGCTACAGCTGCGCACGGTGATGTTATGGCCTAGTACGACGGAAGTCTGGAATGATCGCGTTCTGGTGAGCCAGCTGAGGATAGCACATGCTCCAATCCCGCAGCTGAGGCGGGAGTGGTGAAAGCTGCCGTTTTGTTTTATTTGGCGAACGCGGTTATCGGTGGAGCTCGGTCCGCGGAGCTTGGCCCAGCAAATCACCGCAAAGGTTGCCAAATAAGCGCCGCGACTGCGGTCAAATTAAGGTCAATTCTACCGCGACGGCGAAACCGCTCAACGGGATTAGTAAAACTTTGCTTTAAACGAAAGTGAGTGGGTGGAGGTGGGTGATGCTGTTAACTATGGCAGGAGAAGCTTGTCAGATCTTCATTACTGTGCTGCAAAATCAGAAGTGGAGGTGCGTAATACTTCCGAAGTTTGCCATTCTATATTGAGAACAGGCTGATTAAAAAGGGCTGTTCGTACGAAAAAGGATAATTGGTGGTTTGCGTTTTCAGATATCTACCAATGTTTCCAAAATCTTAAAAATCAATATTATTCAACGTAAACACGCTGAATAATACTGACTATCTTGTTTTTCGTTTGACAGCAAACATTTTATGGAAATGCACAGTTCTTTCGGCGGGATGATACAAGAGAGATATAAGAACTTCGCTTTTTACGTCAGTCAGAACTAACGAGCTCGTAAAGTGTACAGACGAGAATGGTTTTAAGCTACATCTTTTACATGGCTCATGGTCCTTAGTTTCCAATAAATAGGGTATTCTGTTTACCCCACCATCCACCTAAATAGAATAGCTGTGCCCGTAAAAAAGTAACCCAAGTTTTTGGGAATTCTGCTTGATGAAAACCTCTGAGTTGTTCCAAATATAAGCTGCTCAAAAACAAAATGTATAGAGGTAAGGAACAAACTAAAAATCGCTTCCCACCAATCTTACGGTGCAGATAAGGTGGGCCTGCTGCGTCTTTATAAGAGATGAGTAAATTCGCGGCTGGACAATAAGAGTGTCTTATACGGGTCTGCTTCGAAACGAGATATCTGAGGTTTGCAGGCGACACAGCCTTGCCAAGAGAGCCTTCGTAACACCTGCAAGAAATGCTTGGCGAACTACAATTAGAAAGCACGGCCATGTGGCTAAAAATATGTTTGAATAAAACTAAAGTAACGAGGAATTCACATGCCGAGAGCGTCCTCTTAATGTTATGGGAAATGAAACCCTAAGGAAGTACAAGAAAATAACCACCTCGGACAGATATTTGGTGCTGACCCTAATCACGAGACGGATATCCGGCACAGAATATGTATGGGCTGTAGGGCACTCAGGAAGCACTCCCAACAACCCATGCATTCTGCCGTTATTGAAATATGGAGCTGAAGCTTGGCTCTTTACTAAACACCTGGAAAGCAAACATAGGTCGACTGAATGGGCCATGGAACAAACATTGATAGGAGTAACACCTAAGGACTGGAAACAAGCTTCGTGGATCAGGGAACAAACATGAGGAGATGATATTAGAGTTCACATTAATAAAAAGAAATGTATTCGGGCTGCCCATCTAATGAGATAAACTGACAACCGCTGTACCGCCAGGGCAACAGAAATGATACGAAGAGACAGGTCAAGGGGAAGGCCAATAACACCATGAAGGATTAAAATAGGAAAATTGGGCTCGAACAGCGTAGCACAGGGCCGGTTGGAGGCCGATGGTAATGGCCTTTTTCCTGCAGTGGACCTTAGTAGGCTATTTATTGTGATGATTCGAAACATGCTTAAAAATGCTCGGCCTACTTGGGCTCCGCCGGCTTCGGCTTGCTTCACGAGCTTTCCAGATGAGCAAAACCTACATGCCTTATGTCGCCATTGGGGCCTAGAAAAGCAGCGCTCATATACAGACCTTATGTGTGCCATGGTGACAACATTCACAAGTATAGGTCGCACAGACACTACACAGTCATATTTTTTCACGACACACCACTATTTGTTTGTGAAAAAAGCGGGGAAAAACGTTCGGTCCTCTATGTAATAATGGAGTGTTTGCATGCGATGATGCTAGAATACGACACTTCTCCAAACTTTGCACTTACGCAATTTCTTCATATCCATCATTGTTCTATTCAACTAACCTACGGTCACAAATCAACGCCTGTTAGCTCATCTCGGTGACATCGAATTGTAAGAGCTGATTTTTTAATACGTGTAACTCCAGTGGCCCCCTAAGCAAACGAGGGCGTCTCGAAGCGTTTCTCCGCTATGCGCCAAGGACCTCACTTCTTTTCTAGAGCAACATCGACGCTTTGAGGCTCCTAGCGGTTTTACGCTGAGCCTACTTCACGTTTCAGAATAAAGACTGTCTACCCCCATACGTACAACTTCTTTACCAAGTACGTCATAATTACAGCATTCCTATTTTAGCCACAAAACATGCGAGTAAATAAGAATACATAAGGTCTTGGCGGTGTTTGACCTTTTGTGCCCATGCGTTAATAAAACAGACAAATAAAAACAAAACGTTTAAAATAAATGAAATAATTGGACGCAACTTGAGATCCAGTCTGTCACACTCTTCAAGTACTAGCTGGCGATAGTCAAAGGAAGCTGCGTTGTCCGTTGTACGCGCACAGTTATAGCATTTTTTTTTGTAATTTACCCTATGCTGTTTGAATAAGCCCCAATTGTTTTATATCTCCTGGCGTATAAAATGAATGTCTTTACTGACGTTCGAATTTTAGATCCATCTTGATGGTCCATTCAGAGAAAGAAACCTATTTAGCATATTTAGAAACCTATTTAGAAACCCATTTAGCAAATCAACACATATTTAGCTGACACGGAGGTAGCTTTTTACCTCAGCCTGCCAGTCAAAACTGCATGAGCGCACTTTGTATGGTGAGCTGTTGTGTCGTGTACCTGCTGAGCAATTTTGGACGTAGATATGGTGAAATATTCCTGCTTGCGGTCATCTCATTGTACCTGTGCAACCTCTCCCATCAGTTTATTTTTCAAATTCAGGAAACACAAAGGGAGATAGAAGGACGTGAGTGCAACTTGAGAGTTGAATGCATTGAGCATGGTATATTCATTGCTGATGGTGGCGTGGCAGTTCTATTCTTGTGAGCGGCTACCATGACATGCCGAATATCTGCAGTGGCTGTAAACGAAGGTAAATAACTCAAGCGATGATATTAGCAAAATGAGTCGCAACGCTGCTCCTTTACGGCTTCCTAAACATAGATTTCGGTGGCCCGAGATAGCATTACGTACCGGGAGGGTTCCATAAGCAACCGATTCATAAAGTGCTCAGGGCTGCGAAACGTGTCATGATAAATAATTGACTGTAGTCGTAACAGAAAATTAAGACGCAAGTTCATTGATTGCTTCCGCTGCCGTGTGCATGTTTGAGAATGCCCAAATCTATTTGTTTCCATCAATTACGAAGAATAGACGTTAAAACTCTTAACTACAGTGAAAGCGTAAATGCCAGTGTTCGAGCACTCTGAGACACCTTTAAACATTTTTTTACAGTGTATCAAGCTTCCAGAGCGCTTTTGTAAAGTCACAGCCCGGTTCAACTGGAGGTACCAGTACGCTGATGTTGTATTTATGCTATTGTTGCTCACTGAGCGGATTTAAAAAACCCTATAGAAAAAAAGTGTGGGAAAAGTAGTAATTGATTTAATTAAGCTCCGAATGTGACTGGTTTTTTGTTGAACACAAAAGCACATTGCTGTTATTAAATTTTTTTCTTACTGGTTTGTACGAGTTTAAGACACTCCACCGGCGTAGACAGCTGATTGAACAAACCCGCATGAGAAACGACACAGCGGTGCGTCCTTGCTGATTTATAGCGCTATAGATTCAGATTAGGTACCATTGTTGTATTGTACAACGTCATATAATGAATTCCTGCTTTAAACAGTTCACACAAATTTACTGGTTTCGGTTTCGTCCACCTAGTTTAAACATGAGAGAATTTTCGTTATTTGTGAGCAATTTTGAGGACTTTTTTTACCTAAATAACTACGAATTAGTCAAACCGGCCCCACGGTTAATCACTACCACCAGCGCATTCGCTTACGGGTGCTTTCATGGTATATCACCTTGTTTAGTGCCGAACAGGACAACACCTTGGGACGACAGTGTTTTAAACGTCGCTAGAAATGCCCAATAAGACATCTTGCACACGGACGGCGCCAATTCGTGTTAGTAAAACTTGAGATGTAAAATTAATATCTACCTCTCTGCTGGTACAGCTTTTATGGATTTCTCACTTTGAAAACGTCAAAAGAAACCTTCCGTCAACATTTAAAGTCATAATAACACGCGTTGGCTTATGAGAACTCACAGCATATTAGAATAATTGCAGAAGTTCAAACATTTTCCTGAGAACAGCACGGTGTTACCACTCACGATAAATTGGTTGACGCTGTATCGGACGCTGGGTCTGCATGCAAAACAGGTTGTTTGCTCCCCCAAAGCACCGTCAGCGTTTTCAAGAAAGTACGAGCGTCATCGAGAACTTCACAGAAAAGCAGAGCGGAGAATACAAAAGCCTTCTTAAACCGACGATATTTGAGCTGCAAGATCAAAGTGCACAGAAACAGGTCCAACAGCCCATTCCAAGCTTGCTAATCAGCGTTCGTGCCAGTTATGTTTTGAGCTTGATCCCAGTATGCCGCCCACTGGTATATGACAAAGTTTCCACAGCTTGAGAAGGTTGCGTATCCGTATTTTCTTGTTCTCAGAGGTGACCCTTCAAAAGGTTGATAGCAAAGTGAGGGTTACCGAAGAATTCTGCCCCATTATCCGCACCCTGCTGGTACAATGACGTGACCTCAGAGATGCGCGTGTATTTTACCCCACCAAAACCTCTAAGCTCAGGAATCTTCCTTTTAGCTTTCGAGAGCTCCAAAGACTTTCGACCGTTTCACTTGGCCTCCTTCTCGCGGTGCTGATCACACCACGCACTCGACTTTACATGACGTGGGTGCCAAAGGTTTTGAGCAGCTATGCTCTGTCTGCAAAAAATCCTGGAAGGTGGGGTACGTTCAGGTAAGCTGGAAGATTGGCTGGATAGCGGCAGTTCTCAAACCAGGCAAACCGGTATCGGATAAAAATGGATACCAACAAAAATCACCTTAAATTCTTTTTGGCAAGGTAAGAAGACCAATGATTCTGGAACGGCTAGGTTGGAACTTTGAGAAACAAGACATATTTCTATTATTTTTATGGATTCTAGTGAGGACGACGCAGCAAAAGAATTTTTGCAATGTCGGTGCACATTTAATCTGAAAAAACATAGCTGAGAATATCACTGTAGGGGCACATTTTCACAACAAGGTTGCATTTGACGGCCCTGCACACACGTATAGCCGAACAGGACGCATATGTGATGGCCGTGTGACTACCCAGGAGATCGCAACACTTACGTGGCCGCCAGTGATGGTGAAATGACGGAGCACTCCGTGCCACAAGGTGTTTCTTAAGGGCTGTGTCCTGAGTCCAACATTTTTTTGGTATGTTGCTTTGGACAATCCTCAAAAGTCTTGCCCAAGGGTGCCAATATTTTAATATACACAGATGGTATTGTATCTGGGACTCAGGCAGAAACCGCCGAAACATTCGCACCACACTCCAGAGGTCAATTCTGGGTATATATCTCACTACCTGCTGTCGGACAATTTTTCTTCAAAGGGCCCCTGCTATTGGTTTCGCGTGGCTCGATGTCTCACGCTGTATACACAGCGTAGAACGTGCCCGAATAATTAAGTAAACCATACACTGCTTCACATCAGTTGTGAAGAGAGCGGTTGAAAGAGCTGCTTTTGTTTTGAGGAACAAGGTAAGCTATAGGTGCTGCATTAAGTGGAAATGGTTGTTTTTATCCAGCAAAGGAAAAGCGCCGCTGTAAAGATGTAAAAAAATATGTGATTCGAACCTGGGTATCCACTGTAACAGCCCAATGCTATATCATTGCGTTATGGGCGCACTGTTTTATTACATAAAAGCAAATGCCAAACAACCCCAGTCAGAGGGAGGCAAACTATAGTCGCCTGTCAAATGCAACATGCATCAAACCAAACATATTACAACAAAACGGCAGCTACAACAATATTCATAACATCACATTAAAATTGAGGCAGCCATTTAGGCACTGAAACCAGTCAAAAGTATCACTTCAATGCTCATAGACACTGCGCACTTTGGCAATCTCCCCCAAACATAGGCTTTTTGTTGAACGCACAGGCTGATCATGCCGGTCTATCATTCTAGCTGGCCGTAGACTGCGAAGGCTAATTAAAAAGAAGAAATCATAGGGAACACTGCTGTAACTTGGTACCACGCGAAATCGAATGGTAGCAGGGTTGAGGAAAGATTAATTGCTTAGCGTACGCTGCAATAAATACCCAAAACAAAATAAATCCCCCAAATGTTGCCCAAAGGTGGCCAATCTTTGGCGTAGTTGTTAATTTTGTCGTGGCCCGTACTGACGTAGAGGATTGGTCAGAAATGAGGAGCCTTCAGGGATTAATGTGCCGACTTTACAGAATTCATAAAGCCATGAAATAAAAAGTACAAGTCGTAGAATAGTGCGTGCCACACGGCAACTGACCCTGAAGGCTTGTGAACGTTAGCTGCCCGGAGCCCTGAGTATACAGAAGCTGTGGCGTGTGCCACTTTGCTTGCTGTCGTAAATTACGCTGTGAGACGAAGAATACGAGAGAGAAAACAGAGGCGCAAACACAGTGTAGCAGAAAAAACGCTGGTCGAAGTAATGTGCTTTGAAAAACGAGACAAACAAAAGCAAAGAAACAGACGGAAAAACGATGTAGCCGTAAAGGAGTTATGAATAAGTATTGCCAGGCGTTCACTTTCAAAGTAAGTAAGCTTACTTAAGTGCCCCGAAAAATGTTTAAGGCATTTTTTATGCTGAGTGGCCCTTCATGGGTCTCCTCCGTATACTTAATTCTTTGCGTATGTACTTTTGCCCTGCCTAGCATTTTACAATCCTACCTAGCATGTTACATTTTACGCCCGTCTCGCATGAGCCGTATAAAAAAAATTGAGGGTCTTAAAATCAGTGCTGCAAGAGCTGTTCGCGGGTGCCTTGGTTTACCCAAATGCACGCGGGCAGCTGGAAGTTTACGGGAAGGTCGGTGCTTTTCTGCCACAGTGATTCATCGTCAGGACTGGCTCAGAGGGGCTGTGCAGATTAACTAGATGTCGTAAATATAATTTGGCAGCTACGAATAAGTAACATGTTACAGACTCGTTGACGTACAATTTCGAACTAATCCACAAGCCAGATTTGTCCCGGTGTGTTCACACGCTGCAAAATGAAAGCAACACAGTTCCCGGAATAAGGAAAAAAACGATCGGGCCTGCGCACCTGGGCTACAATTCTTCACGTTCGAGTATAGATTGAGTGCTTACAGAACTTTAAGCACATTTAAGTGGATGGCTAGGCTACCAGGAACTTATATGCCATCTGCGCGTGTGGTCTATTGTCCGAGAGCATCATCAAGCTAAACGCAGCCACAAAACATCCTACGCCGCCACGTAACTAGCAGCTCTTTGGGGCTGAACACTATTTAATTAGCGGACATCCTGCCCAGCATTGGTGGTCTTTCTGCATTTGTGGTGCGCTTTACATATCCTACAAATGTTACCTAACCACCCCAGCCAGTTTGTGTGGTACATTATTAAAACTGACACAACGGCAGTGCCCGGGCCATCACGTTATTCTTTTATTGATGCATCGTCATCTGTAATACCAGGGGATATACGATCCCATGCAGCCGCAAAGGCAGGCGACTCCCTACGCAGCATAATCTAGCTTTATGTACCCTAGAGGGCCGTAATTTTCATAATTCTGTAACTGGATGAAACTTTCGAATTTCTGAGTCACACTACCGTCGGGACAGATATAAACTTGTGCATGCCGCTGACCCGTATTCGGATCTCTGCTTCCAATGTTGCCTCAGCACACCGCCTGAAAGAGTGCTGTACCATCTGTGCCTTACTGTGGTGTATGCATGGGGTTAAAAGTTTAATATCGGGCGACAGTATTCACCAATGGGCTTGTCGCGTGCTGTGTGCGAGACCGAAGGGGCACTGGATGTGCATGTGACCTCGATATGGCGCTACGCTACAACGGCAGCCAGCGCACTATATCGTATACGACAGAGAGGCAGGCTAGAGATGTATGTGCATATCATGCGCCGTGCGCCAACAGTGACGATTTGTGCTTAGGGACTAACCGTTTTGCTGCATTTTGCTGGGGATTGGAACAGTGTTAGTTGCCCTGGGTGCATGTACTTTCGTTCGCGTTGTGATGTCTGCAGTTGTCGTTCTTTTTGCGTGGCTTTCTTGCGTTTCTGTGCAATGTTTTCTTTATATTTTTGTTCAGATTTCTCTTTCAGAGTTTTTTAATAGAATTCTGCTGCTAGCATTGTTGTGCACTCAATTTAGACCTTCTATTTCCCCCTCAGGGGTGTACGCAACATTTCCTAAATTCATCAGCCATCACCGTAGTGATCACCAGGATCAAAATAAAGTTTTTCAACAACAAATAACTGTCTGGCGCAGCAAGCCCTGACGCCAGCAGGGCTTATATCTCCAGTTCAGAGTTCAGAGTTCGACACAAGCCGATCGCGAGCCAAGTTCACTTTGAACAAAGATCACGCATCCCACACAAATGTCGAAATTGTACATTTGACTTTGTGAGAGACCGCGACTTTGTTGCTAGCCCTCCAGTTTACATTTAAGAGGTTCCTCCCTCCCCCCTTATGCGTTTTCAGAAGAAATAAAGCAAGAAAAGGCGTAGATTGATCATCAGTCTCACCGGAATCCAGCGTTAGATTGGCGAATGTGTAATTGCCCGAAGAAGTATGGTCTGAGTAGTTCAGTCCTCCGAACGTGCGCTTCTGGAGATCGGCAGCTGCAAAGTGCCGCAAAGCCATGCCCCGAGTTGACGTCACACGTTAAACGTACGCCGTGCTTTATCGTGGCCGGGCTAGAGCGGAGCTACGCGAGCGTGCGCCTCCGCTCTGGTAAAGCGCGGCGTACGTTTGACAAGTGACGTCAACACGGGGGCATGGCTTTGCGGCACTTTGCAGCTGCCGATCTCCAGAAGCGCACGTTCGGAGGACTGAACTACTCAGACCATACTTCTGCGGGCAATTACATATTCGCCAACCTAACGCTGGATATCGGTTCCACTGATGATCAATGTACAATTTTCACTTTACAATCACTCGCCCACCTCCAACAAAAAACGAATTCATCTTTGTGGAAAACAAAAGCGCTCAAAAAACAGGGACGAAAAAAGACGTAGACAGCACAGCGCTTAGACAAGCACCGTGCTTTCTACGTTTTCCTTCGTCCCGGTTTTTTGAGCGCTTTTGTTTTCCTCCAAGATGAACACATACTAACTAGCCCAACTTTCCGTTCTTCTGCAGTAAAAACGAATTAATTGCTGCCGTAAATAGCAGTTGGAACTCGTTTTATTGCGTTCGCAACGGCCCCAGATCACCCCGTGCAAGAAAAACAATTTTATCTCCTAACGCCTACTTTTAAAAATTACTTAAGGTCTGCCCTGAAACACCCCGTGAAGGGGCCTGCATACCTATCTTTCACAAGCACGTGCTCTGTTACTAGGGGAGCTCGTAACCACACAGTTCAGTGACTTAAAATTTCCCTTAAAATGGCGACACTGTTTTTTTTATTTTAGCTAGCATTTAAATTCAATGCACGCGGTATTGCAAAATATAATGGAGCCTGAATGTTGCGCAGTGGTTATGTCCTCAAGAATATGTCCGAAGTACATATTTTAAATTAAAGCAGCATTATTAGGCCCCAAAGAACTCCACTCGTTGGAAAGAATACCCTCGTTGCAAAACAAAGTATAGACTGTATGCTTTTGTCGAAAATTGGGATATCGTATATAAAAAAAAAAAAAACAAAAAAATGCTACAAACAATATGCTCAACACGTTTTGGTTTATTTAAAGGCGTTGTTTTTTGTTGGCTAAAGACAACTTAAAGACTTCCGTTATCAAAAAGGAACGGAGCACATGTGAACGCATTCCCATGAATAATTGTATTACCGGAGTCTGTTCAAACAACCTGAAGTTTTGGTCCTGTCCCTTTCAATATGTATGAAACAAAATTCGTGAGTGGGTTAGCTGCTCTTAAAGAATGAGCATTCTGAACGAACAGGGCTTTGAAGTTGTACCTCTTGGGCACATTCACGTGCCACTCTCGCACAAAGACTGAAATATTTTCGGAGTGTCAGTTAATACGAGGCACCCGTGGGCCTTATATACCTTCGAAGCTTCCCCAATCTTCACCGAAGCCATCAAAATAACCACTGGATCTGGCACCACCTCGTGTTCTGGCCCCTGCTCTTCCGCTGCCAACCATTTCTCCCCCTGCGCCTGCCCCTCCCTCAATTTCAGCAGCACCACCAACCCCTGCAGCCAGACCCACGCCAAAACCGATATTAAAGTTAAGGCCAGCGCGCAGGCGGGCTCGCAACCGCGCTCGAAAGCGCGCCCAAGCTGCAGCCCGAGCCCGAGCCCGAGCCCGCAACCGCGCCCGGGCGCGCCATCGGGCAAGCGCACGGACTGCAGTTCTTCCTCTAGACCGCAGTCTACCGCCGGCACGTAATCTAGGTTGGCGCTGCCTCTGGAGTCGACGGCGCAGTATAATAATAAGACGCGGCTCAGTAGGCCTTGGTCTTGGTAAACCGGGCCTTGTGGGTGAACGTGCGCCTGGGGGCAAAGGTGAACCACTTGGCGAGTTGCTGCGTCCAAGCGGATTTCCGTTCCAGGGCGAATTGGGGCGTCTCGGCGGCTCTGCGAGCGTACCACTTGTTCCAGGAGAACCGGGGCTAACCGGCTGCCCTGCGGCTCCAGGTGAAGAGCCGGGTGGCCTTGAACCTCTTGGCGGGCTGGTTCCTCTGCCTAGATTTCCATTCCAGGGCACGCGGGGGCGGCTCGGGGGTCCTGCAAGAGTACCACTTGTTCCGGGAGAACCGGGGCCAACTGGCTGCCTTCCAGCTCCAGGTAAAGAACGAGGTGGTCCTGGCGCACCTGCGGGACCATCTAGTGAATTACCGCCAGTAATTGAGTATTGAAGAGCGATTCAGTCAAAAGTGTCACCATCTGCCGCATTTAAGAATACAACTTTACCTGGCGAGCTGCCTCCAGAAGATGGCGCCTCTGGTTCTGACGCAGGAGAGGGTGGAGGCTCTTCATTCGGGTTCGTGGAGCCGGCTAAGACGCCACTGCCTCCAGGCCCGATAGGTACTGTTCCGGTGGGAACGGGACCACTGCTGCTTGGGGTGCCCCGAGCACCTTCGCTGTTGACGTCAGGTGTTCTAGGTCTATCAGGCGGGTTAGCGTCAGGATTGAAGGAGCCAGCTAAGACGTCGCTTTCGGAGTACCCTCCGGGACTTTCTTCTGGAGACCAGATGTTGTCGGGACTGTCCGGGTTACGAGCGCCAGCAAGAACGTCGGTATTTGTATCATACGCGGGGTTCTCGAAGAACGGGTTTCCACCAGGATTGCCATATATTCTGCCGCGGCCTTGTAAGCCAGGTAATCTGGCTTCGGGCAATCTCACTCCGCCGTTTACGCCGCTATTCGGTCCAGGATTCCTTCCGCCATCACCTGGAGTGCGAGGGCCCTGGAAGGTTCCGCTAGGGCTTTGAGGCAAGGTATCAGGAAAGCTTCTCCTTGGTACTCTGACATCAGTGGCGACCCCGCGATTGGGTAATTGCTTTACTCCGCCACCTGTATCTGCGGAAACAATACAACACAAAATATGGTACATAACTGCGAGATGACATTTTTACAATATAAGTTAAAATTATTAGTAAAAATCTTCGACATGGTATGGGGATTTTAATTGTTGCAACAGTTTAGCATGCGCACACAAAACGCGATACAGTCACAGAATGCGGACTATTGGTAGGATACAATAAGGAGCTAGGATGATATAAAATGTGCTGAAACCAAACCATATCTCATAAGTATCGTACCCATTGTATTCGTATCTTGCAACTGCCTGTTTGTGAATCATACTATAAGAGCAAACTTCCATCATTGCCATTCTTCACTGTTGGCTTTCTTATTATGTTCATGCTTCGAAGCCCTCATTTTAAATTCTTATATCCAACATGCAGAAGGCTCTCTGTTTTGTCTATATTGGTTCCAAATAGCATACGGGGACTCATAGGAGTGGACTGCTCTTACCAGCCGTAGACGCTCGTGTCACTTCCGCGGAAAGTAAAACAAAGGGTACCTTCGTCTCGAAGTTGCCGGAGCGACGCTGGCTACTACTGCTAAAGGTTGGAAGCACGTGCATACATACAAGCATACAGAAAAATGCAGCGGAATTCTGTTATTGATTAATTGTAGGGTTTAACGAGCCGACGCAACGCATGCGATGAGGCGCGCCGTAGTGGAGGGCTCGGGAGTAATTTTGACCACCTAAGGATCTCTTACGTGCGACGAAATCTCGTACACAGAGGCGTTTTTGCTTGTCGCCTCCATAAGAAAAGCGGCCGCTGAGGCCGGAAATCCAACCTGCGTCCTCATGCTCAGCAGCACAAAGCGAAATTCTGTTGCGGCTGGGGTTAAATTGGTGGAGCATTGGCCTCTGGGGGGTGCGGGCAACGACCATAAAAAATCCATGGGGCGAGGGTGGGGTGAGGAAAGTGGAGGGGGTGTAGGCTACTTCAGCTTCGCGGTACAAACGCAATAGTAAAAAAATACCGGCATTGTAGGCGATCAAATTAGGTTCAGTACACTTGCAATATTAAGAACATCAACTTCAAATATTCAGAAGAAAAGGGGTAAACAAACAGGTAATTACAGGATAGAACAGCAATACCATTTAGGCTTCTTGTGGCTAATAGTTTCCAACTCCAAGTTAGGGTGTTCCAGGTAACACGCTTAGATATAACCGCTGTTACAAGTAAGTAAGGGTGCGGCTCATCTAATTAACGCTTCTAGAAGAGACACTTATTCACGGTACACAGCAACCCCATTTTTTAAGATACCGGCTGAATTTCTAGTGGTTTGAAATATTTCGCTCAGTTTATTTTCGTACTAAAATTGCTTGGACCCCACCATGAAGCTATAAGTACGTTAGCCTCAAATTGTAGTGCACAGTATTCATATGACTTTGACTTTCATACCCACAGGTGTAAAGCGCGAAATGTGGACTACAGACGAAGGGGGGACGCCCAAATTTTGCGCTTTACACTGGTGGAATTGAGCGGCAACTCGCCCAAAAGTCCACCTTACTCATACTCTGCGGCCAAACTAGTCGTTCTGGTTACAGTTTTTGTACTAGTCATCACTGCTGTTGCAAGTTTCTGTCGCATGCGCGTCCGTTATTACACTCTCCCGCTGTCGAGTCTGCAATTGTCTCCTAATTTATCTGCTGGACTAGGGACTCAACCAAGGCTTTGTTCTCAAGCCACTCATCACGTATCAGGGTCTGCTCCCTACTAAAGTTGCTTTCTACGGGTGTCTGTTCTCGCGCTCTCACGCAGTCAAACCTCCACACATGTACTCGTCATGAATTTTGCTAGCCTAATTAAGGGCAATGAAAGTGTCAGTGGTGCAACGCCTGCAGTTATTCTGAATCCACTGGCACTTTTCATGAAATGTTTCTTCTTCTAGGCGTTTATTCCTTTTCGCAAGCGACGAAATGAACTCTACAGTGGTGCCAGTTGTGGCGCCTCAAATCGTTATCCGCCGACTAAGACTGATCGCGGGATTTTTTATCCCTCATGCATCAATACAGCGCCCAGACTTCCATTAAGGGACAGGTGGTGCTCCCGGTTAGACAGTGTACAAAACAACGTATAAAATGTAGCGTACGTACGAAGGAAGTTTTCACATCCACCTCAATGCAGCCATACGGCTACAAAGGAAAGCTGGACAACTTTCTCACAAACTTCGCAGCTGAAGAAAAATTCGTCCTGGTCCAGGATTGAAACCCGGCCCCACCGCTTAACCGGAGCAGTCGCTCAACCAACTGAGCTAGCCAGTTTGTAGCGCGAGAGCAAATTGATCAACTCGAAGTGAAGGACAAGTGTTAATCGACCTGTCCATCACCTGCCCATTAACACCTGCCGATTAACACCTGCCAATAACATCGAGTTGTTGATCCATTCGCTCTCGCGCTACAAACTGCTAGCGTTCTGGTTAGCTCCCTTGGTAGAGTGGTCCCGGGCTCGAGGTGGTCCCGGGCTCGAATCCTGGACCAGGACGAATTTTGCTTCAACTCCAAAATTTCTGAGAAATCTATACAATTTTACTTCGTAGCCATACGGCTGCATTGAGATGTATGTCAAACTTTCCTGCGTAGAAACCTACTCCACCTTGGGGATTTCCCTTAATTCTGGTCGAATAAAACCTGGCGTTTGCGTGCCATGCAAACTTTCCAGCAGACCCCTTTTCATAGGAGCACTACTGCCATATAAAAACATTTCAAGTAGCTCACACTAATGCGTAAACCTTGAAGGTAGCGAAGCTGTACGCGAACTTCACGACCATCACGGAGGTTTGAGTCCACGATTGCAGCCCATTTGCATTTTCTTCGCTGCCGCAATGACCTTTACTCCATAATTGTTGCTATAAGTGTGAGCTTCTTTCATTTTTCTGGAAGTGATAATAGCTGGACATCACCTTGCAGGGGCGTACACTATGACGTGTCTTTCTCGTTACGAGCATATGTTGCCAAGAGTATTGCGAACGCTGGATTTGTTTTGGCCAGTCTTGGCCAATATAACTAAATGAGTATGCTTGGCTTCACAAGTGGGTGCTGGGGATGCTGGGGATGCTGGGCTGTTGTCACGAAGCGCGCACACACGAGCGCTCGGCATTTTCTTGGTTTTCTTACCTGCCGGGCGGTCACTGAAATCTTGGTTAATCTCCATAAACGGGTATGCTTGGCTTGACAAACGTGCGCAGGAGACGCTGGGCGGTGGTCGCGAGGCACGCACACGTGAGCGCTAGGTATTTTCTGGGTTTTGTTAACTGCCCGGCGGTCGCAGCGACGACCGCGCTCGCGTGCGCGCGCTTGGCACCTTGTTGCTATTTTTGACTGCTGACACGAAAATTATTGTTGGCGAAACAGCCTCGCCGCTAAAAAGTCTCAGAAGGTTAACACTCCAACTGGACAAAACTAATCGCTGTTTCTAGAACGTCTTCCAAAGCGCACCAGTACCATACAAGTATCTGTTTCGAAGTTGAACAAATGCCTAAAGGGGCGTCCTCACTGATTCTCTTGGTTATAATTAATTATTTAAAGTGATTTATTCCACACAACTGGGGCAGGTAATAGGGAAGGATCTTCCTGTAGCCGGTTTAGCGTGTGTACGCAGGGCCCCATTAACCAACTGACTCCTGTAAACGTTGCCAGAAGGAAAAGAAATTAGAATATCGTAAATAACTGATAGATAACAGCCTGGGTACCACATTGTATGCTTCTGCTTATACTCCAATACATGCGGAAAATTAGAGTTGTTTTTGTGCAGGAGAAACACAAAAGTGTTGCACAGAAAACACGATGCACAAACACACTTTCGACTGCAATCTTGACGTAGGTTGCGGGGTGGATGTAACGCCTGACAGTTTTTTTGTACATGATTACTTTTAAATGCTCGCACACGTCCCTCAGTAAAAAGGGGTCTTGGCTAGCCTGATCAGAAAGTTTGGTATACCAGAGCTTTGATGTCTGGTCTGAAGATTTTCTTGCATAATTGGTTCAAGATAAGTACAAGTTGTACGCTCGTAGAAAAAAATCGGCATCGTTTTTTTTGATGAAACAAAACTACGCTACTACATAATCTTCTGCGCTAAATGCCAGATGCTTCAGTAAAAATACGTCCGCCAGTGCCGCATAGCTGTGCGTAAATCTTACTTATTTAAAACTGCTTGTTTTCACAACGAAAAACTGTTGATACGAATCAGCGCTCTATCGTCATGCAGTCTATAATACAAGGCATTTCGTGCTCACCTCGCTAACGAAATGAAGCTGAAAATTCCAACGTTTTCTTGTTTGACTTTCACACGAAGTTTTGAAGAAATGGAAGGGCAGGAGGTAACTACTGCGCCTTTGGGAGGGTGATTGGAGATGTAGGAAACTTAGAGAACTACGCGTACGCTTAAATTTATACCAGGGGTAACTACAGAGTGTACAAGCTGAACTGGTGATGTCCCACTAGTAAGTAAAGAGGAAGTTGGAAAGGCCCGCAAATGCATGAAAATAGGAAAAGCTGCAGGGTGACGATTGCTCATCCGTAGATCTTTTCAAGAAGGGAGAAGATATTGTACTGAAAAAGCTTGCTATACTATTTTCAGAATGCGGGAAGAGTCAACAAGTGCCCATAGTCTGGAAAACGACAACATTATTCTGATTTATGAGAAGGGAAATCTCAAGGACCTCCAGAATTACAGACCCATCAGCCTACTCGCGGTTGTTTACGAGCTTTAGTCAGCCGCATAGGTGACAGCAGGGATTTGCATCAACCCAAAGAGCAGGCTTGGTTTTAAGAAAGGGTACTCAATCATAGGTCATATCCACGTCGTGTGTAAAGAGAGTTGGCTCAGCCTCTGTGACAATCTGCGCGGGACACTCTCTACCCGTAAGACGTGGCAATTGCTCCGCCATCTCATAGACCCACTGGCCAGCAAAAGCGCTACTAACCGAATCATGGCGTGCACATTAAGCAACTACGCAGGAGGTGCGAAGAAACTAATTGAAGAACTCAAAGACAGGTACCTGAATACGGAGAAGAGTGTGTAGCAACCTGGGCTGTACAGAGGCACCTCTAATGAGGTCTTGGAGAAGCCTTCCATCGACTCTGAATTACGAACGGCCATTTCTGAAAGTAATAGACGCAGTTCCCCAGGGCCGGACATTATTACGTACAGACTCCTCAACAACCTGAGCGACAAATCCAGACAAGGGCTCTTTGGACACATGAACAGTGCCTGGGAAAGCGGCGTGTTGCCAGGCAGCTGGAAGGAGGCGGAAGTCCGGTTCATCCCCAAGGCTGGGAAGTCACCAAACGTAGATAACTTACGGCCGATTTCCCTCACGTCCTGCGTGGGCAAGGTTATAGAAAGAATGGTGTTGAATAGGCTGCAAGAACATCTGGACAGCACTGATCAGATGCCGGACTCTATGTTCGGATTTCGGAGGCAGTTAAGCACGCAGGACGTACTGCTGCAACTGAAGGAAGAGGTCATGAAACAAGCCACCAAGCAATCGCCTAGGACAATCTTGGCGGTGGACGTCAAAGGAGCATTTGACAACGTCTCCCCCCGCTAGCATCCTAGCCAACCTTCAGGACACAGGCTGCGGAGAGCGGATGTGCGGGATTTCCTGACAGGCCGCAGCGCTCGAATCAAGGTGGGGGAAGATGTATCTGCACCCACAGTGTTGGGAAGTAAGGGGACCCGACAGGGATCCATCCTGTCACCTCTTCTCTTTAATATGGCACTATTAGGCCTGCCCAAGGCGCTCGGAGTAGTCGATGGTTTGGGGCACGCGCTCTACGACGACGACATTTCGCTCTGGACGACGAAGGCGGGCTCCTTAGGGTGGATTCAAGATACGCTGCAAGCAGGCGCAGATGTGGTTAGCAAATACGCGAAGGAGTGTGGACTGCGATGTTCGCCTAAAAAATCTGAACTGGTGGTTGTCTGCCCTCGGGCGCCCAAGACACAGAAGGAAGACGTGAAGGTGGTCCTAGAGGGCGAAGACCTCGTTCCAGGGCCCAGTGTTAAGATTCTGGGGCTCACCATCCAGGCAGACAACAAGGCCACTACGTCTGTGCGCAAGCTTATGCACTCCTCAAAACAGATCCTGCACATGCTTCGGCGGGTGGCAAAAAGGTGGAGAAGACTGAAGGAGAACGACACCCTGAGGCTGGTACAAGCCTTTGTGGTGTCAAGAATAACGTACGCCACACCTTACCTCCTAATGAACAAGGCAGAAAAGAGCCAGGTGGACACAGTAATACGCAAGGCAGTGAAACAAGCCATCGGAGTTACCATGAGTGCGTCTACGAGCAAGCTCCTCCAGATGGCCCTACACAATGAAGTGGACGAGCTGGTTGAGGGCCACCTATCCAGCCAAAAACAGAGCCTGAGTAACATTAAGGCGGGCCGCCGTATCCTGGGTAGAATCGGCTGGAGCGTGGCAGAGCTTACCGATCGAGAACAGCTTGCGGACAAATGGCTAGACACAATCAAGACCAAGCCTCTCCCAAAGAACATGAATCCGGATCACCATGGCGGCTGGCGTGAGGCTAGGGCTCATGCCCTCAACAGGCTACTGGAGAGCGAAGACGGTGTCGTCTTCACGGAAACCTCCAAAAACAAGGGGACGACCAGAGCAGTGGCGGTGGTGACAACTAGGGGTGAGCTGCTGACAAGCGCATCGTTTCAAATCAGAGATGTGGAAGAAACGGAAGAGTTGGCAATTTCCCTAACCCTGACCCTTCCGGGAATTGCCAAGGTTGTCACCGACTCACAGCAGGCGTACAGGAACTTCAAGTCAGGCTGGGTGTCCCGGCGGGTACTTCGCCTCCTGAGAGACAGAACACCTCCAGAGAGCCATGTTGAATTACTATGGGTTCCAGCCCACTCCTTGGTGGAGGGCAATGAGTTTGCCCACCGACAGCCCGCGCGTTAACGTACAGGGCGACGGCTGAGGAGGAGGCCAGAGGTGAACCTATGGTGACCTATAGAGAGATAGTGCGGCACTATGGAGAGGATAGGCAGAAACGTCCCGCCCCGAACCCAGAACTCCCGTGGGAGCAGCAAGTACTGTATCGACAGATTCAGTCAGGATCTTTCCCTCACCCTCGCTTACGGAATAGCATGTTCCCAAATCAGTACGACAAGACCTGCCCGTTATGCAAGCAGCTCGGTACTCTTCACCACATGATAGGAGAGTGCGACGTCAGCCCAAAACACCCACCCCTCATCAGCAACTCCTCCACTAAGAACCCCACCCTTACCCCTAGCGAGCGATGGGAGATATTGCTGTCCAGCCCCGTCTTGGAGGATAAGCTACGGCTGGTTACCAGGGGCCAGGTGGCGAAGGCAGCATATGGAATCCTGTGAAGGGGGATCCACTCTCATTCAGCGCGTTTAGCGCTGACATGGTGTGCAATTAAAGTTATTCCTTTCTTCCTCCCACGTCGTCAACCAAGTGATGAAAATCCCGCAGTGCCCACTAAACCCCTTTACATAGCATTTGTAGACTACGAGAAAACGTTTGATTCCATACTCACCGCAGTCATGCTGGAAGCACTAAAAGACCAGGGAATAGAGGGGACCTACCTAAGACTTCTAGAAGACATATAGAAGGAATGCACGGGCAGAATAACCCTCGACAAGCAAAGTGAAAAATTTCTAATCCGAAATAGAGTAAGACAGGGAAATACCAGTTCTCCAGAACGCTTCACAGCATGTCAGGAGGGGGGGGGGCTATTTAGAAAAATTGTCTGGGAACACATAGGAGTAAGCGTAAACGAGGAATACTTGAGTTATCTTAGGTTTGCGCATGGCATAGTCTTGTGCAGAACACATATCAACAATGCTTGGGGAACTACAGTTAGAAAGCACGGCCGTAGGGCTAAAATAATTAAGAATGAATATAAAGTAATGAGACATAACAATGCCCAGAACGTGTGCTTCAGCTTACAAAACGAAACCTTAGGAGAAGTAAAACGATATAACTACCTCGGGCAGATGGTTAGTGCTGACCCCAACCACGACAGAGAAATCTGGGGCAGAATAGGTATGGGTTGGGGAACACCCGTCAAGCACTCCAAAATAATGAGAAGTAAGGTACCTCTGTCACTCAGAAGGAACATTTTGTGTCATTGTGTACTGCCGGTGATGACATACTGTGCTGTTAATTGGGGCCTTGTAAAACAACCAGACAGCAAGCTTAGGTCGGCTCAAATGAACCATGGAACGTATTGCGTTAATAACACTCAGGGACAAGAAACCAACTGCCTGGATCACAGAACAAAGTAGGATTGACGATATTACACTTCAAATAAAAAAAATGAAGTTGGGGTGGCCATGTTGTGAAACGAACGGACAACCAATAGACAGTGAGCATAACTGAGTGGATACCAAGCGATGGGTCTAGAGAAGGTAAGACCATTAATCCGATGGAGGGATGAAATACGGAACGCCGGAAGTAAACTGTACAACCGAGCAGCACAGGACAGGAGCGGTTGGAGGTCATGGGGAGAGGAATTCGCCTTCCAGGGGACCTGAGCAGGCTAATGATGATGATGAGCATTACTCATGCCCATTTTGTGGCTTGTTAAAGCCATGTGAATTTTCAGTTTTAAGAAGAAAAATAATGTCGCTGGCAGACAAGTTGTTTCCCCTAATGAGACAGCCACACTTAAAGTTGCAGACGTTAGTGCAAGTACAGAAGGGTCAATGCTTCATTTTTCTGTATTTATTTTTGCCGTGGCTGGAAATGTGGACTGCCTTGCGACGTTTCGAAAGTTCCCGAGCGCTGCAACACTTACGCAGAAACACTTACGCTTCAGATGACCGCGAAACTATGAATGTTTGTTTGTTCATTAACTCCCTCTGACCAATTGCGTATTTCTTTGTAATTTACCACCATTTTGTTCGTTGTGTATGCGAAATATTAGTTTGTCAAGTTGAGTTACGCCGGCCGAAATGCAGATGTACTCCTATAACGAGACAGCAAAACTTCGGTGAATGCTGAAAAGAGCGAATGCTTATAAAATGTCCGGTCACGGTGGTCGCTTTTCTGGTGGAGGCGAAAAGCAAAAACGCCCGTGTGGTCGAGATTGTGGAGGACGGTAATGATCCTCAGGTGGGTAAAATTATTCCGAAGCCCTCCAATACGGCGGGCCTGATCGCCCGTGAAGCGTCTGCGCGTTATACACCAGAAAAAGAATAGTTACAAAACCGATAGGTAACAATCTCTTCGTTGCAATAGATATGACAGTTGCAGTAGAAAAATATCGCTGGCTGTATATACATACTTACTTGAAGCGCCATTGCCGACAGCGAGTGCATTACCAGCTGCGAAAAAAATGCAGGTATATTAGGAGTATGGTCAAGAAATATTCTTTCGAACGCAATCCTTACAATGCGAATGAAAAACTGTCAGATATTTCTAACAACTGTGGAGGTGGGGTTCAGCGTTGTAAGACCGACTGATGTTTCATCCGCGCTCTGTTTTTTATTGCGACACGATGAAGCGGCTCATAGGAGGAAACGCCGGCGTAACTTTAACTTACAAGTTCCCTTCCCTGCAACCTGAAAGATAAAGCCCAATGGCGAAGACGGATTCCACGGCATGTTTTTTATAAAAAAAAAAACAAATAGAGTCAGCAGTCTTTGTAACTTGGTAAGTGAAACAGAAACAAAACCCCAAAAAAGAAGCGAAAACCCGCAGTGGTGAAGGCACCTTCAGGTGTCGCCGAGAGAGGGCGCTACGGAATAGATTCTGAACCGTCGCAAAAATAGAGCTCGTCGCTATGTGTTCTCAACATTTCACTCCCTCGGCCTCACCTGCTTCGACATGCGCAGGCTTGAAATGCGGCCGAAAATTTGCAGGAACATATTAATGCAGTGGACAAATTTTGACAGCTGTTTTTAGAAATTGGACGCCATAAAAAGCACGACAAATACGAAGCCACAAGAAAGAACACTTACATAGGCATGGTGAAGGGTCGAGTGATTTTCCTTTGTAAATGCTGTTTCCTGTGCCTCCGTTTTCTGCTATTTCTTGTGCCCAAATAAATGCGGAGGAAGGAGCCAAGTGAGCGGATGAAGCTCCCGAGGGTGTTGTTAATGCGCTAACAATGAGGAGAGAGAAATTGACAGGTGCGAAACTTATCAAGCGTCGGGAAGGCGAGGCGCTGCGCAGACGTGGACCCAAAGCGAGACATCCTATGCTCGAGGAAAAAGGGAAATGTTTAAACATTTCTAACGCCACAAGTAGGGCTCACGTGTCCTGACATGATTCAATTATGAGTTTACAGGGGGCTTTTAGAACGATTGAAAACACGATGGTGCTTCAAACTAGGTGAGTGTGGCCATGTTGCCGTTACTAAAATTTTGGTGCTTGCCAAAAAAGTAGTATTCTTCATAATATTACACCGTTACCATCGTGTACCATACGTGTACATTGCAGTGCGTTGAAGTGCGTTTTGTATACTACGTTCCTTTGAAGTACTGTCACAATGGTAAACAGTAGCTCAAGTTTGCATGAAAGAATCGTTGAAATGTAGAGAGTATGCAAGCTTGCAAGTTTTTGTATGCTCTGCGTAGCACTTAACGCACCACACAACCGCAGCTGTGAAGTGCACTTCTGGAATTGCGGACGAGTATGTACCAAAGCCGTGCCACGTACCTAACAGGGAAAGTGCAAGCGAAGACAGGAACAACGCCGTCATTAGGTGCCTGACGGGGCGGAACTCTTCGACGGGGGCTTAAGTTTGGAAGCGCGTTTCCATACGAATAGGCTTTAAAATGTTATCGCTTGAGTGAAGTGTTGAAAAAAGTAGATTTTAGGGTTGTTTCGCAGCCTGGATATGAAAAGGCTACGAAAGAGGCATCGAAATTGCTCTGCCGAGTCCGGATCAACTGACACACGTCACCGAAAACAGACTTTTCTGACAGGCATTGAGAAGCGATGGTAGAAAATCCATCACTCAAGCCTGCATTTTGTATAGCTTGCTGGGCGGGCAGTTTACTGCAGCCCTCTGTGCGACTGAAATAGTTCAAGGCGTTTCCCACCCGTTAGGTAAATAACAAAACCATTGTACTGAATCTCCCACCTTGAAAGAGGGTGCGTTAATGTCTATGTTGCTTGACGTCACCAATTTTACTCCGAATTGGTAGGTACATTTTGACGCGAAAAAGAGTATTCTATAAATTTCGCCCGAGTTTATTTGAATCGCCTATTGTTGTGCGCAAATCCAGCTCTTCTCAATAGATACATGCAGCTGCAGAAACTTTGAGGGAGCTTCGTAGCGGTCCAAAATGATATTCTTTGCAACGAACGTGCAAAGAAGAATAGACAACACCAAGAATAGCTCATAACGCGCAATGGTAACTGCTCAATTATTGTGAAACATGGCTAAAAACTAACGGATGCAGGGCTATACATAGTGTTTAACGAATGAGTAAGGACATTGTACACGACTGCAGGGGATGGCGGCCCTTCTATACACTCAAACGGGGGCAAACTTGAGGGTACACGTATTATAAGGTCTTTACACTGCACCGCAACAAAAGCGCGTGCACGACAGAAAAGTACCGTCAATACAGCATGTAGTTAAAATAGCATTCGACAAAAGAGAACGCGACGAAAGAGCATAGCGTCAAAATAGCGAGGGGTCAAAACAGCGCGCGACTAAAGCGCAGGCTGCAAGAGCAAAGAACTGAAGTACTTCTGCGGTTTTCTCACAGACTCTGATTCTTACTGAGCAATCTGCGCAAGATCTTTTAATTGTAGCATATTAACAGAAATAACAGTTTAGCTGCATTTTACGCTGTTACATTATTTTGGGCCGCAAATCTTTGCACGAACGCAACGAAAATGTCATCCAATATTACTCTTTCAGACACAATGCTCTTCGTTCTGCGTGCAGGGTCGAAAGCATTTTTTTTAAACAGATTCTGATGAATGCGACTTTGTTATATATTTATGCCTTGTATCAACATTTTATCCCGCCTTAATTTTGCAAGTCTTCGTAAATGCAGTTTGGAGGGACAGTGTGATTTCTGTACCATAAATATGATGTGATGTGACAGCGGTCCTGCAATACACATTGCTGTAGCGATACGATGGCCATTCGACGAAACCTGGGGCGGAATTCTGAGATATGGCCGTCTGGAAAACGTCCACTTCACGCCTCTTTCACTACTGACGTATTGTAATTTACGAGGCCCGTGACCAATGGATGCGCTGCATCACATTAGGCCTCCTGCTTTTAGCCAATCAGGGCTGGCTCGAAACGGACACTCCGAAACGGGTATGAAATGGACAAAACTAAGAATTGTGTTCAGAAGCTGAAGGCATTCATTATTACCATGGATGATATTACCCAGACACTTATGTGTCGCCGTTACACTGTAAGGATGTGCTACATTTCGTACGGTCACTGGCGATTTTATGTCTTCACCGGTCATGCGGCCAGAGCCCTGGGCTATGGCTTGTTGAGATAGGCTCTCTGTCCTTCGTGCGGCAGTCGAGCGCACGCTCGTGCCCACTGGTGCCCGTTCATCGGCTTGAGTCGTTGCCCAGCAATCTTCGAGGTTAAGAATCGCTATGTACGGCGCTCAGCGCCACTTCACAAGCTTGTCTCATCTCTTTAATGTTCACGCGAAGACTCAGCCCCCGGATCCAGAGAGACGCTGGACCAATCTTTGTGGCTTGTTTTGCGCGCGGTGGTTCCAAGCACTGTGAGAAAACCTCCTACATTTTCATCCCTTTATAACCTTTCCATTACTCCACCCCTATTCTGTGTTCTGCCCTGTATTCCCATCCTCTCACTGCGTTGAATGGTGATGAGCGCTTAGCTGCGCTCAATAACACCCTCAAAGCACTTACTTTCGTCTGCATAGCTAATTGAGTCTTGAAGAGCAGAGGTGAGCTGGCTGACACGAAAACGTAGGACAGGGTGAATTACACAAAGACAGACGAGATGAGGCGCAAACTATGAGCTGTTAGTATCGTTGGAAGGGGGCGGTTATATATGGTGGGCATGAAAAACACACAGGAAAAAAATAACAATAAAGCGCAACACGTGACACGATATATATTCCTCCCTTAGGTAACCTGTATTTTACGCGTCGAAAGCCGGATTGAAGGGGCGCTAATGCAATCTCCCTCCACTCCTCACAACATTGCATATGCTTCGTAGATCTCGCGGGTAATCGTGTTTTTGGAGCGGAACAAGATGGGTGCCCCCTCAAAATCGGGCGAACAACTCTTATCGCAACTCTTAACATGCGCGACCAAATTTCCATTTACCGCAAGTTGCCCGCAAGCATTGTGATGTTACCGTAATCTGTCGTTGAGACAGCGGCCTGATTGTCCCACGAAAGACCTACCACAGGAGAGGGGTATCTTGTATACAATACCCTCTGCGCAGTCGACGAACGGGCGCCTGTGCCGTGTGGCACATTCGAAAAATTTTGCCGTCTTCTGATTGGCGGTCTTGCACAGTCCCTTTAGTTTCAACGGGGCAGAAAATACCACCGGAATATTATGTTTCGCGCCCACTTTCTTAAAGATAACCAAACACCAACTAACCCATTCCCAAGCCTTGCTGAACGTAGTTGAGTCTGTTTCGCTATCCCTGTTTCGCTATTCCAGTCTATTCGAGGCGGCCTTGGCTTGCGCCGAGATCGTGGATGTGCGATAGATTTTCGGGAGTCATAAAGAATGTTGGCTGCATTTGTTTGGTTCGTCTGCAAGATTGGCGCTTGAGAAAATGAGTTATCTCTGCGAGAATTTTTAAAATTCCGCCAAACTAAACCCACTTGACGATTCCCGTAGGCGACCTAGCTTCGCTGCGAAACTCTAGTCAGCGTTTCTGTGTACGTAATTAGTGTGATCGGGAAGTGCGTGACTTCTGACTTGCATCCAGAAGGTCGGTGGTTGTAGCGTCACCTAAAGTTTCTTTTCTCTGAAAAGTGGAAATATTGTTGTGGTTCTTGTTTTACCGAGATATTTGCCGGTTTTCTGGCTTTTGTTCAACCGACGCGTGAGGTTCGAGTGAAGCCTCAACAGAAAAACGCCACTGGACCTAGTTTGGCACTTTTAACAGAAGAAGCAGTCGGTACACAAGTGAGTGGCTCGATGAAGTTCACTGCTTGTAACAGAAACAAACCGCGCCTAATAATTTATTTTTGGCCTCAGCACTGCTCTAAGGCTACGAGTACATATAGGCACTGTTTGCAATGTGTTGTTCTAAGATATATTTTCTGTATACACGTCCCTAGTATATTAAACCCGGTTATTAACGTTATGTTGTCTTTATTGCTCGGATAAAATGTACAACGCTTTTAAAGGAACACAAAGGCTGAAAAACGCCTTGCTTAACTACCACATCTTACAAGTATCACATCTTCCCATCTTCACAGCTATCTCGGCTTTTATTGGTTGACTAACGAAGCCATAGTATTTTCTGTAAAATAAACAATTAAACTGGCATTTCTCCCCGCCGTCTGTCTTGCACTTCTTTTCGTGAAGTTTTAAGCACGTCAGAAGGGGCCCAGAGCGAGCCGAGCCGTAGTTTATCTATCGTTACCATCATCCGGAACGCTGTTCCCATTGGGTTTTCTTTCGTCTCAGTTGATCATAAGGGGTATATTGAACACCAACTTTGTGAGGTGGCTTGCAGGAAAATTTCCGCTAACATGCTTGACACTTTATGGCCGGGGCGTTGGGGCGCCGCTGAAATTTCTTAAGTTCTTAATTAAAATGCCCAGGAAATGCTGACACCTTGAGCAGGTGTTTAAAATGCAGGTTCAGTTGAGCAAGTAAATTGATGGCCGTCTCGTTTCAAGTCAATTGCGCTGATAATATCTGATTTTACCAGATGCTCATGCGTATATATGAGCTAGCGATGAGGAAAAACTAGCCCTGGCATTCACTCGCATGCACGAGCATTTTGAGAGCTTTGGAACGCCAGGACAAATATTTAAACGAAATCTGAACTGAAACGAAGTGCGGCTATAACATCGCATCAGATTTGATAATGTTGGCTAATGAGGTTTGTGTCTTTTAAAAAGCGTATGACATGCAAACGTTCCCTTACAAAGTTCTGACATTTTGCCTCAGTATTTGTCTCTGTCAAAAGCTTAGACAAGCTCCACCAATCCCACTTCACCATGCATTAACAATATACAATGTCTCAAATTGTAGTGAGCGAGAGTGATTTTGCACTCTTAACATATCTGTGTTTATAACCAAGAGCTGGTGCGGAGAGTTCGTTATTCGTGTTCGCAAGTGTACCGGAATAAGCAGCCCCATTTCATTCCCATTCCATTCTGTGGAACTAAAACTATCCGCATCTCCGTTTATTTCAATTCGTTGGAATGCCAAATTTGACTCATTCACACTCCTGGAATGGTCGCAACTTTAATTCCATTACTTCGATTCCTCAACCTAAAAACTACCTCCTATAGTGGCTGTATCAAATCACGTATGAATACAACGTAGGGGTGACGTTACAAAATACATTGAGAACTGAAATAAATTGCATATATTGTTTATTCCACAATCTACGTGTAGCACTGTGGAAGCTACTTTGTTGTCAACCATCCGGCCGCGCAGCAGGCCTAACTCACCGCTAAGGGGGCCTTGAAAGGACATTTCCTTCTCCCCTCTCCGCAGGTGGAAGTGCAAGGCCCCGGAGCCTTTGTCGCTTCCTTCAGGGTGAGTTAGGGGCCTTCAGCGGGCGAACTCTTGACAACCATGTAGCTTCCACAGTGCTGCACGTAGCTTGTGGTATGAACTATAGATGATATTGCCGCGAACCATGTACGGGTTTGTTTATTTATTGTTTGTTTTTAATGCACGGCCGCGCCCGGCTCTGTTATCTGTGTCCTATGCGAAGCGTGTGTTCCATTCTTTATTTTTATGCCGCACGGGCTATCTCATTCAGATAAGCAGAGTGTTTCGCCCTAACGCCGCTAGCCCAGCATAATCTTCTGTGATCTACAATGTTCTGGATGCGAATCGACAGTTCCAGCAACTCTCGCGCCGAAAGATAAAAGCCTGCACAGCGGACGCTGCGGCATTCGATTCTGCGACGTTCGCCGACGCACGAACGTCACTTTGTTGACCGCTGCTTCGCCGCCTCTGTATTCTTTTCAGTTGTTAGGGGAGCACAAGTTCGCTCCAATAAACTTGTTTCTTTTCCAAACAACTGCGTCGTCCTTCGCCTCGTGACATCTGGTGGAGGTGCGGGGTACGCACCCTTCATGCCCACTACAACCTCTGGAAGCCGCCAAGCCAGTCCAACAAGAGCCAGCCTCCGCCTGCAAGATTTGCCACCCGAGGTCGGTTTACTACCAGAGAAAGCGAACAAGAAAGACGTCGCAACCAGCACCATGGCCAACCAAGCCAATCCTCCCGTCGTTCTGCAGCAGCCACGAGAACCGCCATCATTCCGAGTAGCCCCCGCAGAAGACCCAGAAGAATGGTTGGAGAAACTGGAGCGCGTCCAAATATTCAACAGGTGGGACGACGCAGAAACGTTCCGGCATGTTTTCTTTTACTTGGAAGATTCGGCTCGCACGTGGTTCGAGAACCACGAGAGCTCCTTGACAAACTGGGCTCAGTTCAAAAGCGAGTTCACAAAGACCTTCACTACCGTCGTGCGGAAAGAAAGAGCCGCCCTTTTGTTGGAAACGCGCACGCAACACCCCAACGAAGGAGTCGTGATCTTCGTTGAGGAGATGAAGCAGCTATTTCGCCGTGCGGACCCCGAAATGACGGAAGAAAAGAAGTTGCGCTTCCTAATGCGCGGAGTGAAGGAAGAACTGTTTGCTGGACTTGTCTGAAACCCGCCCGTAACCGTCGCCGAATTCGTGACCGAAGCCAGCACCATTGAGAAAGCCCTCGAAATGCGTGCTAAACAGTATGACCGCAACTTTGTTGGCGCGGCCAATGCGAACGACTTTGGCAGCACGCGGATCCCGGCCGACAGCCTACGCGAGACTATCCGCGCAATAGTGAGACAGGAGCTGCGGAAACTTCTCCCAACGCCGCCGCAGCCCCAAGTCGCTTCTCTCACCGACGTGATTAGAGAAGAAGTGCAACAAGCGTTGGGAACTTCTACGCCATCCGAGATACCCCGAGAGACACATGCTATGACATACTCCGCGGCTGTTCGTCGACCCCGCCCTGCTCCAAAACGCCGTCAAGAGGCCCCGCCGTACCGCCGCCCACTGTCACCCGCCCGACCCCCGGTAGCCCGAAACCAGACGCCGAGGAAGACGGACGTATGGCGAACTCCCGATGTGGTCGTCCTCTCTGCTGAGAGGCCGACCACATCTACCGTCGCTGCCCATACAAGACACTCGGACTGCGTGGTTTCTCCGTCGACGCATCTCGCCCTCTCCCTGGCCAACGATCACGTGAGATCGACGAGTATCTATCTGAAGCCAGCCGTGGCCCAGCGCGTTTAAACCGTTCGCCGTCGCCCTACCCATACCAATCGCCGAACCGACGTAGCAACGCTGACTTCGCCCGTGGAAGGTCCTCCAGCCCACGCGGGGGAAACTAAAAGCACCAACTTCTGGAGGTGAAGTTGCTCTACGGCGAAAAACCGGAAACCATCCAACGACGCAAGGACGCGCCGAAGACAGTGATTCACGACATGCCCTCATCCGGACGACCCGACCTAACCTTGACGAGACACCCGAACACGACGACAGCTATACGCCGCGACGCTTACCCGACCTGACCGAGACGTCCGCTGAGAAGACGTCGATAACGACGACGCACAGTGCCCGACCTTCAACACGCACAAGCCGAGATGCGACGCCCCGACGCACTGGGAACTCGAGGAAGGCGGCATCCGACGTCAAGGTGTCCATCGACGGTTTTGATGTAGTCGCCCTCATAGACACGGGAGCCGGCTACTCCGTAATGAGCGGACCATTTGCGTCTAAGCTAAAGAAAGTTATGACCAGATGGGACGGTCCGCTCATACGCACAGCAGGAGGCCACCTTGTGATGCCAAGTGGAACGTGCACATCGCGCGTCACCATAGACGGCACGACGTACCCTGCGGGGTTCGTCGTTTTGCCCAACTGCTCCCGCGATGTAATTCTCGGAATGGACTTTTTGACGGATAACGGCGCAATAATCGATCTGCAGACGAAGTCGATAACTTTTTCCTCCTACCACTCCATGACGACGGAATCGAACCCGGAACACCGTGCAGCTGTAAGGATCGCCGATGATCACGTCACCCTGCCACCCCGCGCAAGCTTGATGATCACCGTCTACTGTGAAGGTACTGCTCCCGATGTCGACGCTATCGTGGAGAGTCACCAAAGCTTGCTTCTTGACCGCCGTGTGTCTGTCGCAAGAGGCATTGCGCGGTTTAAGCAGCGCAAATCCCACGTTTTGGTCACCAATTTCACCGAGGAGTACCAGATTTTAAACAAGGGCGCTGCAATTGCGTTCGTCGAAGAAACGCAACAAGCAACTGACGTGATAGCAGTCGCCGACTTTGAACGCGCACCCGACGATACCTTCAAGCTTTGCACCCCTTCGACGCGAATCCGGCGCTACCGCAAGAAGAAAGGAACAAGTTATTGGCTTTGCTGCGTCGCTACAGCGAGTGTTTTTCGTCGAACTCAAAGTTACGTCAAACACCTCTGGCGAAGCACCGGATAATAACCGAGGATGGAGCCCGACCTACCCGAGAGTCACCGTGCCGCGTCTCTTCACACGAGCGCGAAGCCATCCGGACTCAAGTCGACGACATGCTCAACGACGACATTATACAGCCATCGAAAAGTCCGTGGGCTGAGCCGGTCGTACTCGTGAAGAAAAGATGGCACACTGAGGTTCTGCGTTGACTACCGGCGATTGAACAAGATCACCAAAAAGGACGTGTACCCCCTGCCACGAATCGACGACGCCCTCGACCACCTCTGCCATGCGAGGTACTTCTCATCGATGGATCTGAAGACAGGCTACTGGCAAATTGAAGTGGACGAGAGAGATCGAGAGAAGACTGCATTCATAACCCCGGACGGCCTATACGAGTTCAAGGTGATGCCGTTTGGGCTATGCACGGCACCAGCAACGTTCCAAAGAGTCATGGACACTGTGCTAGCTGGCCTGAAGTGGCACACCTGCCTCGTATACCTCGACGACGTTGTGGTATTCTCCCGGACTTTCGACGAACACCTCGCAAGATTGCAGTCGGTACTCGAGGCCATCCGTACGTCGGGGTTAACGTTGAAGCCTGAAAAGTGCCGCTTCGCGTACGAGGAACTGAAGTTTTTGGGGCATGTCGTCAACGTCGCGGGAGTCCTGCCTGACCCAGCGAAAACTTCAGCCATAGCGAACTTCCCAAGGCCGAAAAATAAGAAGGGCGTGCGCAGATTTCTTGGACTGTGCGCATACTACCGGCGCTTCGTCGCAAACTTCGCACCCATTGCAGAGCCGCTCACGCGCTTGACGAAAGATAGCACCCCTTTCAGCTGGGAAGACGACCAAGAAAAGGCATTCTGCGAGCTGCAAAAACACCTGCAAAGCCCGCCCGTGGTCGCTCATTTCGACGAAAACGCCGAAACGGAAATACACACGGACGCCAGTGATATAGGCTTGGGCGCCCTCCTTGTCCAAAAACAAAGCGGGGGCGAAAACGTAATCGCCTATGCCAGCCGTGGTCTGTCGAAGGAGGAGAAAAACTACTCTGCCTCCGAAAAAGAGTGCCTGGCTATTAGATGGGCCATTTCAAAATTTCGCCCATACATGTATGGCAGACCGTTCAAGGTTGTAACAGACCACCATGCGCTGTGTTGGCTCGCCAATTTGAAGGACCCCTCTGGCCGTCTTGGGCGGTGGAGTTTGCGCCTGCAAGAGTTCGACGTTACAATCGTCTACAAATCCGGCAGGGAACACTCCGACGCCGACTGCCTGTCCCGCGCTCCTGTCGACCCACCACCACAAGACTCCGATGAAGACAGCGCGTTCTTCGGGGTTGTTACGGAGAGCGACCTAGCCGCCCAGCAGCGTGCCGACCCGGACTTGCGCGTAATGATCGACTACCTCGAAGGACGAAACGTCGCCGTGCCTAGAGCGTTCAAGCGGAACTTACCAGCATTCAGCCTCAAAAACTCCGTCCTCGTGAAGAAGAATTTCAGCCCCGGAACAAGAACGAATTATCTACTTGTCATACCCGCAGACCTTCGTGACGAAATTTTGGAAGCGTCCCACAACGACCCGTCTTCCGGAAATCTCGGCACAGCTCGCACTATTGCAAAAATTAAGGCGAAGTACTTCTGGCCCCGCCTTACATCCGACGTCACCCACTACGTTCGGAGTTGCCGTGACTGCCAGCGACGAAAAACGCCGCCGACAAGACCCGCCGGACTTTTGCAACCGATCACCGTCCCGTCGAGGCCCTTTCAACAGATTGGAATGGACCTTCTAAGCCCGTTCCCGACGTCACGATCGGAGAACAAGTGGATTGTCGTAGCGACAGACTACATGACGCGCTACGCAGAGACCGCCGCTCTTCCGCGGGGAATTGCACAACTAACGGAACGTGTGAACAAGACGATTGCGGATATGCTGTCCATGTACGTCGATGTTGAACATAAGACTTGGGACGAAGTCCTCCCGTATGTCACGTTTGCGTACAATACAGCGACGCAGGAAACTACGCAGATGACACCATTCGAGCTTGTCTACGAAAGACGGCCGACTAGGATGCTCGACGCCATGCTTCCGCATGTAGAAGACGACGACCTCAACGCCGACGTCCAAGGATACCTTCAACATGCGGAGGAGGCCCGCCAGCTCGCTCGAGTTCAAATAACGGACCAGCAGCTGGTGGATGCCTGCCGATACAACCTCTGACGCCGAGACGCCGAGTACCAACCAGGGGATCGTGTGTGGGTTTGGACTCCCATTCGACGACGCGGACTCAGTGAGAAGCTTCTGCGACGGTATTTCGGACCCTACCAGATTCTACGACGTGTTGGCCACTTAACCTACGAAGTGATCCCTAGTGGTGATTCCGGCACATCACGACGACGCACGCGACCTGAAGTCGTCCACGTGGTTCGCCTCAAACCCAGTGGCTAAGGCGTTGCGCTGCTGAGCACGAGGTCGCGGGTTCGATTCCCGGCTGCGGCGGCCGCTTTTCTGATGGAGGCGAGAAGCAAAAACGCCCGTGTGCACGAGATTTCGGCGCACGTTAAAGATCCCCAGGTGGTCAAAATTAATCCGGAGCCCTCCACTATGGCGCGCCTCATCGCCTGCGTTGCGCCGGCGCGTTGAACCCTACAATCAATCAATCAATCGCCTCAAACCGTACTTCACAAGATGACGAACTTTTTTTGTTGTTGTTTTGTTGTTGCTGTTTGTTCGGACTGTCGTTTTTTTAGCATGGGGTCGATGCACTGTTAGAGGGGGGGGGTAATGCCGCGAACCATGTACGGGTTTGTTTATTTATTGTATGTTTTTAATGCCCGGCCGGTCCCGGCTCTGTTATCTGTGTCCCATGCGAAACGCGTGTTCCATTCTTTATTTTTATGCACCACGGGCTATCTCATTCAGATGAGCAGAGGGTTTCGCCCTAACGCCGCTAGCCCAGAGTAATCTTCTGTGATCTACAATGTTCTGGATGCGAATCGACAGTTCCAGAAACTCTCGCGCCGAAAGATAAAAGCCTGCACAGCGGACGCCGGGGCATTCGATTCTGCGACGTTCGCCGACGCACGTACGTCGCTTTGTTGAGCGCTGCCTCGCCGCCTCTGTATTCTTTTCAGTTGTTTGGGGAGCAAAAGTTTGCTCCAATAAACTTGTTTCTTTTCCAAACAACTGCGTCGTCCTTGGCTTCGTGACAATATTCACATAAACGTTTAGCGGCCGATCTCTTTTCTTGGCAACGCTGAAAACCTCCATGACCTTGCCCACGTTGTCTGCGCATGTATCCGCATCTCCCAATAAAGTAATAACAGGCCCCGGCATCCGTCACCTGCGTCGTTACCACCAGATTCCCGGCCATGGCGTCACAGTCAGCAGATATGAGTAATAGCAGTGACATCATGTGGTGATGCTCTACTTGTCATACAAAACTCCGCATCCCCACTGAATAATGGCGCCTTGGTTACACCGTGTTCGCAGCGCAGTTGCCTGAAAACGCGTATATGGAATCATGTGCGCCTACACTTTGCCCACGGGAGAGTCGTCCAGAACAAAAGCGGAATAATGCTTCCGAAGAAATTGTGAATTCTCACGTGCACTCCTGTTGAGATACGGCAGCACTGAAACAATGTACGCTAACGTTGGTGCGTGCGCTGTTAGCTGGGAGTCTAGCAACATTTATCGGGAAGCAACCGAAAAAATTGCGCTCGCCGAGAGGTGAGCAATCAGGGGCCGATACCAAAACGCTGTAGCTGGCTGTCTGCTGGCACCTGCCGATGACGTCCCTAAAGTCTTGCGATAGATAGGCCGGAGGACGCTGCGCGAACCAGTAATTAACGTCGAGTTAATGCTTTTGAACTCGCTGGGATACCTTATGCGTGCTCCGCCATGCCGAGCCCGCGCGTTCCCGTTGCTAGGTGCACGCATGGTTGCTGGCATGGGTGCCACGCCAGCGAATGTCGTCAAAGCTTAGGGATGGTAGCAGCTTGGTGACATGTTGTGCAGAACCACCGCCTTTTTAATTCACCAAGGGCCAGTATTCCTGCTACTAATTAAAGATGAGAATGGTTCTCTGGAAACGGGAAACATTTTGTCTGTCCGTCCGTGTGTCCGTCCGTCCGGCCGTCCGTCCGTCCGTCTGTCTGTCTGTCTGTCTGTCTGTCTGTCTGACTGTCTGTCTGTCTGTCTGTCTGTCTGTCTGTTCCTCAATTCAGCCACTCGGCGAAAAGTTAAAAGAATTCTTGCACGGGGAGCTTATATGGAAAAAAAATGCTCCTTGATACTTATCAACATTTTCAAGAAAAAGAAAACGTTAGGCACATTCGAAACAACACTGTGGGATCCGTCGACCTCCAAGGACGAGACTCGACCGTCAAGGGGGGAGTGGAGTGACCATCAAGGTCTGTCTTTTAATGGAACGTCAGGGGGAAGGGAAGACGAGCAAGCAATGCGTGCGCTCGTGCGCCCCTAGACATGACGATGACGCCAGAGCACAGGGAGATTGGCCTCTGTCCCTTCAAGACAATGGCTGGCCACACCAGGCCTATGGCGGTCGATGACGATGCGGCTGCGACCCATTCAAAGAGATTCTACATCTTCCCGGCCGCCAAGGACGTAGAGCCAGCATGCTTCTAAAGGGCAGAGACGTTGAGCGGGTAGTCTGGTTCGATCGGGTAACGTTCACCGACTTCGAAGTCAATAACTGAAGGGTGAAGTACTGTGCACTAGCCTCCTCCGCTGTTTTCTGTGGCAGCCCGAGAGGACTCTTTGGTTTCTGGAGCTCCCGATGCGAAGAATCCACGAAGGTTCTTCCCACCACGATGGGAACTGTAGCAGCGACTGGTCTCCTATTCCTTTTTTTAGGGCGTCAGTCAGATTCTCGCTTCTTGAGCAACACTGCCCCTTATCCGGGGTCTTAACCAACTGGTCATATGTTCACTCTTCTGCATCGAAGTTGTCGGATAGGTCGATGTCCTGCTTCCGAGGAAGAGCGGGTTCGTATTGTGCGTCTTCTGTGACTTGAACCCTCGTTGATGCTCGTACTAGATCTTTACTGACTGTGGCCTCCGATTCCCCAAATCTTTCGAAAGCGAAAGGTACACCAGGCAGGCTCTCGTGTAGAACCACGACGTTCTTACAGTGGAGTGTTTTCGGCGTAGTGTGAACACGTCCTTCAACTGTCCAGCCCAGTCGTGTTCCTACAGCTTTCATGCTGGGTCCAACTGTTTTTATGTTCCCTGTCACTATGTCCCAGTAGAAGTCGGAACCAATCAAAATCGATATGCCGTCGTCCCTTCCTGATTCGCACAGTACAGCTGTCGTGTCGATAGAGTGCGACTTTAAAACATTTCTGATGTTCTGGTCGGGAACAGGAATCATCTGGTTGCAGATCGACGAAACCTCCAGTGCTTCGACACTGAGTGCTTTTTCACCTGTAGGGTCAAGCAGGTGAACTCGAACTCTTCTTAGAGTTTCATTAGTTTCTTTCTCTCCGAAGACTCCTACAGTCAGGACCTCCTTTCCAAGAAATTCGCATCCTAACTTCCTAGAGGCTGCGGTAGTGATGAAACTCCGCTGGCTTCCCCCGTCTAACAGAATCCTGCACCTTTCGGCGCTACGGGCGCCGGAAGCCTGGATGTTCAGCGTCTTGAGGAGGATCGCGTTATCTGTTTTTCCTGAGAGGAGCTGTAGGGGGCTGATATAAATTGTCCCTTTTCATGGCTGTCCGGATCTGCGTTGCACATCGAGCAGACATGTCGTCGTTTACAGCGCAGGCAGGCAATTCTCTTTCTGCACTCTCGGGCGACGTGTCCTCGGGTCAAACAATGCAAACAACGTCCGTATTTGGTAAGAAGGCTCTTCTTATGTTCCATGGTTACGTCTTCAGCTTCGCAAGACGCTGCGTCATGTGACGCGGAAGAAAACAAGCACTTTCGTATGTTGGGAGCTGCGGCATCCAGGAACGCTGCAGTATGTTCATGTTCGAAAATTCCTGTTCGCAGCTGTTCCCCTGGCTTGTCGTCCTTCTTAAACTTCGTTAAATCCGACGTGTCCTGAATAACTGCTTCCAGGTACTCAACTTCGTTTCCAAAGAAGTCCATCAGTTCGTCAAACTTTTTCTTGTGGTCGATCGGTTGTTGCTCTCGCTCTACGCCAGTTGACCTTGAAGGAGTACACGAAGTTCTTGACCATTGGTGGTACCTCACGATCATGTTTCGAGGGAGTGCTCGTAGAAGCAGCTCACGTAACATAGAGCAATAGGTGTCCGCGCTTGTTCCAAGGGCGTTCAAGCTCCTACAGTGTACTTGAACCTCGTCGTAAAGCTTTCGAAGTTGTGCGACGTCGCTCGAAGACGAAACTGCCCTGATGTCAATCAGTGCCCGCAGGTGGTCTTGAACAATCCTAGTCTGATCTCCGAACCGCTTCAGGAGTATTTCTATTGCGTCGTTATAGCACTGTTCTGTAACAGGGAGCCCAGTTATTGCTGAAGCGGCCCAGCCGGTGACTAGGTTGGTCAAATAATGAAATTTTTCTGTTGCTCGCAGTTTCTAATTGTTGTGTACGGCGTGCTCAAACTGACTCCAGAATCTGGTCCAATTATGACGGTCTCCATCAAAATTCGTGAGTTCTATTGTTGGTAGCTTTTGTCTAGGGGTTGCGGGCTCGCTATGGGATGACCTCGTCCCAGGAGGCAAAAGGAGAGACTCACCAGCCTGCTGGTCTCGGGATCTGTAGCGAAGCTCCGTCATTATCTTCACCCCCTTGTCACTAAACGATGTCGTGTTTGAAGTCTCTTCGGTGACCATTTCGTCCGTGATGTCCCCCAAAATGTCCTCGTTTAGCTTCAGGATGGGTCGATACATGGCCTCGATTCTCGCCAAGGATACCGCTGCGTCCATCGCCGTGGTGAGGGTGCCACTTAGGAGGCCGTCTTCTATCTCGGACAAGGCGGCTGAAAGCTTGTCCCGAAGGGCGGTTCTTCGCAGCAGCTTCCGCTCGATCGAAGTCATCCTTGGTCCTTGGAGGTAGGTCCGCCAGTCTCTCAAGCAGAAGCCGTTGAAGAAAGGCTGTCGGTCCTGCTTGTCGGTGTCGGCCTGGCAGACACGAGTCCCGGGTCGTTTCGGCACCAAGTTGTGGGATCCGTCGACCTCCAAGGACGAGACTCGACCGTCAAGGGGGCAGAGAAGTGACCATCAAGGTCTGTCTTTTAATGGGACGTCAGGGGGAAGGGAAGAGCGTGCGCTCGTGCGCCCTAGACATGACGACGATGCCAGAGCACAGGGAGATTGACCTCTGTCCCTTCAAAATAAAGGCTGGCCACAACAGGCCTATGGCGGTCGATGACGATGCGGCTGCGACCCATTCAAAGAGCTTCTACAAACACATCAATACAACACTGGAACGCTCGCTATTCTTTTAATTGAAAAAAAATCGGCTGCTGGATTTTTGCGGTAGTAAAGCAAAAAACCCCAGTTGAAAACAGCGTCAAAACACAAAAATACAAAAGCGCGCAAGCGAACGACATGCAGCAGGTACCGATTCACGCAGTGCACCCCTAACCCAAACGTTATGCATACGGAATCCACACCCTGGAGTTGCTGTGGGTAGCACATACTCGCTGTGTGGGACTGGTCAACAAAAGAAACTATCACGAGACAGAGGGGTGCGAGATTCTTTTCATGTTCAGCATATTGTAATGTCTTTCTCTTGCCCGGCGCTAGAGGAAGAATACATAGCTGCCTGCTTTTTTTGTGTTGCCCAGCCTGTCACATGTAATTGCGGTAGCAAACTCACAAGCATGTCGCCCGTACCTTGCTCGCATCTACACGGACTTGTTATAGTAAGCGTTGTAGAGCACTAGGAAGTATTGCTAGCGTGCCATTGGGAGGGGCTTTAAGGTGGCGTCACGAAACAGTGAAACATTCATCGCATGGCAGTCGCCACGTGCTCCACATTAACCTCACTTCGCTTGTTGATTTCCCTGGCATCAGCTCAACACTGCCCCTTCAATACAGGACAATATTTAAGGCCACGCGTGGTACCCCGACACAAGTTGGCCATTTTTTCTACGTGTGTCTGCAAGGCTTATGCAATGCTGTGAACAATGCGAGCTGCATGCCCTTTGCGGAACTGTAGCGTTTGTATTTTTCATACATTCGTTTGGTTTGGACGTCGGCGCTAAACAATGGGGTCACAGGTAACCAGTAAGTGCACATGGCTTATCGGGAGTGTCTCTCACATTCTGCCATAGCTTCTGTAAGGAAATAAAGATGCGCAGGCAGGGGGCGACAGTAGAAGGAGAGGAAGAGGCGGATCGGGGGGCGCTCACTGCCTCGCTAATCGAGTAGATCACCACATTTCAAGCAGACGCTGGTCTTCTTTCGCTACACAATTTCTGGTTCTGAAACCCAGAAAACGAGACACGAGCGGCCCCACGCGTGACAGCGCAGCGGATCCGAGGCGCATTAGGCTTGGATACCTTCGTACTGCTTTGTCATGGACGCCTTGCTCACGACCACCGCGCCTTTCGGCTCGTGCCCAAGCTGCCCTCATACCCTAGTTAGCCGAAACCCCAGCGTCTTGCTTCGGCGACTGGCGCCATAGACGCTCTTCGCATTCGCCGAGATGTCCTGCGAGCAACCGTCTCCGGGACCATGACAGTCCTCAACGCCTTGCTGTGGAGCCAGGCAGCAACGGCACTTTACAGACAAAATGTTCTCGACCTCATCTTGCATGACCAGGTTAGCCTTCACAAACTCGACGCTCAAGTTCAGGAGAACCAGAAGGATGAAGAATTTGATGCTGACGTTTGGAAGCGATTGATTATGACAAGCGTCAATACAGCTATTCCACAACCCTCGCATCGATGACTCGACTTCCACTCCGGACACGTCTGACCGGCCATGCCATGAACTTGGAATCATCGATTCGACTCCCGCTTTGGAGGTTTCCCTGCGGTCCTGTTGCGACCATTTTGTTGTCAGCGGAGCTCTCGTTTCTGCAACATTTCATCAGCCCTGCTACAATTGGAAGAAATTTTTGTTGGATCCGGCAACAAAAACGCGATTCCTGCAAAAGGTGGACCCGCTTCAGGGGATAACGGAGAGCCTGCTTCTCCGGCGCTCCGTGAACGAGCTTTGACGCCGGGAGCGAGCTTCCGCCGCGCTCGCCCAAGCCCGGTGGGTAGGCATCCTCGTGGCAAAGCAGAACAAAAACTTCGATGGTGACTACTACTTCTACAAACACAAGTGGATGCTGGACGTGCCTTTCTCACTGTTTAAAGATCAGAAGAGAGGTGACTCCCGTAGTTCGCAGAGAAACCGGGTGTGCTGCTGGAACACACCGATTACGGCACGGAAGGCGTATCAGACGTGGACGTAACAACAATGCCACTGCGCTAGTCGACCGCACCAGCTGTTCCCATTCGATTCAAGTGGCCGCCTTGACAAAGCTGTTTACAGAAATCGATGGCGCCAAAGTACCCAGCCAAATATGCTCCACTGGATCCCGGAGCCAGCCTGCAAGCATCGCTGCAGTGAAGTCATGCGCTGCTACGGATGTCGAAGAACTGATCGTAGTGGGGCCGGGACTTCGCCATACCCGCGCAGCTGCCGGCTTGCTTCTAACAAACTGGTGGCACGGGAGTATGTTAAGAAATAAAGATGCGGAGGCAGGGGGTGACAGTAGGAGGAGAGGAAGAGCAGGATCGGGGGGCGCTCACTGCCTCGCTAATCGACTAGATCACCACATTGCAAGTAGACGCTGGTCATCTTTCGCTACAGCTTCCTCGGACCCATCCCACAGCACTGAAAACTATTCCACCAAGCAAAGATTCTCATTCGCCGGCGCAACCAGGACATACGTACGTGTTTCGTAACAGCCCTAAAACGTCTTCCCAAATAAAGGAGAAGTTATTGCACAAAAGATCTATCCTAACTCTGCTAGATCAAGAGCCAGCTTTGCAGAGTACCCCAACTGACGATCGACATTGCGTGTCTAAAAAATATAGCCTATTTCGTTCCCATTCCGCTGCGAACAAAAGGTGCCTAATTCCATTACCATTCCATTCTAAAATGCGGGGCAGCCGATCCTTTCCCATTTCATTCCCCTGTTCGCGAAAAGATGAAATGAATTCCGGAGATCTTTCCCTTTCAGAGTGGTAACACCGCAACACGGGTCCCCAAGCAACGAGGCTGCAAAACGTCTGCATCGCGCAACGGCGAAGACCCACACATGCTTCCTTGTTTCCTTTCGCAGTTTGGTTAAAAGGTCTCACGCCTGCTATCTGTGGGTACTTGACAAGTGTGACCTGACGGGATTTTTCAACAGCCAATTTGGTCGCTGTTGACAACATGGACGTATATTCAATCACCGCCCTGGTGGCCATTTTTCCAACCTAGACGAACAACGAAAAAGTCTTCGCGTCGCCACTTCGAAGCATTTCAAACATTGTCAGGTGGTTTGAAGTATTCTGCAGCCCCCGTATCCGGGTGGCTCAGGGCAGAAGTCTTATTTCAGGGTGTCAAACACGACAACATTTTTTGCCGAGGGGGGTTTCCATGAACAAAACAAAAGCAAAGCTCACAAACGCGGCTGAAAATGATTCCCCGCAAATTTTCTACGGAGATACATTCAAGCTCTTTTTGATAGCTTGTGGGGATTGCGACTATCACGCGAACCCCTCCTTTCTCGCCAGCCTTCCATCACGGCCGGCGTTGCACAGCGCTCCTCGCTCGCACGATGGGAGCGGGCGAGCAACCGTAGGGTTTGTTGTTGCCGGGGTGGAGTGGACCCTTTTCCCCTCTGCCTTACCCGAGAACCAGTTCTTGCTCCACACTAGTGCCACCGTTCGGCGAAATCTGGGGGAATGTAGCATGACGAGGGGACAGCCTCTTGTCTTGGGGATACGGTAGCACGCGGACGTTTCGGCGCATTGATCTGGACCTGGGGAACGCGCCACAAAAAGACGCTTCCGGGCGAGCTCGGAGACTGCACCAACGCTCGCACGCGCGGCGCCCCGCTGCTCCGGTATACCATCGGTAATTTGAACCATCTCGATCTCTAGCACTGCTTAAGGCCTCGCTCCCAACGTTACCGTTATGGCCAACGATTAGTCTGTATGCAGTGTATTTGATTTGCACATTGCAATAAATGCTGCCATTGGTGTTTTGCCCTTAGTCGCATCCTGCCTTTGACTGCCTCCGCAAACAACGGACCCTTCTGCAGCCGGCGCTCTCAAGCCATGTTCGCTGAGCGCGATGGCTGCGGGGTGGGGAATAACTAGTGTCTGAAATGTTGAATCCTACAAATTTCAGCCACAAATACCAACAAAACAAAGTAAATTTTGCTCTCTAAGGCCTTTTCTTTGTCGGACGTTTTTCCCTACCCAGAGTGTCACCGCTGCCAAGGTAGCGAGCGCCGTGGTGCCTGCATGGTATAACTACACGTTTTGAAAGATGCGCAGAACAGAGAAGTTCGTGTTTTTTAACGCAGCCATACTGCGAAAATGCATATTACCCGGAAATTTTGGCCGTGTTACAGACTTTCTCCATCTGCAAGAAACTGTATCCTCGACTTCGCAGGTACTAGATATTTCGTCTTCGTCAAAAAAAGAAGAAAAGAGTACGCCGGTAATGTAGATGGCACATGCAGAAATTGAGACCGGTGCGGCACTGAGAAATTTGAATCGTCGTCATTGTTTCTATTTCATTGTGTTGTTCTGTCTGTTTACGCACTGCTTTGTTTTCGGTTGTGCACATTTACTGAGTAGCTCAACCCTTAATTGTGCTGCTATAGGTGGTATTCACTGAAAACTTTAGCGGGCGATTTCTTCGCTTGGAAACACTGAAAACCGCCATGACAGTGGCCACTGTCATGTACTTTGCGCATGTACTTTGCGCCCGCATCTCGCATGAGGAAAAAACAGCAGCGTGCATCGCCTGCTGCGTTTGTACCCAATTCTGGGCGGTGGCGTCAACAGATATATTATTACTTGCACTCAAATTATGTGATGGCTTTCTACTTTCCCTAGAGCATTTCGCAATCCGTCGTCTCGGCCGTGACGTCAAGAGATATGAATAATAGCAGCGACATTTTGGTGTGATGCCAGAATAGAACAGAGAAAAGTAAACACTGGAAAGGCGAGGAAAGAGTAGAGAAGAGTAGATGCTCCGCGGTTGATTCTTTCGCCCACAACACGACTCGAACACTGCTGGCCGGCGTAGTGCTGCGTCCGGGAGCCGAGAAACCTCAAATGGAATGGTGAAGCGTAGATGCGAGAGAGCTTGCTGTGACGGGAATCAGACTATGCGGCGTTTCCGACTTTGGAGTTGGGTAGATTGGAGTGTAGCCGACAGACGGGTGCCGAAGCGTGGGAGGTGGCACTCGATGGCCCACACCAGCAGGGCGAATGCCGGGCGACATCCAAATCTAGGGCGACGGCCCGTATAGACAACGGGTCACCAAAACGAAGTCCTTCCGAGAGCTCCCGACGGCAAAAACAACGCTACGCGATATTCGCTCTTTCCAGCGACGCTAGTGACGCCGCGCGGAATTTGTTCGAAGCCGGGAGATGGTGATCGGCGGACCAGTCGCTCCGGCGGAGGCGGCCGGCGTCATCAGTGCGGGCTCGCAGAAGCGACAGGAAAATTGTAATTGCATATATAGTACTCGACAATGCCGTATAAATAATCGGAAAATATTGACTGAACGAGCGTTCATACTCTCTCAACTTTCTTAAAGCTATATAAGCTGCATGTAAACGAAAGAGTTTTGGGACTCATCGGTGTCTGCTGCGGAGAAAAATGGAAGCTTTTCGGACTGATGCGTGCATACGTGGGGCCTTAATTATTCTTTACTGAATTACGGCTGCCACATTTAATAGTTATTTGCGGTGAGGACGCTGATTTTGTAGGCTTTCTGTGTAACCTTGCGATCGACTTTTCCCGGTACTATTTACATTCACGGCCGCATAATATGTCAACCGATCTTCGCTTATCTGTTGTTAAATTGGCTCAGTTCCACTGCTTCCAAACATATAAGCAGCAGAGGCTGTCCAATCCGCTTGCTTTTATTTCAATAGAGAAAAAACAACTTTTTGCACGCGAAGGCGAGAAGCGAATGTGGGGATGTGTTTATTGATTAATCATTGAATATCGAAATAAGTGTGTCTAAGCGAGATGTTTTAGAAACGACAATACTGTAACTGGGTCTGGTAGTTCAAATGCGAGCTACTGAATACATTTTGAAGCCCCTGTTTTCGTTTTGGTAATAAGGATCGACGCACTTAAAAATCTTACCGGAAGTCAAATCAACATAACGTAATTTCAGCTGTGAATTAGTTTTTAACGTAAATTAGTTATCACAAGCCAGAAGCACACCTGTAAAGTCCTGCCTGTAGTTTAACAGTTTACGCTTCAATATCACGCGCCAGTGTATGCTACATGCACGCGTAAATACGTGGGCTTATATTTTTTTTTTTCATATAATGCTAACACGTTCGTTTGTACACCACTGAATACGACGTAATGGGAGCCTCTTTGTTGCCGTTTGACTACTCAATGTCGTGACTAGGTTTTACTACACCCAGGCAAAACCCCGCAATACGCACATATCGCCCGCGCATGGTGCGCACGGGCTTCTGCTTAGTGTGTACGCACGGAAACGACCACGCCTAACGTAAAACGTACACTGATGTACGTACACTGCAATATAGTCCCATAACTTAGCGTTGCACATTCTGTAGCAGGTTGTTTGCCCAATAAAGCGGGGTTGTTCTCAAACCACTTCCGTGCGGCCTGAGCCATGCACAGCGGATTGCCTCGCACACAGCGCTTTTTACACCGCAGCAGACACCCTGAAACGAATCGAATGTTGTCTCGCGATCAACAACGTATGCATGCATATATTTTTCAAGAAAGTAGTTGTTTCAAGCGGAGCAATGGGCTTTCAGGCAGCTACTTATGCTGGCACGCATGTTGCTACGGGGGCCTGATCACCGTCTCGTCCGCCATTGCCGTTTTCTGCAGCGCCACCTGTAGGGGCTGGAAAGAGCGGATACGCTAGCTCCGTAATCCAATACGCGCGGCATAACCACGTGAGAGCTGAGGGCGCTTTCCGTAGCGCTGAGGAACACTTGCGGTATTGGGTGAACAGGATCACTTCTAACTGCACCCAAAGTGCTCTCGCGAGTTCTGGCGTCTTTCGGTGGTCGGGCAGGAGCAGGGGCGTTGTGTTTCATTGGTCGAGGAGGAGCACTTTTTTGGCGCCGAGAGCAGCCGAGAGCAGTTCTCGGCGCTCCGTCGCCAGCGGCGGAGTAACAGAGAACGCCGAGGAAGTCACACGACCTCTTTTACGTCATTTAAGGTTTTATCTCCGGGTGGTGGAGGAAAAATGGCGGAATCCAGCAGCCGCGATAGTCGCTCAGTGCGTACGGCAGCAGCTAAGCGCAGCCGTCTGGACGATGCTACTACTTTTAGATGATGAAAGCACCACAGATTCAAGCGCAAACTCATCATCGGACAGCAGCAGCAGCAGCGACGATGACGACGATTTGACATTGCATGAGTTTATGTTCGAGCACCTGTTAACCACGCCGGAGCAGCGACCGAAGGTAGAGTCGTATCTGGAAAAGACGGTGGATGCTGTTATCATTCGCAGCTAATTTTAGGGAGGTACGATGGTGACCCTATCATGGACATGGGCTTCTTCATTCGTCGCCATGCGGAAGGCAGACACAAAACCACCGGCCTGTATCTGGCAAAACTGGCGAGGAACAGCGTGCGGAAAACACGAGCGCGCGAAATGCTCCGGGAAGCGAGAGCGGGAAAAGTTTGGTTACATGACTCTTGACATCCCGCCCTCCCCCTCTTTTCACTGCTCCCGGAGAAATATTCTTACACCGTGTCCCGGAGTAGCATGAATGTTTCATTCACGGAACGAAAGCACACGTCCCCGTTACTCCTGTGTGCTACTCTGGCTGCTCGCTCCATTTGCTCCTGTTCTCCCAATGGAAGTCGCCGTTAGAGTGAAAGGAATAAACCCACTACTATCCACAAGGAAATGCTTTTTATCTCGGACGCCCTGATGCGTGTGACGCCATGCTGGTGGCAGCGCGTTCCATTGCTAAGGCGACACACATGGTTGCCGGCATGCGCGCCACTCTAGTGAATACAACCTATTGGCCACGAGGCCCACCACTGCAAAGGTTTGTCACTTGTAGGATTCCCCAGATCCCCGATCCTATCTCGCTGCGCAGTTGGCTTGCAGCGCGTGACGCTTCGTTGACGACACGCTTTTGAAGTGCATTTTCGCGTTAAGTCTTGGCGTTTGAAGTTAATTCGGGGTAGGTGAGGCGTACTCTGGCCACCTGGTGACTTTATAGCTGTATCAACTGTAGTATCCTGCCTTCAAATAACGTGAGAATGAGGGTGTAATGCTCGGTGTCGCAGTGCTGGACGTATGCGACCTAACCAGGTGAAAGCTCTTATATTTACCCCAAGTCTAAAAAAGTGCGGGATGCTTGGTTAGTAAAGCTGAAAATGGGAAAAGATGCCAGCGCCCCTCACGGGTCTGCAGCAGCACTTTAGTGACTAGGATTTCGTGTATGCCACCGCGCCAAGATATGCGGTAAGTGCTCGCCAACGTTGTCAGCAGCTAATCGCAGAAGTTTATCACCCGTGTTACTAAAAATGCATTCAGAGCGATTGCATTCAGAGCGACTAGCAGAGCTGGCTTCCAGAATAAGTTAAACGCGTTGTGATGCGTGATATCTAGAGAGAGAGAATGACAGCTTACGCAGTAACCATGCCAATGGTGCACTTCCCGCATCTAACTGTCGCCCTAGCGAATTTTTATGCGTGTTCAAAATAATTTTTATCACATGGGGAAGTTTTTTATTTGTTGGTGATACACACATAAATGGTATGGATGAGTTTTGGTGAAGTGCTCTTTTTGGGGTTAGTCGTGGTATGTTGGTATTTCCACTTGAGATACGTATCACTCATTTGTTTATTAATTGTGCCTGACTGGAGTTGAAGTTATGGCCTGTAACGACAATTGGGTCTACCGTCTGTATCAATGGGGCCAACACATAGCATTGCAATGAAATTGACGGCAAGATTATGGATTCAATAATTTGACATTTTTAATTGAAACATTTATGGTAATTCTGCGTTTGTAGAACAGTGGCACACATTTGCTTATGATGAAAGGTAACGTTACCTTCATTTCATGAGAGTACATTGTTGCAATGCACAGCCTACGTTGATGTGCCCTGTCCACAACACCCCATATAAATCAAAGCTTGTGGAAGATCGCGTGTACACTAATTGGTCTGCAACCGACGTATTTTATTCATCGTTTAGTCGTGTAGCCATTGTTTTACTGTTTGCCACATGCACATGCAAATTGAGACAGTTCGGGTGGAGCAGACAGGAGTAAGCTTAACCACCTTCAGCTTTTTAAAAATGATGTCAATGGTATTTAATAACTGCCTTTGGCTACTACACTAAGCAAAAGCAAATAATTACCTCCAGACTCAAGAAGGACCGCTTATGTTGGAGTAACCATCGGACACAGTACATTCATAAGAGGTTGCTGTCTAATGTGTGTACTGGTTAAGTAGGCACTAAACTATTACATTGGCTTCAGGTGCGCTTACGTAAGCGTTTGTGTGTGCGTTCAGCTCAATAGCTTTTATTTTTAGCCTTTCATGCCAAAATCTGTTTTCATGACTTAGTATAATTTATCCTTTGTTGCATAGATATCAGCTATTTCATTGAAAGAAATTATTGTACTTACTTAGTCTTAGATGGCCAACAGAAATTTTGATTTCCAGAACAAGCAGGTCATTGCATACACAGACTAAATTTCATAAGAAAACGTGCAATTGGTAGTCGTGAGAAAATAACAATCACATGTGCATACTGTGGCGCTACTAGTGAAATACATTCCATACTAATGGACACTACTCTTATATTCCAACAGGACAGACCCTTGGCTGTGGTCTTCCCTGAAGACGCCTCGGACGTGTTTCTTCTTGTGGCGCCCAGCCCAGAAGTAATTCGCATGACCTTGCGGACCATGTTGACCTGAACTCTGTTGAAGATGGAAATGAAGGTAACCCTACAGGCACATTTTTCAACTACACATATATTCTTGATTTTGAGTGCTTGTTTCAATACATAGGCCTTGTGTTCTTCAGATGTCCTTCCTCATGTTATAGCTGTCACTAAAGAAATAGGCGTTATGTGGGCACTTCCAACAGTCAACGTAACCAGCCCTTGAGCAGTACCATGCTTCAACACAAAAAGGAGCTCAACGTGCCTACTGGACGTCCATGTTTTCAACTACCATACAAATTTGTGATCTGTACACGGAAAGTCGTTTACTTGCACAGGCAAAAAGCTTTTGCATTTCTGATGAAGGTGCAGTGTTCGTGACTATGAGGAGGTTACGCGACATGTCATTTTCATTTCTTGCTGTGCTCCTTAGAATCCATCGCACTACTGCGTCAGGGATTTTTAAGTCCACTGTCCCAGTCTTAGCCTCTTAGCTGTAATTTTAGCAAAAGCTGTGTACTCGCCAACAAAGGAGGCTGTTCTGGAGAATTTAACTGTGCACTTCAAGGAGAGCACCACAGTGGGGGAAGTCTTAGACTGTACCGAGGTGCTGCTGCAGCGGCCGAAAGGACTGGAGTCTCAGTTGCCCACACAGCTTGTACAAAGGCTCTTACACAGAGATGGTGTTAATCTGTGATACACCAGGAGGTCGCATCAGTCATGTAAGTCAAGCATATGGCGGGAAAGCATCCGACTCTTTTATACCAAAGGAGAGAAAAATTATGGAGAAGTTTTTGCGATCATTCAACACCGTGCTGGTGCACAAGGGATTTTTGATTGAGCAGCTGTGCCTCGAATACCATGTCGAGATGGTGATACCATCATTCTTGCGTAAGAACACGCAACTTTCTAAACGTGACGCGGAAAAAAACCGAAGTATTTCAGCTGCCCGTGTGCACGTTGAACGCGCCATTCAGCGCATAAAACAGTGCAAGATTTTAAAAGGTAACTTCGGCATCAAACTTTTTGTTTACATCGATGACATTTTGCAAGTTATCGCTGGGATTGTAAACATCTCCAAGCCTATATACTCTAGCGACAAGTTCTTGGCACAGCACGTGGGCATGTAAAGTAGTGTTGCTGCCTGAGCAACACGATTTCTTTTAAGGGTCTATGAAGACAAAATATGACTATGTTTTATTCATAAACTTTGGTATTTTATCTTAACGTTACAGCTTTTATGGCAGCAAACAATGCTTCATTCACTTAGAAATTAAACCATTTCAGCCACAGCTTTAATTCTCTCGGTGCATTGTATGTTTATCATGTCACCAATAACATATCATTCTAACAAAGAACTCTTTCGAATAAACGAAGCTTGCTTGAATCTTGCACGCTCTTTATGGTCTCTTGAAAACCCTGCAACATGCATTGCAACATTTTGAAAATCTGTAGCGCTCTCAGAACTCCGTCAGCATGATTAGGTGGCCTGAAAGATTCTTGCTCTATAACAATCACATAACTTAGAAATTTGCTCGAAAGTTTCTTTTTCTCTTTCTTCTTCTGGGCATTGTTCACATGCTTGAATGACGTCAGTGAAGCAATGCTGTGAGTATAGACTGGTTTTGTTTCTGTTGCTGCAATAAATGCATTCCAAAGACACTTGAAATGGTGCCGTTCTGCGCGGCTTCCAAGCATGAAACAAAGTCTAGTCAGCAGTGCAGCAGGCCGCTTTTAAAGAGTAAAAAGAGTGTCTTTTTGTGCTTCTGAGCCCAAGGATGCGGGTTCGATTCATGGCCGCGGTGGCCGCTTTTCTAATGGAGGCAAAAAACGAAAACGCCTGGGTGTGAGAGATTTTGGTGCACGTTCAATATCCCGAGATGTTCAAAATGAAGCTGTAGCCCTCCATTACGCCGCACCTTCTCCCCTGTGCACTGTATCCTCAACATATCCTGTATCCTCAAATGTATCATCAATGTATACAAACGTATCTTCAAAAGTTTGTACACACGTAAACTTTATAGTTTGGTGCATGTTTTCTTTTCTTGCTTGTCCCCATTTGTGTCATCTGATGTAGCTCTTATACCACGGCGCTTTCGCTAACGATTTGTCATGGCCGTTTCTGTTTTGTTCATAAAAGTGCACAAAACGGTGTAATGTGTGGCAGTACATATGATTTAAAAAAGCAAACTGCACGATCCACAACAGAATAAAAAAGGCCTAGTGAAATGTTACAAAAAACAACAAAGAATTGGTGCTACCCTGGAAAACAAAGACATCAGCACTTGTTAGCTGAGCTAGGGCCACCTGTACTTGCACCTGGCAAAAGTATTTGCTCGTTTTCTTCAAGCATGAAGTCTCGTTTTTGCCATTTCCTTTGCTTTGAACGTCTCTAAGCTCAGGGGGCACATCACCCCGGGTGTCATGCTGGTGAAGTGCAGCAGTCACAGGAGACTATCCCATCTGGGCTGGGCCCAATGCAGGGGTGTTCCACCAGGATGAGAAGCCCACTGCTCTCTACTCGCAAAATTCTATGTTGTGTCTAAACTGCTACATACGCCTCATTTGCAGTTTCGTATAGCAGGGCACCTCTTGCCATGACATATGTGTGCACATTCTAGTCCCTCATCACTGTTTTGTGGTGAGGGCCCATTTTGGTCTTTACAGTGCTCTTTACCGTGAAAATATTGTAGGCAATCGGCGTAGTGACTAGCCCCTGCCTATACAACATCCGCAGCAGCGAGTCTGCTTGCTGCAGGGTGAGGATTGTTATATGTTCCCTTCTATGTGGTAAGTTGTCTGTGTGAATGTGCACATGTCCTCTAGTGACAATGCTCCTGCTGAAACTGCTGCTTTGGTGGCTTCAGCAATAGTCTGTGGCCTTGTTGAACATGGTTGGACATCACATATCGCTGGGGCCGGTAGTAGCTGTTGCGCCTCGCATAAACCTTCCTCTGCAGTCGTGCTGGATGCCTTCAAAGAAAACCTGCTGGCAATTGCAGTGCTGACACAAGCATTTCCTGCGACCCAATACATCCAATGCATAAGTTGCGAATCCAAAAAAAAATCATTCTGAAATACACGAGGCACAGACAAAAAGTCTGTGTAGTCTATCTGAAGACAGAAAACGGCAGAGTACGTGCGTGGAACTTCAAGCTGAACAGGTGGTGGCATTGGCTGTGGTGCAGCTGTTTTCACATCACTGCATCTTCCTGACATGCTCGTAGTCCAGCTGCGACACATCCTGTCACCACTTGTATGCGTTGAAAAATCGACTGTAACATGAAAGCAGGGCAGAGTAGGAGGCAATGTAGTGTAGAATAGAAATGACGGCCACGATATGCTGATACTGGAAGGCAACAAAAGGAACGATAGGGAGACAATGTCGCTGCAAAAGTATGCGAACACGAGAATTCAACTGGTTCAACAAAAAAACCTTCACGACAAACTCAAAACAGCGGCGGGTGCTACATTAGCAATTGTCTCGCGATAAAGACCTCCAGACAGCACGATAACAAATAACATAAAAACCATGTATTTTGGTGTATTTTTATTAATCGACAAATTCGTTTTTTTTTCAGAAAGTTACATTTTGGGCGCTTGCCCATGTTCATTTATATTTATTTGGCTGTAAATCTGCTATAGTTTTGCTGGCACGGGTGTCGTTCCCCACTTTTTTCTTGCTTTGGGACGTAACACGGAAATGAATTGGAGTTGGTTAGATCGCAAAGCATGGTTGCCAGTGTGGAAAGCAAAATAATTTTTAATGTCACATATCTTCAAACTTCTCACTTCTTTTGCATTGGTGATTTACAGTGATGCCAAGGAAAAATATAATATTCACTATTTTTTTGGCTATCTTTAGTGGGCGTCATCACCTTTATAACTGCACGTGCTAACTAAAGTTGTGGCATTAGGTATGGTTTAAGTAATGCCACCTCCAGCAATGCAGCCTCAAAAATTATGCATACAATGCGAGCCAATTAGGCATGACACGTTATGTGCACTGACATGGCGCAAGCAGGCGTAGTGTAGATTGCGAAACTGCTGGCAATAGAGCAACGCGTGTTTTTACTGTATTCGCTGTAACTGAGTGCAGATGGGCTGTAAGGCAATCCATCAAGGAGCCTCTTCAGTATGTTGTCTTCCGGTGACTTGATGCACTCCTTCTTGACCTAAAACAGAATTGCATTGGCGTCCAGTCGTTAAACATGCCCCCAAAAGGAGGTCATTTCAAGCGTACAGTGGGCTTTCATTGCATTATTGCGTAGCTGAATAGGTAAAGAATGGAATTTCGTGTGCATGGCGTGCCACGCTTACTTCTGAACTGAAGGATTCATAAAATTTGTGTTGTCGGTGATGATGTGCATAATGCATAGAACTTAGCTGATAGGGTCCAGAGGACACAGGCACTTTTTGTTGTAAGGTAATTTGCATCAAAGCCGGGAGCACACGGTGGTCACACCAAAATATCACGTGGCCGTATAGGCAAAGAAAACGTCTTGTTGCAGACGACGAAACAAGGAGTCCTACAAGTGACGTCACTCGTAGGAGGCGCCGCGGTGTGTCCTCGAGGCCAATACTGCTGTTTGACCCGGAGTCAATTTATCGCTGTCAACAAATTAAACAACCTCTCTTTAAATTATTTCATACTGTGATTCTCGTGTCAACATTCCCTTTAAGTTTGTAATTGCTAATTGCGCATTGAGATTGAGCAGTGAAGCGGAAGTAATGACGGCAGCAATGAGGTGTAACGCAGGCATATTCCTAGTGACACACACATTACTTATAGGTGTTGAAATGTGGTCCCGTGGTCAGGACAATAATGTATACATAACTGCATACTCGATGTGTAGAGTGACGGAGCGTAAAGCAAAGCTTGCTTTTAAGAAATGAAATCATTGGATCACACTCTGAAGCAGGTGACCACAAACAGTATCTTAGGTGACCAAACATTTGAATCTATAGGATAACATTGGTGCGGTGGCTGTGAGTTTTTATTATGCCACAGCTGATGAAAAAAAATTGCCTAACGCTGGTATGCTTGTCATGCGGGAATGCACGGAGGTGACACGCCGGTACGCAGGCATAAGTATAGCAATTCAACAATGCCCAGCGTGATGGGCAATTTTGTAGAGAGGATTATGATTTCAGCAAAAAGTGGAAGGCCGGAAAACGTATAGGGTGATAGAGAGGTAGCTCGTCCGAATATCGCCTTGTTGTTGCAAATCGCATTCGAAGCGAGGGCTGGATTGTTTTTGATTGTTGCTTCAATGAAAATTTTGAAATTCTGAAACGTTAAACTACAACAATCCAGGAGGCTTCCCGCACTATAGATGTTGACGACTTATTTAGTGGTCTGAGTGCTGGCTAATAAAAAAAAAAACAGGTAAACTCAGTAATACAGATTGGACGCTTGTATTTCTTATGCAAGAAAGAAGGTTGTTTCACTAGAAGCAGCTGGGTACACATTGAGTTTGCACTTCCACTTGCCCTGCACGTAGGCGTTTTTTCTCTAAGAAGAAGAAGAACCACGAAAATATCCGAAGTTTGCGCTACAGAATTACGTTAGCACTGGCGCAATGAACATTGTTACAAAGGTGCTAGTGTGCTAACATCCTTAGTTGCATTCTACTGGTATAATCAAGTAGAACTAGAGGCAGTACTAGATTATGCAGTCATTTTCCGTGGAGGTGGCTTTTGTCGGCATTCGCCACTAGCCAGTCGTAAATCTAGTCCTTGTGATTGTTAGCCGCTCGGCGAGGAATTGCCTTTGGTATGATCATCACTCTATCACTTTTCCGTATTTTGCAACTTAATGATTTTTTGTTTGCGTTAAACTTGCATTCATAATTATTGAGGCAGAGCAGTTGTTTATTACATTGCATTTTTTCTGCATGTTCGCTTTCAATCAGATATTTGATTTTTAAAGTTTAGAAGTACAGAAATAAAACAGCGAACCGGTTCGCTACTTGGCTTCACCGAACCGGAACTGAACTCGAACGAAATATTCGCACGAAGCCGAACCGTAATCGAACCCAACATTGCATGCGTGCTTACGTACGCGCTCGCGCCACAGCGATTTTAGGGTGGTTCGATGCCGACCCGTTCATCGAATCCAATTCTCATATGAATGATGTCACGATGGTCAATGCCGGCTGGTTAACCCCGTAAGATCCGGGCGTGACCACACGGGGTGGGGAATGTCTAGCGTAACAGTGCATTTGCGTGCGTATCACTGCAGTGCAGCGGTGTTGGTGACGGTTGCGCAGGGTCGTGCCCCGAAATCGTTTTGCTGTCATGCTCCCGGACAATCATGCCACGTTGATTCCACGATTTCTGATAGAGCGCAATGATGGCAGCGGTGAAAGCAGGCTGGAGGACTCAGAATGCAAAAAAAGTCTTGTGCCGCCTCGGCCACCATCACTTGCAGAGAGATCCAACGTCACGAGCAATCGCGCGGCATTTTGACATTTAAAACATTTTCTTTCGGTAAAATGCAGTATGCTCCCACACGCCCATTCGCAATAAATAGGCAGGCATTTACAGAGAGAGAGAGAGAGAGAGAGAGAGAGAGAGAGAGAGAGAGAGAGAGAGAGAGAGAGAGAGAGAGAGAGAGAGGGCAAATAGTCGTTCTGCAGTACGTAAGCGTCTTGAAAAGGTAAGCAAACTTTCCTATTCTTCGGCTGTCGTAACGAAGCACGATATATGCGACAACTATAGCTGGACGGCACACGCTGAAAAACCAAGAATTTGTCAATAAAAATGTACCTACTACATAACGAAATAAATATTTAAGGTCTGTATTAAATTCAGTTCGCTTTTTTGGGATTTTGAAGTAAGATTCCGTAACATAATATGTTAAAACAATAGTGCAAGCCAAATGCGACTTATTTCCACTATCGATGAATTACTCAGTGATTCAGCCAGAAGTTAAACCATACTTCTTCGGATACTCATTTTGTTATGTCCCTTGATCAAACCAGGCAGTAATTTAGGAACAGATGAACAGTGTGAACGGTACATTTTACCAAGGAGAACGTTCTATCGCAATCTCGAAGAAATGATTTGATGAATTCGAATATTGGCCGCGAGGCCCACCACTGGAGGGGCCGGCGCTGCGATCGTCGTGACGTCACTTGTAGGATCACCGTTCCTACCTTGCTGCGTAGGTGACTTGCAGCGAGTGACACTTCGCTTAGGAAGCGCGTTCTAAAAGTATTTTCGTTTGAATTTCCCTCGTTTGAGTTTAATTCTGAGTGCGACCAGCGCAGTTTGACCTCATGTGGACTTTAAAACCGTATCAACTGTAGTACATTATCCGCAAACAACATGAGCGTGGTGGTGTACCGAAGCGTAAGCAGCGGCTTGTTTCCCCAATCAACAATGTGAACTGCGGCGATCGCCGAGTTAAGTTCCTAGATTTCTATTGTTTGCAAGAAATGTATAAAGAAGGAAATCATGAAGCGTTTACTGCTCGCAGAAGCACACACACCCGCCGTGCCTGCCCGTACGGCCGGCGGTGCGGCTCGAACCGACGCAGGTCGCGGCAGCAACAACTTGTCGCCGCTTTTTAAAATCACAAAAGTCGCCGAGAAGTTCCATATTGGTGAAAGTGGATTTTAGTGTTATGTAAAATTGTGCCAGGTAGTGTCGTCAGCTGTGGTTTTCAAAGCGATGCCTAAATATCTCACGCGATTTACGCCGACTGGCCGCGGAGGTCGGTTCGGGTATCGCCGGCCCGTTCACGCGCGGTGTGGCGCGTGGCCGAAGGGTGGCGATGCCCGCGCGCAAATATCGGCCGAGGCCGTGGCAGGCATCTTGATGATCGGTCGTTTTAAACGGAAATCACCGGGGTTACGCAGTTCAACATACGAGAAGGGGGTGGCAGCGCGGTGAAGTTGTGTTAGGGACTGTCATTCGCCATTGTAACGATAGCGGCGATGAAATATCTGCCGCGACGGTAAGCCTAAAGTTCCCAACATTCGATTACGTGCATCTAAAGCCGGCTGTGAGCTGTTGGAGAAGACGTTCCGGTCGCGCGCGGGCGTATTGTGTTTGGTTTCCCCTATCTTCTGGGGGGGCCCCAATGCTCGGTTCTCTTATTCTGAATCTTCCCATTACCAGAAGTCATTAACGACGCGTTCCGCCTCGTACACAGCCTCGCCTTCTGTGAGCAGTCGTGAGATTCAAAATTGATGCTTGAGAAAGGCCGGCTCACTGTAAACAGACAAAAGCCCACGTTGCAATTATAAATTCCCACGACGAGCTCCTAACGAAAATTAAAGTATAGACATGTACAAACCCGTTCGCAGGCGTTGAAAACTCTCGTTCATACCGTTCATACATTTCGGACAAGTTGTCGCGAAAAGTAAACATCAGCCGTGCAGAGTACAGGCTACGGATGTGATCATCGATCAAATTCGGGCATAACTATAAAACCCCTGTAGGGAAAATAGGCACTAATTAAGCCAAACTGCAGACCATAACAACACTTTTAAGCATGTGCGGTGATGCAATCCGATCGCCGTTCTCGCGTAGTCATTAATTTACCAGGCAATGCGAGCAGTACGCGCGGTAAGATCACAAGGGAGCGACGCATTTCCGTCGCTCAAGGTGTTCCCTTGCACACACAGTCTCGTACATGTCCCTCCACAAGTATTTCATAAAGAATTTGCAGCGCACTTTTCTCGGCATCAGTTGCATCGTCCTTGGCGTTAGCTGGCTGCGTACTAGCTGGGGGGCGCGATGGTAGCAACTACCTAAACCCGGCGGTGTCGCCGGGAACAAGCGAGTGGCTGATCGTTTGCCCGAAATATTCAGTCTGCAAACAACTTTTTTGGTAATTTGCATCAAATCCACATGGAGGGGGGAGACGGTGGCGACAACAAAAAACACGCTACCGCATACGGACAGGAAATGTGTTGTAGCGGACGGCAACACGAGCCGGCGTCCTACAAGTGACGTGACTCGTAGGTGGCGCCACGGTATGTCCTCGAGGCCAATGCTGATTCGTCCTTAGTAACGATAGATCATTAGCATCAATATTTTGTTTCGGGAGTAGTGAGAATAACAACGCATTCATAATACTTGACGCTAACAATGGCTATATTTCTGGCCGTTATGGCTCTCTTCAGCACTTCTTATCAACATCCCTGTGGTTGTATTTAGCTCCTTCTACGATCCTGCCAGTGCCTCTCTATAGGAATCTAGATTTTTCTGCAAAATACTGAAGACATTTCTGTGGTGTGTCATAGCTACAAACAGCCATAGGGTCGGCTATAGCCGGTATTCAATAGCGTGGAATGCATGCAGGCAATCAAGTGTGCGCCGCCATATCTGTGGCCAAGCGTCTGTTGCTAGGCGACGTTGTGCGCACGGCCCGCAGATCAGGCACCCCTCTTCTCCTCCCTGCCACCGTGCGAGTGCGCCGTCACTCGTTACGTCGGGCCCCGCGGGATGGCGGTACTTGGCCATGCTAAGCACGACTGTCAAACACATGACTGCTTCACGTTACAAACTCTACCTCACCTTCAAAGTATTGCCTCCAGTTCAATGTGAGTGCTATTAATAACATCTCTGTTGACGCCACCGTTTAGGATCGTATTGAAACAGAGCAGACGACGCACGCCGGTATTTTTTATTCTTCGGGCGCGCAATCTGTGGCGTATCGGCTATGTCTGTGGCCGTTTCCATCGTTGCCAAGCGAAGAAATTGACCTCGAAACTTTTCAAGGAATACCGCCTATAGAAAAAGCTAAGGAATTTTCTCATAGGAACTTTGACACGAATAGCTTAAGACAGCCATAAAAACGGCTAAACCAATTAGGTCAAATACCTAAAAGCAACCACAAGAAGAATTTTCAATAGCCGATTTTATGATATTTTTGCATGGGCTGTAGCCAGAAGAGAATCAGAGCAACCACTACTTGACACAGCGACAGTAGCAGCCGCTGAAAAATTACCAGCACGCTGTCATGCCGCCATGCAGTTTTACGGGTCTCTAGAACTTCTCCTTTGGCACTTCTTGGGTTGCGTGTCTCGCTGAAAAATGCTCCATCAACACTTCAGCGATAAAGGGGAAGTACAAGGTGGTCATTGGAAACACTTCACCAGTTTTCCTTCATGAAAGGCTTAAACACAGGCATTCAAGGAAAGTAAATTCGTTACATAAAGAGCTACTATCTGAGACACTTCACTGCCAGTAAACGGTTGTTCCCATACATCGATCGAAACATACAGAACACGCTTTGCAACACGGTGGCTCTCGCTTACGTTAATCGCTCGACAGCCACACTACGCGGCACACTCTCCGCGGACGCTCGTCGAGACACAAATACCTACAGGTGCTGAGTAGTCCGCAGAAAAAAAGAACACTCAGAAGTCGTCAATTCCACTCAATACTTAGCGCACAAAGCTGCTAATACGGCGGCTAAAATGGAAATGCACTCTTAATAAAACAATGAAGACGGTCGCACACAATGCAATAACAAAAAATCGTTTTTCAAGTCCGCTCAGCTAGTTCTTTGTACGTTTTCTCAGTTCGCAAAAAATGATCTTTGTCACATCACCGCGGCCAAATCCTCACTTCTTTATACGTTACAATGCCCATGGGGTGCAGGGTTGTTGGAAACCTATTCTTTAGCAACAGAAAAAAATCCGGCATTTCTCGCAATAAACATCCTCTTCGTTCGTAAGATCGATTACCGCGGAGTTTTGCGTACGATGAAATTCTTCTCGTGGTATCGCATGTATACATCTTTGCACGACTTGACGCTGAATTAATCGTAACACAGTCACCGTAAACACCGAAATTTACTACGGCGAAAAGCGGCCCAATTGCTTGCCGTCACACCATCCACCCGAACAAATTGTAGCCGAATTGGAAATTCCCCAGAACCAGGCAACACGTGTCATACACGCGCACACGAGCAAGGAGACGAAATGTGGCTGACTGAGCACATGCTGGTTTAAGCAGGTTCATCGCGCTAGCAAATAGTGCGGAGATGCGAGATACGTGCCCATCTTAAGACCTAACTTGTTCACGGGTAATTATTTTTATTTGGTAAATACAACATCGCTTAACGTTTTCTGTTCGTCATCCGAGAAAACTATATCTGTTCTCAGTACTCAGGGAAAATTGTTTGTCGCTATCTCCGCTGCGAGCACGGCTATTGATGCAGCGCGGAACGCATGCCCCTTACCTTCAATGAAAGCTTTCCTTTGGTACACATCGCCTAAACTAGTCTGCCACACATACAAACAACCAAAAATAAAACAGAAAGCAGCGGTGTCCCCTCTGCCTTTTTATCACTTCCCCAAATTTCCTTCCGGTGCCTCCTTTGGTCCAGCGTGGGTCACTTTACTGATGGTTCTCCCCCTTTCTCTATGACTAATCTGAAATTGGGTTTCGCGGTAGAAGCAATGCGGGTGTTGGCAGCTCTTTCTGAGTCAGGAGGTCAGACGAGTCAAAAGATCCAATGCGTCAAAAGGTCCAATATTGGCTCTATTTACTCGTTAGATCTCTTGTCTCGTTGAACCTCTTGACTCACCGTGGACCTTTTGACTCGTTGGTTCTCTTGACTCGTTGTACCTGTTGGTTCATCGTGGACCTCTTGATGTGGCTGATGCGAGTCACAAGGTCCAATGAGTCGAGAGGTCCTAGCTGTGACAAACCACCTCGAGCCCACGGGTAAAGCAAAAGAACCAAGAACAGACAACCAAGCTTTCCAAGAAATCCGAAACCCGAGACGCACCGTGGAGCGCCTGCGGGATCGGCCTAGACAAAAGAGAGTTTCGCTCTCACCCATGAAGAGAGGCTTTGCGTGGAACACTGCTTTGTGATCTCAGCGAAGTGTGGCTTCTGCACGTGTAAAAATAATTTAGTTTTTTCACTTGTCATGATTCACTTCGTTGGGATGCGTGAATGTTTTATGATATTTACCCCCTAACTCTCATGACGACGCCATTGTTTTATGTAATTCAGTCAAAGGAACAGAAAACGCAAGCTCTTAAAGCACACCCAAATGACAGGCAGCGCTACAGTTATAGTGGAAAGAGTTTTTATGTCACTTTGTTACTATTTTTCGTCGCAGAAGTCAACCCCACTGTCCCTTTTCTTGCGGGAAGACTGGCGGTCGAGGAGAGACGGAAGCTAGAACAATCAGTAACCATCACAACAGCCATTTCTCGCAAAGCAGACCCGCATTACTTAAATGACCAAGTATTACAAGGACATTTTATTGTATCCAGCCATTTTATAAAATGAGCTGAAGGGGTTAATGTATTGAGAACAGCTGAGGGGGAAATTATAAATGAAGAAGACAAAGAAAGCAAGGTTCGTTGGACATCTTGACGCGTTGTATCTTTTGACGCGTTGTACCTCTTAACCCAAATTGGACCTTTTGACTCGTTGTACCTCTTGACTAGGCTGTCACGTGACTATTGGACCTATTGACTCGTTAAACCTCTTCACTCATTGGGCTTCTCACCAGAAGTGTTCGCAGCTGCCACCACATTACTGGCTATGTCCGCACGTATCGTGGGCTGCGAAAGTTATTTCCAATCTGCTTGGGTGCTGAGAGGGCAGTCTTCAGGGAAGCCGGCTTTTTTACCTGACACCGGCAGCGAAGGGCCGCAGAGCAATTCTCGGAACTTATACGTCCTTTTCTCAACATTCATTTGCAAGCTTTACCGATGCGCAGTATCGAAAGCTCCAACCTAAATTTGATCGTTAATCAGTAACTGCATTTTATTTTACTTTTCCCGTATTGTTGGTATAATTAGTAACCAACGTTACTGAAAAAGTAATTTCATATGAACGGCCGATCAACATCACAGTTATACAATCTGTGTTATAGATAAATCACGAGTGTTTGAATTTCGCTGCATAAGTTATTTTGAAATCAGTGGAATAGAATTCAATGGTGGCCGTTAATATAGTCTGAAGAGCTAACACTTTTTTATTAGCGGTTGGAGGCTTGGATCCTTATGTCACTATGTAGTCAGCTAAGGAAGTTTTTATGGATGCAAGCCTGCAGATTCGGCGCCAAACACTTTTCTAAAATCGTCTAAATGTTGCTTAATTGTCCCACGTCTAAAGGTTTACAGTTGTATATTGCTCTGTAGCCAGCCGCAGAAGCTTTTATGGCTGCCTCTCTTTAGCTTTAGGCCAAACTCTCCTTAATAGCTGGCAAAAGACAGCTGAATGGTTCCAAATATGTAGACTTTCAGCTAGACAACGGCCTATAGCCAGGCAAAGGAGCTTTTATGACTATGTCTTTAGCTTTAGGGCAAATTCTTTTCAATAGCTGGCAAAAGACAGCTGAATGGTTTCAAGCTTGTAGAGTTAGAGGTAAACAATGGGCTATAGCCAGAAAAAAGATCGGTTATGGGCGCTTCTCATTGGCTTCAGGACCACTTCTTTCCAATACCTGGCAAAAGACGCTTAATGGTTTTAAGTGTATAGACTTAGAGCTAAACAAAAACCTATAGCCAGTCAAGAGATCTTTTATAGATTTCCCTCCTTAGCGTTAGGGAAAATTATTTCCAATATCGGGCAAAAGACAGCTGAATGGTTTCAAGTCTGTAGACTTAAAGCTAAACAACGGTCTATAGCCAGCCAAAAGAGCTTTGTCGTGGCTGGTCTATAGAACTAAAGCCAGACATATTTCTTAAGCTGGCTAAAGTAATTTGAATAGCTGAGACTTTATTGACTAAACACACTAGGATGTTGTACATCACCTAAAGAGAATTGTATGGTTTCTCTAGTGTTGGATGCATAAAAACTTCAATAGCTGGCTGCAGGCTAATTTCTCCTTTTATGGGCGACCAAAGGGACCCAATAGCGATGATAGCTCACAATAAAGTTTTCCATAGACGCCCATAAGCCATTTTTGTGTGGTAGCAAGCTGACGTGACCACAGGCACTTGCGCAACAGTACTCTTTACGAAAAAAATTGAAGGAAGCTCACACAAACGCGTAAGACTTGAAGGTATCGAAGCTGTACGCTATCTTCATGACCATTACGACGGTTTATGTCCACTATTGTAGCCAAGTTGCTTCTTCGCGGACGCAAGGACCTTTACTCCAGGTTTGTAGCTACTGTCACGAAGCCAGAGACGACCAAGTTGTCTTCAAGAAAAACACGTTTATTGGAGTGAACTTGTGCTCCCCTAGCAACTCAAAGAATACACAGGCGGCGAAGCAGCAGTTACAAAATGACGTGTGCGAGCGAGCGTCGACGATCGGAATCCTGTGGCGTCTGCTTTGCAGGCTTTTATCTTTCGGCGCGAGTGTTTCTGGAACCGTCGATTTACATCCAGAACATTGTAGATCAGAAAAGAATATTCTGGGCTAGTGACGTTAAGGCGAAACAGTCGGCTTGTCTGGATGAGATAGCCCGTGCGGCATAAAAATAAAGAATTCAAAACGCGCTTCGCTTGACACAGATAGCCGGGCGTTGCCGGGCAGTAAAAACAAACAATAAATAAACAAACAAACGCATACATGGTTCGCGGCATTACCCCCCCCTCCTCCCTCTAAGAGTGCATCGATCCGATGCTGAAACAAAAGACAGTCCGAACAAACAACGAAAAAGTCCGTCATCTTGCATAGTAATGTTTCAAGCGAACCCGGTGGACGACTTCGGCACGCGTGCGTCGTCGTGATGTTCCGTAATCACCATCGGGGATCACTTCGTAGGTAAGTTGGCCGCGAAGTCGTGAATCTGGTAGGGTCGGAAATACCGTCGCAGAAGCTTCTCACTAAGTCCGCGTCTTCGGATGGGAGTCCAGACCCACACACGATCCCCAGAGTGGTACTCGGCGTGTCGGCGTCGAAGATTATAGCGTCCGGCATCCACCAGCTGCTGGTCCGTTATACAAACTCGAGCGAGCTGGCGGGCCTACTCCGCACCTTGAAGATATCCTTAGACGTCGGCGTTGAGGTGGTCGTATTCTACGTGCGGAAGCATTGCGTCGATCATCGTAGTCGGCTGTCTTCCGTAGACAAGCTCGAACGGCGTCATCTGCGTAGTTTCCTGGATAGCCGTGTTGTACGCAAACGTGACATACGGGAGCACTTCGTCCCAAGTCTTATGTTCAACGTCGACGTACATTGACAGCATGTCTGCGATCGTCTTGTTCAGACGTTCTGTTAGTCCGTTCGTTTGGGGGTGGTACGCCGTCGTGCTTCGGTGAACCGTAATGCTGTAGCGTAAGATCCCTTGCATAAGTTCCGCAGGGAAGGCAGCTCCGCGGTCTGTGATTAGGACTTCAGGAGCTCCATGTCGCAGCACAACTTGGTTTATGAAGAACTAGGCGACTTCTTGTGCAGTCCCCCTCGGAAGAGCGGCGGTCTCTGCGTAGCGCGTCATGTAGTCTGTCGCTACAACAATCCACTTGTTCTGTGATTGTGACGTAGGGAACGGGCCCAGAAAGTCCATTGAAAGGGCCTTCTGTTGAAGGCCCTTTCTGTTGAAAGGGCCTCGATAGGACGGCGATCGGTTGCATAAAGCCGGAGGGTCTTGTCGGCGGCGTTTTTCGTCGCTGGCAGTCACGGCAGCTCCGGACGTTGTGCCATGGGTGACGTCGGATGCAGGGCGGGGCCAGCAGTATTTCATTCTGATTTCCCCAATTTTGCGAGCTGTGCCGAGACGTCCGTAAGACGGGTCGTCGTAGCACGCTCCCATAATTTCGTCACGAAGGTCTCTGGGGATGGCAAGTAGATAATTAGTTCTCGTTCCGGGGCTGAAATTCTTCTTCACGAGGACGGAGTTTTTGAGGCTGAATGCTGGTAAGTTCCGCTTGAAAGGCCTAGGCACGGCGACGTTGCGTCCTTCGAGGTAGTCGATTATGACGCGCAAATCGGCGTCGGCATGCTGTTGGGCGGCTAGGTCGCTCTCCGTAACGACTCCGAAAAACGCGCTGTCTTCATCGGAGTTTTGTGGTGGTGGGTCCACGGGGGCGCGGGACAGGCAGTCAGCGTCGTAGTGTTTCCTGCTGGATTTGTAGACGATTATGATGTCGAACTCTTGCAGGTGCAAACTCCATCGCCCAAGACGGACAGAGGGCTCCTTCAAATTGGCGAGCCAACACTGCACATGGTGGTCTGTCACAACCTTGAACGGTCTACCATGCACGTATGGGCGAATTCGAAATGGCCCATATAATAGCCAGGCACTCTTTTTCGGAGGCAGAGTAGTTTTAAGTGCTAATGCACTTCTTAAGCGACCCTGAACCTGCGTCCACCGGCGATGTCCGCGCACGTGGAGATGGGCGCGCGCAGCCTGGCCGCTGACATGGCACATACCCACGTGGGGGATTGGCCAGGAATCTCCTTGTCTTCCTTGGCAACGGGGGGAGATGGGCGCGCGCTGCCTGGCCGCTGACATGGCACATACCCACGTGGGGGATTGGCCAAGAATCGGGCGTGAGAAGGGCTAATGCACCTGCTTAAAGGAGTACTGACACGAAATTTCAAAGCTGAGATCTGCTCTAGCAATCAAGTACAACGACAACACAAATGGGTGTCTGTGAGTAAATGCATCTTTCTTTCTTTGTAGTTGTGTGTGTGTGTGTGATCTCTCTTTCGCGAACATTACCGAACCGCGCAAATTCAACTCGTGCATTCGCACTTTCACATTCTTCCCCTCGGGGAAATGCGGGGAATTTTTTCTCCTCCTTCGACAGACCACGGCTTGCATAGGCGATTACCTTTTCGCAACCGCTTTGCTTTTAGACGAGGACAGCACCCAAACCTATATCGCTGGCGTACGTGTGCATTTCCGTTTCGGCGTTTTCGTCGAAATGAGCGAGCACGGGCGGGTTTTGCAGGCGTTGTTGTAGCTCGCAGAATGCTTTTTCTTGGCCGTTTTCCCAGGCGAAAGGGGTGCTATCTTTTGTCAGGCGCGTGAGTGGCTCTGCAATGCGTGCGAAGCTTGCGACGAAGCGCCGGTACTATGCGCACAGTTCGAGAAATCTTCGCACGCTCTTTTAAGTGCGAATGTACTTCTTAAGCGAGCCTGAATCGTCCGCCGCCGTCGTCCGCATAGCAACAGCTGCGGGTGCGCGCGCTCCTCGTCTTCCCTAGCAACGAGGGGAGATGGGCGGGCGCTACTCTCCTCCTCCTCTCTCCGCTCAGTGACTGCGGGTGTTGGGCGCCTCCTCTCCACTTCGGGCGGGAGAGCTCTCGCTCGCGTAGCGGGCGCTCCGCATTCCGACGCGTGAGGGCGCTCGTGTAGCGGCCGCGTGGCGCGGGAGGGTATTAGTCGAGCGCGCGCCGTCGTCGAGAGCGGTCGCTAGTCCTGCATCTCGATAACGATGATGGCGGACCGGGCAACGGTACCAGCAATAACGAGTGAAATATCTTTCTTTGTAGTTGTGTGCGTGTGTGTAATCTCTCGACTACTCATTAAGATCACGATATCCACCGTAATCGCGCAATCAACAACCGTGCATTCGCACTTACACACTCTCCCCCTCGGGGAAGTGCGAGGGAATTTTTTACCTTCCGGTCTTGGGAAGGTCGCTATGGCTGATGTTTTCGCCGGGTCAGGCAGGACTCCCGCGGAAGTGACGACATGGCCCAAAAACGTGAGTTCCTCGTACGCGAAACGGCACTTTTCGGGCTTCAGCGTTAACCCCGACGTACGAATGGCCTCGAGTACGCAACCTTGCAAGGTGTTCGTCGAAAGTCCGAGGGAATACCACAACGTCTTCGAGCTATACGAGGCAGGTGTGCCACTTCAGACCAGCTAGCACAGTGTCCATGACTCTCTGAAACGTTGCTGGCGCCGTGCATAGTCCAAAAGGCATCACCTTGAACTCGCACAGGCCGTCCGGGGTTATGACTGCAGTCTTCTCTCGATCTCTCTCGTCCACTTCAATTTGCCAGTAGCCTGCCTTCATATCCATCGATGGGAAGTACTTCGCGTGGCAGAGGTGGTCGAGGGCGTAGTCGATTCGTGGCAGGGGGTACACGTCCTTTTTGGTGATCTTGTTCAATCGCCGGTAGTCAACGCAGAACCTTAGTGTACCGTCTTTCTTCTTTACGAGTACGACCGGCGCAGCCCACGGACTTTTCGATGGCTGTATAATGTCGTCGCTGAGCATGCCGTCAATTTGAGTCCGGATGGATTCGCGCTCGTGTGAAGAGACGCGATACGGTGACTGTCGGGTAGGTCGGCCTCCATCTTCGGTTATTATCCGGTGCTTCGCCAGAGGTGTCTGGCGTAACTTTGAGTTCTACGAAAAACACTCGCTGTAGCGACGCAGCAAAGCCAATACCTTGTTCCTTTCTTCTTGCGGTAGCGCCGGATTTACGTCGAAGGGATGGGGAAGACTGAAGGTATCTTTGGGTGCACGTTCGAAGTCGGCGACTGCGATCACGTCACTAGCTTCTTGCGTTTCTTCGAGGAACGCAATTGCAGAGCCCTTGTTTAAATGCTGGTACTCCTCGGTGAAATTGGTGTCGAAAACGTGGGATTGGCGTTGCTTAAACCGCGCAATGTCTCTTGCGACAGACCATCCGCGGTCGAGAAGCAGCCTTTGGTCACTCTCCACGATAGCGTCGATGTCGGGAGCAGCATCATCACAGTAGGCGGTGATCATCAAGCTTACGCGGGGTGGCAGGGTGACATGATCATCGGCGATCCTTACAGCTGCACGGAGTTCGGGGTTCGGTTCCGGCGTCATGAAGTGATCGGAGGAAAACGTTATCGACTTGTTCTGCAGATCAATTATTGCGCCGTTGTCCGTCAAAAAGTCAATTCCGAGAATCACGTCGCGGGAGCAGTTAGGCAAGATAACGAACGCGGCAGGGTACGTCGTGCCGTCTAAGGTCACGCGGGATGTGCACGTTCCACTTGGCGTCAGGAGGTGGCCTCCTGCTGTGCGTACGTGTGACCGTCCCATCTAGTCATAACTTTCTTCAGCTTAGACGCAAATGGTCCGGTCATTACTGAGTAGTCGGCTTCCGTGTCTACAAAGGCAGCTACGTGAAAGCCGTCGATGGACACCTTGTCGTCGGATGCCGCCTTCCTCGAGTTTCGGATGGGTCGGGGCGTGGCATCTCGGCTTGTGCGTTTTGATGGTCGTGCACTGTGCGTTGTCGTTGTCGTCGTCTTCTCAGCGGCAGCTTCAGGCGCGAATTCGGCCACCGTTTTACGGGGGTTGCGGACAAGGCAAGCGAAGAGTTGTTGCTTTACTCCTCTCATCAGAAACCTTAGTTTCTTTTCCTCCGTCATTTCTGGGTCCGCACGGCGAAGAAGTCGCTTCATCTCTTCGACGAAGATTATGACCCCTCCGTTGGGGTGCTGCGTTCGAGTTTCAAGCAAAAGCGCAGCGTGTTCTTTTCTGACCACGGTAGTGAAGGTCTCAATGAACTAGCTTTTGAAATGAGCCCAGTTGGTCAAGGAGCTCTCGTGGTTCTCGAACCAAGTGCGAGTTGAATCTTTCAAGTAAAAGAAAACATGGCGGAACGTTTCTGCATCGTCCATCCTGTTGAATTTGCGGACGCGCGCTCCTGTTTCTCCAACCATTCTTCTGGCTCTTCTGCGGGGGCTCCTCGGTATGATGGCGGTTCCCGAGGCTGCTGCAGAACGATTGGTGATGTTCCTTCTTGTACCATGGCGTTGGTTGCAGCGTTCGTTCAAGATAGTATTCCTTGCAGTCGGCGGCTTTCCCTGGTTGGACTGGCTTGACGGCTTCCAGATGTCGTAGAGAGCATGAAGGGTGCCTATCCAGCACCTCTACCAGATGTCACGAAGCCTGAGACGACGCAGTTGTCTTGAAGGAAAACACGTTTATTGGAGCGAACTTGTGCTCCCCTAACAACTCAAAGAATGCATAGGCGGCGAAGCAGCAGTCAACAAAGTGACGTGTTCGAGCCAGCGTCGGCGATCGAAATCCCGTGGCGTCTGCTCTGCAGTCTTTTATCTTTCGGCGCGAGTGTTTCTGCAACCGTCGATTTACATCCAGAACATTGTAGATCAGAAAAGATTATCCTGGGCTAGTGACTGTGAGACGAAACAGTATGCTTATCTGAATGAAATAGCCCTTGCGGCATAAAAATAAAGAATGCAAGACGCGCTTCGCTTTACACAGATAACAGGGCCGGGCGTGGCCGGGCCGTAAAACAACCAATAAATAAACAAACAAATGCATACATGGTTCGCGGCACTATAACGGGGAAGAAGAAGCAAATCAAAGAAGCAGAAAAGACGAATGGAACGCGCCCACTTAAGCTAGGTGACCGGAGGTGCAACGTCTACCATATCACGTGTTCTGTGTCGAGCAGGTGGTTCTATTCCCGTTCCCACAGTCACAGCCGAGTGAGTAAGCCATTTGACTCTACGGTATTATCTGAGGGTAGTAACCGAGTGGGTGAGATCACTCACTCTAACTCCGTTGATCTACCAGACACAGATTCGAATCCTGCCGGTGCGGTGATTTGTTTTCTTTATTCTGTTATACTGAGTTGTGTGATAGGCCGGAATAAATGAATAGCTAAACAATTTCGCTGTTAAAAAGGCTTTGGATATACTTTACGTGCTTCGAGTAATTATCAAGAGCACCATGTGGCCTTACCACCAATCATGTGGTTCGGTTGCTTGTTCTTTATTGGAACGAGTGCTATTCTATATGCTGTATTCCTGGTTACGAAAAAACAGTGCTTTCACCGCTTGACGCCGCTGAAGGCCACGCACGCCACAAAAAACTCCCGTCCCCCCGACTACGGCGAAATAGACAATAGCACACCAAACAGACAAGCGGATTCAAATACCTAATTTTCTGGGAAGCAACGGAAAAGAAAATGTACCGAGAAACGAATCGATAAAGTTAGTAATGCCGTTATAGTTTTACCGTAGCCTTCTTCCAGAAAATGAATAAAGTACTGTTGTTTTCTGAGCGTACATAGTGCACCTTGAGATTCAAGAAATATGCTGATTGTGTGCGCAGTAAAGTGGGCTCGCTCGACAGGTTAGTTGAAGGTACCCAAGTCAGACTCAGCTGGTGTGCGACATACAGTCCTCAATCAAGCCAGCGAACGTTTCACAATTTTCTGTCAAACGCAAACCGCTATTTTCCTTTTTCTTTCAGTGCCGCCACTTTAAAGATGACTTATTCCCGGTAATCACATGATCATTCACGTCAACGGGCTGGTCGTTGCCCCAGAAAAATGTGTTTGTGTGAAACCGTTGCCGGTTTCACACACAAAAAATTCCCCCGCATTTCCCCGAGGGGAGAATGTGAAAGTGCGAATGCACGGTTGTCGGCCCGCTTGCGGCGCTTGCGCTCGGCCCCCGCAGCCCACCGCCTCGCCGCCTTCTCTTCCATCTCTTCCATCGGGTTTGTAGTATCACGTGTACACCACGCAGTTATCAAGCCGCTATAACGCCGCTGAGTCGCCAACGCACGCCGCTGACGACGTAGTTTGAATGCGTTAAAGATATAAGACGCGTCACTAACACTGATATCACCGTCGCGTCCGTGGCTTGGTCGGTAGAGCGTCGCGCTGCGGCCGCAAAGTCCTCGGATCGAAACCTGGCGCCGGATGCTGTTTCTTTTTTAAATATAGAGGAGCACTGCGGACGCCGCCGCCGCCGCCGCCGCCGCCGCCGGCGGTGGATGGTTTGGGGTCGCTTATAAAGTGCATTCGCACTTAAAAACTCATTCTTGATGGCTGAGGAACAAACCTGCGATTCGGCTGCAATTCTTACTTGAAGGACAGACGATGGGTAGTACCGTTGTCAGCGGGTGAGATGAGACAATGAATATCATGAACGAGGCACTGGTGCGCCGCCTGAGAATGTCAGGCGGCGCACCAGTGCCTCGTTCATGATATTCATTGTCTCATCTCACCCGCTGACAACGGTACTACCCATCGTCTGTCCTTCAAGTAAGAATTGCAGCCGAATCGCAGGTTTGTTCCTCAGCCATCAAGAATGAGTTTTTAAGTGCGAATGCACTTTATAAGCGACCCCAAACCATCCACCGCCGGCGGCGGCGGCGGCGGCGGCGGCGGCGTCCGCAGTGCTCCTCTATATTTAAAAAAGAAACAGCATCCGGCGCCAGGTTTCGATCCGAGGACTTTGCGGCCGCAGCCCGACGCTCTACCGAATAAGCCACGGACGCTTTTTTTTTTTTTTTTTCTTTATTGCCTGTATGAACACCAGAACACAAATGCGTCAATGATAGGTTAAAAACCGCCGACCATGCTTTGGCTGGCGGAAAGATTTAAAATAAACATCAAAAGTACACAAATCTTCCAAAATTGGTAACCATTCCAGCTCTATACCCTGGGTTGTAGCAATATCGTACATCGAAGTCATGCTCTGTGCAAAATACTTGCTAACGGTTTGGGCGTGTACGTCCGCATGGCGTACAGCCATTCGCGACCTCCAAATTGAATGCAATGCTACAGCCATTATGAGGTCGTACGGCACACCATCAGAACACTCAACGGGGAGATACCGTATTCCCTGTGGTGTTACAGGCAATTCTTTCTTCAGGGTTCTTTGCAGGACATCCCAAAAGAAGATGGCATCCCAGCACTCCATGAAAACATGCTCCACAGTCTCTGGTTTATTGCACAAAGAACACGTGCTGGACCAAACCTCGTATAATCCCTTTTCCTGCATCCATGTCTTTACTGGAAGAGTGTTCGTGTGCAGCTTAAAGAAAAACGTTTTCACGGACGCTGGGATAACCATCTTCTTTACACGTGACAAAACATTTTGACCAGGTCCTTTACAATACATTGACCTGTAACGGGGCACCGGAAAAAGAATATCCTTCAAATCTTTTGTTAGCATTTTCCTGGACACAGTAGACAGATATTCCAAAGAGAAACGTACCGCCAGAAACCGAAAAGCATCAACAACTTCTTTCAAAAAACCCTTGCATCGTATAGGTCCTCTGTTACTGGAGGACACAACAAACTCAGGTAGTACATTGGGAAGAGTCATCTGCAAAAACGTGCGCAGAAAAGGATCCTCCGCATCCCTTAGGAACAAAAAACGGTTCACAATTTGCCTCAAAAACACATGGCACAAACCGACTCCTCCGTGTTTCACACTTCGAAACAGATTACTTCTGCTTGTACGCTCCCACAGCGAACCCCACACGAAGACAGCAAAGACACGGTGAATCTTCTGGACATGCGTCCTTGAACAATGTAATATCTGCATAACGTACCACAGTTTCGCCAAGAGGAAAAGGTTACAAACGGTGGCCCGTGCGAAAACGGATAATGCGTGGCCTCCCCATTTGTTGGCTTTTTCGCGTAGACCCGTCACTTCCCCACTCCAATACTCTTCACTATTCTGATGGTATTCCAAAGGCACTCCTAGGTAACGTGCTGGCGTTGTCGACCAGCTAACGTTCTGAAACACTTCTGGGGTTGCTGCCCACTCTCCGTACCAAAAACCGCAACATTTATTCCAGTTCACTGAACTGCAGGTGACACCGCAAAACTCTTTAGTGACAACTATTACTTTTTCTACACTTTGTTTATCCTCACAAAATACCGCGACGTCATCGGCGTAGGTTAATAGCTTCACTTCACTTGAGTGCAAACGAAAACCATGAATGTCATTGTCATTAATTATTCTTAAACAGAAAGGCTCTAAGAAAATACAGAAAAGGAGAGGTGAAGCTGGGCACCCTTGCCTCACCGAAGATTCTACAGATAAACTTTTTGTTACATTCTTGTTGATAATGAGCTGTGTGGTGCAATTTTTGTAAGCCATTCGGACACCCCTGAAAAGCACGTCACCCACATTGACATGTTCTAAAATGCAAAGCAAAATTTCATGAGAGACGCGGTCGAATGCTTTTTCGAAATCAATTTGTAGCATCGCTACTTTCTGCTGAAACATATCGCAGCCCTGCAGCACACTGCGAGCAATGTGTGTGTTTGTCTGTATGCTCCGACCCCGGATTCCACATGTTTGGTGTGGTCCCACAAGCGATGTTACAATTCTCTGCAATCTTTTTGCCAGTACTTTCATAAAAATCTTATAGTCTACGTTAGCAAGGGTGATTGGACGGTAACCCGTTACATTTTGAAGTTTAGCAGGATCGTCTGATTTGGGAATCAACACCGTGTGTGTTCTTGTAAATGACTTTGGTAGTTCGTTTTTTTCAAAAGCATCTAGGAAAACGAGAAATAAGAAATAAGAATGGCGCCACTACACCGATAAACTTCTTATAAAATTCCGCTGACAAATAAGCCACGGACGCGACGCTGATATCGGTGTCAGTAACGCGCCTTATATCTTTAACGCATTCAAACTACGTCGTCAGCGGCGTGCGTTGGCGACTCAGCGGCATTATAGCAGCTTGATAACTGCGTGGTGTACACGTGATACTACAAACCCGATGGAAGAGATGGAAGAGAAGGCGGCGAGGCGGTGGGCTGCGGGGGCCGAGCGCAAGCGCCGCAAGCGGGCCGACAACCGTGCATTCGCACTTTCACATTCTCCCCCTCGGGGAAATGCGGGGGAATTTTTTCTTTCATAGCAAGGAAACCACCCGCCCCGATATTATTTATGCTGGTATACTATCCAGGTTCAGTCACATTTACTCGTAGGGCTGCCCGCTCCCGCAAAAAATTTTAACAGCGGAGCTGTTGTAGATTGACATAATGCGTGGCGCATTACGCGTAACGCGATAAAATACCAAGAAAATGCAGAACGCTTGTGAGGGCGTGCCTCGCGGCGCGCAGTTGAATATTTCTTGTGCATCGATATGAACTTGCACATCGCTATTTATATTTCGCCGGAGGTGGAGGAGGAAAAAACGTTATTCGAACGCAACATTAAGCGTCGAGAATGTCCCGGGCCAAGTTGACCAGCGCCAACTGGTCCGTGAGCTGGTCCGAGGCTAGCCAAGTCCGCCACGTTGGAGGATCAGGGTGGCGAAAATGTGGGGATTGAATTGCAATGGGGCAGGAGAAAATGCAGTGTTCTAAATTAGCGTATGGTTCGGGACAATTGGGACATGGTGTTGAGTGTCGGATACGGTAGAGGAAGGAACGAGCAAGTGAAAGGATGGTATTTAACTGAATGCGGCGAAAATGCGTAGTAGCGTGGTTGTTAGAGATTTGTCTTGAACAGGAAGTGTATGAAGAGTTTCTGTGATGTTCTTGTAGTGAAGCTTTATTTCTTGTTTGTAGTGAAGAGTAGTGTCCCACGTCGGTGGATAAGGCCAGGGAATCCCAGGTGCCCGGTGCAGAAGTTCGCGGGCGAGGCTATGCACTACCTCATTGACTGGGATTCCAGCGTGACCAGGAATCAACCTCAGTGTGACAGTGTGGGGACGTAGCTTTGTTAAGGCTTTGCGTAGATCATATTGCACTTCTTCAGGAATCCTACCCATGGGAATGGCGCGAATAGCTGGCATTGAATCAGTGTATATAGTATATCCGGAGGGGTTAGGGAGCACTTCTGAATACTGGTGATTATTGGGAGGGTCTCTAGAGTCGCTGTAGGTGGGGGATTAGTGAAAGGACCAAGGGTGTGTGTGACTGCTTCATTGCCACTTGCGATGGAATAGGCGGCTGCTTCGACGTGCGTCCGTGATGCATCCGTGTGGACGATCGTAGAATCAATAGGATGGACATGATTGACAACGCGAGCACATTGTCTCCCTGAATTGGTATCAGCTGGAATGTTTTTTTGGGATGGGAGCTACCCTGAGGTTATCTGGGAGCGGTGCAGGAGGGGTGGTGATAGGTAGGTCAATAGGTTTGAGAGCAACTTGGTGAAGGATCCAGTGTCCTTGTTTTGTACTAGAAAGACGCGCCATTTGCGGGTCTTTATGTTGTATAAGATCTCCGAGGGGCAAGAACAGCCCCGTAGAGTATAGGCGCTGAGTGGACGTATTAACGGGAACGTTAAGGGCGGTCTTATACAGTGTATGAAGTGCAACCTCAATCTGATGTCTTTGGCGACAAGTCAGAGAAAGATATGGAATTGTATAAAAAATTTTACTTAGAGCTAAGGCATGTACTAGCTGCCTAACTTGACCCTCATGTACCCCCGCGTGCTTGTTGACTATGTGGTGCACTAGATGGGTAAGCTGATGGCAGACTTTAACTGTTGTAGCCACATTAGCCTGATTGGATGACTTGTGGATATGCAGCCTAAGAATTCGGCAGGATATTACGCTAGGGATGGGGTGACCTACCAATGTGAGTGTGATCAGGTGGTTGTGTTGGCGCTGGTAGCGAGTTTTCGCAATGAGCAGCAGTTCGAACTTTTCAGGTGCCGGAGACAGGCGTACTGTGTCGAGATACCTAGTGACTCCATCGATACCTTGCTGCAAGGTGCCTTGCACTGACCCAGGAGACCCAGATGTGCACCAAAGAGTAAGCTCGTCCTCGTAGAATGTATGTTTGAGGTTCGAGATCGATGCTAAAATACAAAACAGTGGCGCCATTCCGAGGTTAAAAAGGGTGGCTGAGAGAATAGCACCCTGTGGAGTACCACGCGTAATGGGAAAAGGATCGGAGACCGAATCACGGAGACGGAACTTGGCCGTGCGGTCGCCAGAAATGCAGTGATGTAACCGTACATCTTCGGCCCACAGCCGGTAGAGGCACGTACATGGAGGAGAGGATCATGGCCAAGGTTATCGAAGGCTTTGCGGGCATCCAGGGTCACCGTGGCCTGTATCTGAAAAGAAGGAGGAGGGTCAAAGTCGTGAGCTAGGATGAAAAAGAGGTCTTGGGTAGACATACCCTTGCGGAAACCAATTTGTTAAGCAGGAAAGAAATCTGTGGACTAAATATAGGCCTCAAGTCGATTGAGAACCATCCTTTTCATGGTCTTTCCCACGGAAGAGGTTAGAGAGATTGGCCGGAGATTGTCAAGGGCAGATTTTTTGCCTGGCTTAGGTAGTAGAGGTATAAAGGATTGCTTCCAAGATGACGGGAGGGAGCCTTCTTCTCAGTGGGAGTTTATAATGTCCAGAAAATGTTCCTTGTCCTTGTCGGACAGGTTTCGTATAAGTGTATACGTAATCTGATCCTCACCTGGGGCCAACGTTCGCTTTAGTTGTTCCAGCGCCCACTCGAGATCCCGAAGGGTGAACGGCTCATCGAGTTCTGCATTGTAGGCGCCGATGTATGTGGGATAAAGGCAAGGAAGGTGAAGAGGAATATAAAGGCCGCGGAGGTGGGTTGCTAAAGCGTCCGATCCCAGCAGGGAATGGTGCTTCTGAAGAGTGGGAACTGGGGCCGGATGAGGCCCAAGGAGCTTTCCAAGTAGGTGCCAGGTTCTTTTCTGATCCAGGTTGCCGTTGATGACGTCACAAATTTCATTCCATTGATTTCTGGCGAGCGTAGCACAGTGCTCTTTGACATGTTCCGTTATTTGAGCGATACGCTCGGCTAGCCGACTATTATTTGGTTGGGTGCGAAGGGCGCACAATAGCCGTTTCCTCCTCCTCCAAATACGGACAAGATAAAGGTCTGGGTTGTCTGGTGGGGCTGAAGTGAAACATTCCTGTGTGGCTTGTTAACGGGCCAGTTTGTTTGAGGGCTTTAGTCCAGTTCTTGAGATTCCCATTTGTTTGGGAGGTGTCGCGAAAATCGCGAAAGATTTTCTAGTTTGTGAGTGAAATTTTACGTTTAGGCGATCGGATACAGGTAGGGATAGTGATTTGAATAATGTAATTGACATTTATGCTCGGTTACAACTTAAGAACGGCAGCACCTCATGTAGTGTATCACTCCGGCAAGAGCGCCGGACCCGTGACGTCAGTGCGCGCGCGTTTTGAAAGAGGATTGCGGTAAATGCGTGACATCATCTGCTTTTCTCACCGAGTTTGTTTGTCGTCACTGCAGTAATTTATAGGCAGATTAAGTCTGAAAAGTTATGGAAATGACTCGTGTCTGGTGTGGTTATTGTGTACAGGCGCTGGCGGTGATTGCTATCGGTTGGTTATCTTGCGTCTAGCATTTTAGAACTGATCGATTGTCCACACCTCACCCCACCAGTTTGTGTACTGTGCGAGATTTCGTAATTATGATATACAATGAACAAATAGGTTTTAATATAGTGCGTAAAACAGCGAGTGCATCGTTAATTTGTATAAGATTCACCATGTTACAAAGATCGATGCAGTTATACGTACGTGAAGTACTCGATGTGCTGAAGCATTAATTTCGCGAGGAACGCAACACTATGCGCGTTCGACGACGACGCGGAGAACAATTGTAGATTTTTAGATTATGCTGATGGGTAATAACAATGGCATCAACCACTCTTGTGTTTAGTAATGTGTGCACAAAAGCCACGCCAATCGGAGGTGCACACAGGTAGCGCGATGTGTGTAAAAAGAAAAACAATAACAAAATTGCTCCTTTGAGATCACGCGTAAAAAATAACTTCGCTTCTGCTTCGTTATTACGCGTAAGTTTATTACTTTCTATTCCTGGTTATTTCTCCTTACATGTGCATTGCCTAAGCACTGCCGTCACATCTACGAGTGTCCTTAATATCGCGTTGTTACGCTTTTTTTTTACGCAGTCTTGGCAAGAAAGCCTGCAGTTTACAGGGAGCGACCATAAAGTGTCTGCGCGTAAAAATCGTGCTTCACGGCGCTGCACATTTTTGGGAAAAGGCGCTTTTAAGCTTAGTTCTGCTCAAGTCTCAACGCAATGCAATTCTGAAAGACTCTACGCAGGCGTTTCAAATGAATGGTAAATTCTCCATTCCTGAAAAATGCTCTTTCGCAGCTGCCATGGGAATTGCGATTTTTAAAACGCCAATATAGGTGATAACAGGCTATTTCACTTCTTTCAGATTGTTATACACCCTAACACACGACATTTGGAGTGTCATGTTACGATACTGGGAAAAATGCCTGTACAGGGAAAATTTTTTAGCGTCATAGTTACTGCTCACCTTTTTATGCACATTGCTTGAATTTACACCTGCTGGGAAAGCTCAAAGAAATCGCAGTCCAAATACCAAAAGCGTTTGCTTTTAGTTTGCGTTTGTTTGTTGATACAGGGTGTTCCCAAAAGTGAAAATGAATCCGTTTTCGACATCGTGTCCAAGATAGGGACGGCAATTAGTGAGAGTATAGCTGCCTCTGACGTTCAGGTTTGTCACAGGGTGGCCACTCGCGATCCCTTAAAATCGAACATCATTGTTCATTGTTCAATTCCAATCGCGGACAAAACGCGACTCGGTTCTAAAGAAGGCAAAGAAAACGAGGATCAACCACAAAGACATTGGTCTCGACACCGTGGCCCCTGTGTACGTGAACGAACATTTATGTCCTGCTCTGAAAAGGCTTCTCGGAATGGCTGTGAAACGAAAACTTGAATGCCTCTGGAAATCGGTTTGGAGCTACAATGGGAAAATCTTTGCAAAACAAACTGACAATTCCGACCCTCTACACATATCCGATGAACGTGATCTTGCCAAAATGACCCCTAGCTTGCCTGCTACCACGCCAGTGAAACAAAACGCTGTCCCTGAATGAACTACCAGTTCACCTTGCCTGAATCCCTCCCGTCCCCGCCGCAGTCCCATAACTCCATTCTGCACGTGAACGCTCGTTCTGCAAACAACAAAAATAATCACTTAGAGTATTTCCTTAACCAGTTTTCTTTTCGTTTCAATGTAATCATGCTCACCGAAACTTGGTATAGTAACGACAAAAGTGTGCTCCAGTTAGATGGCTATAAAAAATTTTTCATTAATAGAACTGGCAGACGAGGAGGTGGTGTTGCTATCTACGTACACTCTTCCAGATATTACGACTTAGTTCCCGAGTTCTCAACAATCAGTGAGGACTATGGAATGTTGACCTTAAAATCTAATACAGAAATTATATGTGCAATATATCGTCCGCCAAATGGGAACATACCATGTTTCCTTCAGTTTATTGAGAAGTTCTTGGATTATGTTAGTAAAAACGATTTTTTGCTAATATGTGGAGGTGATATGAACGTAAATATATTAGATGACAGTGTCATGGGTGGTAGTTTACTGATGACTTTACAATCCGCTGGTTTCGTAAATTTGTATAATACCCCAACACGCGTCACCCAGGCCGCTTCAAGTTGCCTGGATATCTTAATAACCAATACCGATACGCTTGTGTCCGATCGCGGGACGATTACATATAAGTGACCATTGTCCAATATTTATGTTCTGTCAGAGTAAAAATCAAACCAGAAACTTTCAACGTAAACCATTCCTTACACAACATATAACGGCCAAAACCCTTGAATCCTTTAAATTAGACGTTGTCGCTTATAACTGGTCTCGCCTCTTCGAAATAACAGATCCGAATCTTGCATATTCAAGTTTTCTTGCAGCATTCCTTAAAATGTATGCAGACCACTTTCCTTTTAAGCCTCTTTCCCGTAATAAAAAAACAAGGAAGCCATGGATAACGGTGGAACATATAAAAAATTAATGAAAAAATAAACTTTACCATCTCTTTCTTAAAACACAATCTGTAGATACCCTGAAAAAGCTTTCAAAAAAGCACGAAACAAACTAAATAATCAGCTAAGACAAGCTACGGCAGCATATCACCAGCAGTTGTTTGATGACATTTGTTCGAAACAACCAGACGTTGCTTGGAAACTAATAAATGATTCTCTAGGCCGCGGCAAAATAAACACACCAATCGAAAGCATAGTCCAGAATGGCCATAAACTATCTGGGAAAATTCTTGCAGATTACTTCAATAGGTACTTTACAAACATTGACGTACCAGCTGGTGAAACTAATGCTCTCCAAATACCTATTAGTGGTCCTACTCGAAGCGTTTTTTGGAGCCTACTGATGATTTCGAAGTATACAGAACTTTTATGAGTATAAAAAATAGTAGAGCATTAGATATAGACAACATTAAAATTAAACCTGTTAAGTACGTCTTAGAATTTATTACCCCAATTCTAACTCATATTTACAATTTCATTCTTCAGCATGCGTTGTTTCCAGATAAAATGAAGCGAGCAAGAATAACGGTAATTTTTAAGCATGGAGATAAAAATGATCCTAAAAATTACAGGCCCATATCAGTCATACCAGTCTTCTCCAAATGTGTAGAAAAATTATTCTTTTCGCCTATGTCTAATTATCTTGAATCAAGAAGTATCATTACGAATGCACAATTCGGTTTTCGCAAAGGAAGGTCCACTGAAGCAGTCTTGCTAACAATTAAGGAACACATATTGTCAAATATAGAAAACAATAAGTTCACTTTAGCACTCTTTATTGATTTTAGTAAAGCCTTTGACTGTCTAAACCATAATATTTTAGCCGAAAAGTTATCGCAATCAGGAATTCGTGGGAAGCCCCTAACACTTATGAAATCGTATCTAGAAAACAGAGTGCAGTCAGTGTATATTTCTGGTGAACAGTCTATTTTTCTACCAATTTTAAATGGTGTTCTTCAAGGCAGCGTGCTAGGTCCCCTGCATTTTAATTTATATATAAATGATATTACGCACATTGACTTAAAAGCAACATTTGTAATATATACCGATGATAGTACTATACTTCTTTCGGGTCTTGATGAGAATGGTCTAATGCTCAAATGTAACGCGGTTTTGGATAAATTATTTCATTGGTCAAGTTCAAATAGAATTAAGGTTAATCCGACGAAAACAAAAGCAGTTTTATTCCGAGCAAAAAACAGAAGAGTTGAACTGAAATATACACTTGAATATGCCAATCATGATGTAGAATTAGTAACTGATCACAAGATCCTCGGTGTAACGTTCCAATCCCAGCTTTGTTAGAATAAACATGTAGGCACCACCTGTAAAAAACTATCTTCTGTAGCCGGCGCGATAGCGCGCACGCGACGATTCTTCCCAGAAAAAGATAAACTGAACATCTACAATGCTTTATTTGCCTCATATATAAATTACTGCAGCTTAGTATGGACTACTACAACTAAACAAAACATCAATAAACTACTCATCTTACAAAAGAAAGCCGTTCGCCATATTGCAAACCTTGATTATTCGTGTTCCACTCGTACTTTCTTTCCACGTTACAACATAATCAAGGCAAATTACATGTACGACTTCCGAATTCTCCGCTCCTTCTACTTTTCTTCGCTACCGATAAAAAACTTTCTTATACATTTGGCATCACTCCAGGCCCAAACTCACCCTCTAAATACTCGTAATACAGACAACTGGCCCCAGCGAAAATTCCGCAATAACTACAAGTTGCAATCGCTAGAGCACAACTTGCTATGAATTCTAAATAGATACGATTTTGCAGCTAATTTTTCTTTAGGACAGCTAAAAGTGTTTTTTTGCCACCAAAGAGTAAACTGGAAACAGCCATGTATTTATTGATAAACATCACTCCCTGCAGTGCAAATGGTTTTGCTGATAGCCCATTTTTTTAGTTATATATTCCCCTCCCATTCCCATTTTCTTGATGCGTTTTTATAAATTTTATACAATTTTATACATTTTAATGTTTTATATTTCAGAACGTTATGACGTTGCATATTTGCATTTTGTTTGAATTTATGAAATTGCATTTCTTCAAAATTATGTACTGAAACTGTTACCTGCTGTGTATTTCATTCTGTGAAAATCAGTGCGTATTCATATGTTTCATTTTGTTAGAGTTTGTATAAAAGCTCCCTGCGTTATACTGACACTGTTGTGTAAGGGTTCATGGGCCCAGTCAAGCGGCTAAGTCTGCTTTTAGTCCATGGACCTCTCCAGATGTATTTCTGGGAAATAAACCGACTGATTGCTTTTCTCTTAATTATATGTGGGAGTGAATTATTAACACTTATAATTTGGTTAGAGAACAGTCACTTATAAACAGCATTTGTTTTTATTCCGTTTTGCGGTGAAATGTTTATAAATGGAAAGTTGTAGTGTCTTCTATGCAAATTCAAGTGTCAAAACAACGGCATGATGCAGACAACCTCACTGGCAGACATACTCATGGATACGAGCTAGAGGTACTAATTTACAAATATGAAAAGGTTATTAGAACCCAGAAACATTCACAGGCGCCTCCCCCACCCCAACCAAAATAAATTGGGCTAAAACGTGTTCTGTGGTTTTGACATGGAGCTTCTCTGACCACCAGAATGCAGAGTTCGACAGGTGATTCCCTGTAGGCCTTCCATCTGGATTTACCACTAGGGCACTACCGCAGGTCTATAAAGACATTCACAGTGCCCGCACGCAGTTTTGTTCAATGTTTCCTCCACATTATCACAATAACGCACTGCTAGGAACCTCGATATTTCACATTTCTCTCTGAAGTATGCTTTACAGCCCAGATGTTGAAACAGCTGCTTACACTTCTGTTAATACGTGAAGCACTTTCGACAAACCTGACACTCAGTCTTCTTTATCACATCAAAACAAAGTTGCATTTAATGAAAACAAAGTTGCATTCAATGACCTCCCGATGCCCATAATATGATAGTCCTCCACAAAACAAAAGTTCCTCCGTTTTTGAAGCTGCCCCTTTCCAAAGGGGCGATTTCCCGTGCAAGCCGGGTGAACTTCCCAAGCGTTGTAGTCCCACACAAGGGCCGAGCGCCAGGCCGGGGAGTCGCTTGTACCTATTTTACCGGTAGGGGCTCGGCGCCACCAAGGAACACGAATTCACATGGTGCCTTCCACAGCCACGATGGACGCTCAACTCGCAACCGCCTCTGGCAGGATATGCCGCCATACTCTTTCACCCCCGGCAATGGCGCAACGCGACATTATGACCGGGGGCCCCGCCAGATGGACAAGGGTCAGGGGCCCCTCGATAGGGTGACGGCAGCTTTCCAGGCGTGGAATCCCCTTTCAAGGGTCCGCACTCGACCAGGGATGCCTGTACCGTTAAAGAAACCGGCGGGTGCCCGGCGGTACCAGGATTCGAACCCAGTACCTCCCGCATACGAGGCGAGTGCTGTACCTGTGAACCATCGTTGCCGTCAAAAGTTACGACCCCTTCCACTGGGGCATTTCCCGACAAAGTCGGGTAACTTCCTAAGCACTCGATCCCCTGTTCTGGGGGTGCTTGTACCAATTTTATACTGGTTGGTGCCCAGCGGTACCGAAGTACCTACCACTTTCTTGTAACCAATGATACAGTACGGCGTGGTATTACGGTTTCCAGGAACCCCCGAGGTAGGCGCCTGTTCCCAAGTTCAAACTGGTCGGTGGCCAGCGGTTGAAGTCGTGGAGCAGCAGCCTCTCACGTATGCCGCAGTGGTAGAGCGGGTCCAAAGTCCTTTATCCCCTGCCAAAGCAGTACAGGGGGCGCTTGTACCCTTTCACTGGTGGGTGCCCAGCAGTTCCTGACCCCGCGCGAAGGTGTTCGACGGACCTCCCACATCGCCTCCCACTGCTGCTTGTGGTCAAGCTCCAAGCGTTCGTTCCACCTTCGAGACAAGTTGCGGTACGGGGACGCTTGTACCCATTAAAGAAACCGGTGGGCATCCGGCGGCCCAGGATTCGAACCTGGTACCTCCCGCTTACGAGACGAGTGGTTTACCACTTGACCATCGCCATCGGTTGAAAGTTACGAACCCTTCCACTGGGGCATTTCCCGACGAAGTCGGGTAACTTCCTAAGCACTGGATCCCGTGTTCAGGAGGTGCTTGTACCAATTTTTATACTGGTTGGTGCCCAGCGGTACCGAAGTACCTACCACTTTCTTGTAACCCAGTGATACGGTCCGGCGTGGTATTACGGTTTCCAAGAACCCCGCAAGGTAGGCACCTGTTCCCACTTTCAAACTGGTGGGTGGCCAGCGACTGAAGTCGGGGAGCAGCTGCCTCCCACGTATGCCGCAGTGGTAGAGCGTGTCCAAGCCCTTTATCCCCTGCCGAGGCAGTACAGGGGGCGCTTATACCCTTTTGACTGGTGGTTGCCCACAGCGATGGCTCAGAGGTACAGTACTCGCCTCGTATGCTCGAGGTACTGGGTTCGAATCGTGGTACCGCCGGGCACCCACCGGTTTCTTTAATGGGTACAGGCGTCTCTGGTCCAGTGCGGGCCCTTGAAAGGGGAATCCACGTCGGGAAAGCTGCCTTTACCCTTGCGAGGGCCCCCTGACCCTCGTCCATCTGGCGGGGCCCCCGGCCATCATGCCCGTTGCGCCATTGCCGGGGGTGAAAGAGTCTGGCGGCATGTCCTGCCACAGGTCTTTGCGAGCTGAGCGTCCATCGTGGCTGTGGAAGGCACAATGTGAATTCGTGTTCCTTGGTGGCGCCGGGCACCTACCGGTAAAATAGGTACAAGCAACTCCCCGGCCTGGCGCTCGGCCCTTGTGTGGGACTATAGCGCTTGGGAAGTTCACCCGGCTTGCACGGAAATCGCCCCTATGGAATGGGGCGGCTGCAAAAACGAAGGAACTTTTTTTTCTTTTTTTTAGTGTCCTACAATTAGCCTGAGTTTATTATACATCCATCTGTTATAGGAAATGTACTCTACATGCACAAAACTCGCCACGGCTGCTTTTTTATACCATTCAGCACACCAAGCCAGGATGTGTTACAAAATTGCAACTGCACCGTCAATTGTAATTTTTTAAATTACATATTACATACATTGAATTACACTGCAACCTTTGACTTGAAATCACATACAAACACACCTGTAGTGAGAGGAAAATGTACACAACTTCAGTGAAAGAACAAAACATCCCATACGACGCGCTGCCATGAGAAGTGAATTCAAGCACATCAGTAGCATATGATGCGACTTAGAACAAACACTGCAGTGATTTCCTTATACCTTACTTCCAAATACTGCCGGTACAAAGGGGCTTAGTGAGATGGTTACACAAGTCGTTTTTTCAGCCGTGCTCCTCTTCCGGATGGCTCTTTGAGCCAAGTTGTGAAACCACGCTGGAAATCGTCCTGAGGCGTCTTCACTGTCTCGTCCCTCCAAGCCTTCGTCATGGTGTGGCCAGCTTTTACCTAAGTTTCGTCTGTGTTGTGTAGAACACCTTGCGATGCTGCTGCCTGCACTCAGCGATCTGACGAAGGTACCTCTGCCGCCAAATCAGCACGTCGTGACGCTCCATCATCATCGAGTTTCGTTGGCGTTTCTCGAAGACGAAGCCGATGTCACTCAGGAGGTGGCGGTTGGTCCATATTCGAAGGCTGGGGAGATGCTCACTCCTCCGAAATTCTTCCGCAATCTTCTGTGCAGTAGGAGGCTCGTTGCGCCGGAAGAGATCGTGCACAGTGTTTCCCAGCGCGCAAAAAGTGAATCCGTCATACATCGCAGTGCGGCGTCTGAAGTTCTCGCTTCCGGGCATTTTCTGCAAAGGTGTTGTCAGCTTCCCGCCCGTCGCCTTCACTTTGGATTTGATGTCCAAAATCTTCCGGAAACTGACATCGGTGCACTCACTTGTCGTGCGGCATGTTTCTTTCACGCCAACATGCGGGTGCTCCTCTCGCAGGTTCATGTACGCGTTCAAAACTGTCTGCTGAACGTGGCGACAAAGAACAATGCCGCTGCAGTTCTTCCTGTACAGATGCTTTGGCGTTGATGGGCTCTTTGGGGGTGGTGAACTCGCCCCAGACCGCAAACGCGACGAAGAATCTGGAGTCGAAGAAACATCAACCAATGCGACTGCAGGTGGCACTGCGAGTCATGCTCCGCCAAAAAATTGACCTCGTACGAGACGTCCATGTTAGAGAATGAGGTGGTTGAAAATTTGGGGACAAAAATACAATGCGCGAAGCAAAAAGGCCATTATACGCTAACACTTCGTAATTTCAAAGCTAGTGAATAATGCATACGTGTGTAAAATACAACACGTAAGCCATAAAAAGTAAACTGAACTTTGTTATTTTTTCTTAATAAGGTTCTGTTTTGTCATTTTTGCGCCAGGTTTTGACTGGCAATGGCATTTTTTTATGACATTTTTACGTTTTGATACAGGTTAGTTTTGGTAAAGTATCTCACATTAAAATTTTAAAATCGCAAGAACATTAAGTTTACTTGTTTTGTTTTGGGGGGCTCTTTTATTTTGTGCTTACAAAAATATTCGCAGTAACGCACTCTTTGCGCCGAGCGGAGGAACAGCCGGTCCGGTTGCGGCGATAAAGCGCAAGGGCAACTTCCGGTACCGTTCTTAAGTTGTAACCAAGTATAGTAGTCTTCCATCTGCAACATTCCAGGTGACATCTCGTGCTCCCCGGCCTGCCGTAAGGTCTGGCATGGTCAACTGTTGATGTTTGTTACACTCGCGAGTAATGGCATCGGGTTTGTTGTAAATTGTTATTTGAGCCCCGTTTAAAGTGTCGTTGAGTATGTGGCCAGGTCGTAAGGTGCGTGGGTAACCCCAAATAACGTGCGGGGCATTAAAGCCCCCACCTATAATGAAGTCACAGTCTCGATACAACCTTGAACTAAAGTGAATAAGTGGCTTGAAAATTGTCTACTCTGTAGGGGGATTATAAAAACTTAGGATAGACAACGGGCGAGAGTGTTCTGGGTACAGCTCAAGACGAGAGAGGACATCGATGACCTCAAATTGAAGATCCCGGCGAATGTATGTGCTAACTTATGGGGCACTAGAGCTGTCGTAAGCCGCATGTAGGGCATGGTAGCCAGGAATACCTTTAAGAGCACGCGATTCTTTCATGAGAATGACGTGAGATTGCGAGGGCAAAGTCAAGAGCCATTGGAATAACAGGGTTTCATTGGTGTTAAGGTTTCTACAGTTCCACTGTACAATGTGAGGGGTATTGTTCTCTGCCATCTTTAAGCTACCTTAGCCCGCTTCTCGGGAGGGATGGAAGAGCATGCAGCAGCCTCTTCGGTGGATGTAGGTGGACGGGGAAGTTTGAGTGAATTGGTGCGGAATTCCAGGCGTTCATCATCCTGTACAATACTACTAAGAAGAGTGTGCATGAGCTCGAATGCTTGGAGAATGGCAGAAATTTCTACGGCGAGATACCAAAGTATCGGGTCATTCTGGTCTTTCATGTGCTGCAAATAATTGTCAGATGTGATGACTGGTGTGGGATTTTGAGATGCGAGATGTGGGAGTTTGAGATGGGAGGGATGGAGTGGGGAGGGGGAAGGGACAGGCTCGGCTCACCCGCTGGTAGAAGCGAAGCCGGTTTGAGAAGTGCACATGGTGGAACTGACTTCTCCTGAACTTCCAGATGCCTGGTATTGGGTCGAGGGGGTCTAGCAGCCTCCTGTTGTGCTGGGGGTAGTGGGGGGTAGTCATCACGGTTCAGAGGTTGTTGGAGCTGCACATGCTTCTGGTTGTTGCGATCAGACGACATCTGCCAAACAGTCGCTGTTTGCTTTGGAGCAAACTGCCGAGACTTAGATGATTTACTGTGTTCTTCTGGTTGTGAGGTTTCCAGTTTGTTCCGGAGACTTTTCCTGTGCTCGTATGTGGCTTTGTAGCTCTTTTCGTCTTGCTGCTTTTGTACGGGGCTGGTGTTGTCAAATGTGGGATGGTTTCCTCCGCAGTGGAAGCAATGCGCAGAGGAACGATGCGATTCATCCTGTGCGTTGAGCTTGGTTGAGCAGGTAAGGCAGCGTTGATATGTCGGAGGGTGATGGCAGTTCAGCACCCGATGTTCATATTCGCGGCACCTATTGCACTTCAGGGCATTGGGTCTCTCAGGTTTGCATCTATACAAGCCGCGGCGGAACAGAACGTTGTGGGGTACATGGGTGCCCTCGAACGTTATTAACACCGACTCAGTCTTAGTCGGTATGTCACCGTTATACGTATCAACGTTAGACGCTGCATTGTACGCGCCGGAGCATTGCGTAAATCGGACTGAAACCACAGGCGCTCGCAAACCGTCCGCGTGAACAAAACGAAACGGGTCCTCGGCGAATCGTTCGGTGAACACACGGTCCGCTGAAGCGAAAGGAGCAGCGGACCCTGCCACGAGCGTGGCGTCGATCTTACTCCATGGTCGTTGCCTTACAGGCATGGAGGAAAGAAAAGGTTAGGAGAGGCCTTGAAGTCACGTTTGTGAAGCCACAGCCGCCATGACATGAGCCCATTGAGCCCCGCCATGGACGAAAGAATACTCAGGAGAGGCTCCTAGCATCTCAATGCGTTGCAAAAAGTGTGGAGGAAGTGACGTCATTTTTCTTGAGCTCATAGACAGTGTTGCCTAGTTTCTTACGGCTGCGGTGGCTAAACGTGGCAAAATGCCACTGACATTTTTTACGGCGCTTTGACTTTGGCTTCCTCGCTACGTTGGCAACACAGCGCGGCAGCCGCTGGGGCATCGTAGTCGTCTGCAATATGTGCACTACAGCTGATTTCGCAGCGTTTCTTCTACTGACATTTCCTTTGTTGTCTAATGTTCCTTCGAAAGCAACACCCGATAGTTAATAATTGGCGTGGTCGGTGAGCGTAGTGTCTGTTATCTTGTGACGATATCTCGTCGTCGATTTGCGCAGTGGTTTTCCATCGTTATCGGTCTGCCGGTGAAAAGGTGCGCGCTGGCAGCTTCGGCAGTGTCGACCAACTTTCTCCGGTGATTTGCTTCAGTTAGGAATCTATTCTCAACGAACACAAAACAAAGTGAAGCAGACACGTAGTGCTTCCGTTTTGCTCGACAAATAGCGCATGGGCGAATATAGTTACCTGTGAACCGCGAGTGCGACCGGCAACCCGGCACGCAACAGTGAGGCATCTTGCAAACCACTGCACCCACTTATTCAAGTGAAGTGAGATGAGATGCGACAGTTTCAATTCCACGAGTGTGCAAGTGTGCAGAGTTCATGTACGCAAACGTGAAAAGCATACGTAGTCCACGCGCATCTAGTTTGCAACTCGTGCGCGACGCTCGCCGCGCGTAGGGTGCCTGGATTTTTAGCGCCATCTACGAACAGACACTGCAGTATACACTCGTGATCTCGCGAGCCTGTTGCTATGACGACGCCAAACGCTACTTTGCCAAGCTTAAGAGCTGAAAAATCGCCCTTCTATCTCAAAAACGAAGGCCTTTTTTCGATTGAAACTGTGGGTGAGGGTTAGAATGGGGAAATTGAAGGCGAAATCAACAGCTTAGAACATGACATCGCACCGAGGAATTAGTGACGAAGCTGTTTTCGCTGCGAAGCGGGTGGGCAGAGCGACGCCATGTTAGTCAAATCAAACCGAAAACAGCAAAGAATGATGGGAAAGAGCGCTGGGCTAAGTGGGCTCAAGTCATGGCGGGACTCGGCTTCAAAAATGTGACGTCAGGGCCTCTCCTGACCATGGAGGAAAGAAAAGGCTAGGTTAGGCTGGAACCCCTGCCTGGTTAGCATCACCCTTGGCCAGGGCGTCTGCTACCCCGTTGCCCATCAAGTCCACGTGTGATGGCAGCCAGTGAAGTCGCAGTGGAACCCCTGAGCCTCCTCCGCATGAAGCTTGGCCGCCAGTGACCGGTCTACGTAGCCGCTGTAGCTTCCTGGCTGGTCAGCAGCTCGCAGACGGAGGAGGGCAGACCGGGAGTCAGTCAGGATGATGGCCCCTCCGACCTGGGTCCCCTGCTGTAGTAGAAGGTCGGCGGACAAGTGGAATCAAGCCAACTCTGCGTGGGCGGAGTAGGCCGGGAAGGGCAAGCTGCCCACCTGGCTGGTGCCAAGTTCCAGGGCCGTGCAGGCGGCTCCGGCTCTGCCCGTCGACTGTTGAACGGAGCCATCCGTGTACTTCTGCAGAAGTCCGACAGCGTCGCCCTGCAGAATGGCGGCCACCTCCTGGTAGATGGCCTAGGGTGGGGTGAAACTTTTACTACGGACCCCCGGCAATGTGGTGGCGATTCGTAAAGCCTATCCCGTGCCTGGTGATGGAGGTTCTAGGAGCGGCCGCTGCGGCAACACAATATGGCCCCCGTAGGTACTGAGCAGCATGCCCATCCAAGAGTTGGGCCAGCTGCGGTAGCGCTGGAGGAATGCCGCGCAGTCCGATGTGCCTTGGAGGCGGTGGATGTAGTGGTGCCCCACCTGCGGGGCTCGCATCTGGATAGGCCCGGAGCCCGCCTCTGTGTACGTCGCCGCCACCGGAGATGTGCTCGGAAGGCCCAGGCAAAGGCGAATGGCCGGGAGCTAATTCATGTCCAGCTCCTTCCACCGACGCGGCGTGAGTTGCACCAGAGGCAGAGCATAGAGTACAGCGGACGATGCCAACCCGTGGTACACCCGCAGGGCCACGGTGTGTGTGCATCCCTGGCCACGCGCCAGCAACCTCCGAACACCTCTGAGGACCCTCGTTGTGCGTTGCCAGAGCGCTTTCACCGCAGGTAGCCAGGTCAACTAACCGTCGACGAGGAGCCCTGGCTTGGGCTCCTCGTCGACTTGGCCCTGGTGCACCATGTAAGGGACTGGCCGTTCAAGCTGAGCAGCGGTGTTGCCTTACGCGCCATGTAGTCCCTCGGGTGGAAGACCAAGGCCTGAGTTTTCTACTCGGACAGCTGCAGGCCACGGCTTGTTAGCATGCGCTAAGCCAGAGGCGGCGGGGGCAGCTCATAACGCGGCTGTTGGTGGAACTCGGCCCGGTGAGGCACGTGATGCGTTGCAAAGAATACGGTGCAGCTGCGGACAAATTAAGGTAAAATTTACTGTGACAGCAAAACCGCTCGTGTAATTAGTGAAGCTTTCCCTTAGGGTGACACTGAAGTGATCTGTAAACATTGTAGTATAACTTGCGCAAATTGTAGATGGAATACTTAGGCCATGTTTCGACCATTCTCGGTGTGTTTACGCGACTTTACTTACTAGCAAAAAGTAATTCCAAAGTGGTGTTTTCTCTAAATCCGCCTTGCCGTTTTCCCATGATGTTTCCTATGACGCTCAGTCGAGATGGCTTGGCCTGACTGCGCCACTGCGCGGGTCGCCGACCCGCCAACAGACTCAGTCTGCCGGCCGCCGGCGGGTCGTGGCAGCTCAATCGCTCAGTTGAAACTAAGCCACGACACGATTTGTACCTGGAAGAATGTGCCTTTAGTTTGTTAGTGTCTAGACTGCAGCAAGCTTAGTAAAGTCGATGGAGTGAAAGTAGCTCCACACAAGCGCACATTCGCCGCTTCCCAGAAAGGTACTCTAGTAAAAGATCCACGACCAATTAAATGCGGGAGAAGAGTCAGCGAAGTACTGTATGTACTAAGGAATTTAAATGAAGCAAAAATGTTATTGTAAAGCGTTAAACCAAGCGCAGGAATCACTTTTCCAGCTGGCTGAACTAGCACAGTGGTCGGCAGCACGACCGCACTATGCGACCACTTTTCTAGCCTAAGAAATGCAGTCGTTAGAAAATCTATTTGTGGCGATTTGGGAGAACCTTACAGCATAAGCGTTATTCAAGAAATAGTCCTCTAAGCTGTGGGGAGTGCTTTAACTAAAGCAAAATAAACAGGCTATGCAATACAGTAACCCCTCTTTATCACCAAGTCGGAAAGCCGCAGAACATTTTGAAATATGCAGGGTTTCGAATTAAGCGAAATGCGTAGAATTTATGGCAGTGTCACTAAAATAACAGATAATGCTGGTAACAAAAGCTCCCTGCACAGGGAAGCTTTCCTATCAAAGGCAAAAAGTTCGCAGGAATTTTTATTATTTCGGAAGGAAGAACTGCTTGATGCTCACCTGTTTCGCGTTCGCATCTGGTCCAAGACAAGCGTTCTCGATCGGCTCGATGCACTGCATAAACTGTTGGCCGCCACCGCTACATTCTACCTTGGTGCGAAGCAGCTGCAGCACCTTTTTTGTTTCTGTGGTTGTAGGCACATTGGAGGCTCCTCTTCGTCCTCATGGTCAGCTGCATCGCCCAAGATCTCTTTACGATGTAGGCGTCGGAAAGCTGTCCGTACAATCAACCGAACAACAGACAACCAGACGCAACAATAAACTAGAACTATAGGTAGTTTGTAACGAGGACCCATCCCCCCCTCGCGCCCCCTCCCCCCTCAAGGTGGCGGCCACCAGGCCTTAGGCCCCGGCGGTGTTTTCAGTCGACTGGACGGCCCGGAATTAGATGTCTGGGTTGGAGCTGAGATGCATGTTCTCCCGCTTGTAATTTGTGATATTACGACCTGGTTGGGTCGCCTGAGGACAAGCCTATAGAGCGTATTCATATGCATGCAGGTAACCGTGCGTGCGCCGCCATATCTGTGGCCAAGCGTCTGTTGCTAGGCGACGTTGTGCGCACGGCCCGCAGATCAGGCCCTCCTCTTCTCCTCCGTGCCTTCATGGCGGCCAGGCAGGTCGCGGTCCGCGATATGAGCTTGTGTTTTCGTGCAAGGCGTGTGCGAGTGGCTTGATAGTCTGTTGCACCGCGATAGCGTTGGTTACGCGAAAATTCATGGTTCCGCTCATGAGTGTGACAACCTTATCTGCAATTCAACCCCAGCCTCTGCGCACACCTACGAGCGAGTGCGAGTCGGTCGGGGCGCAAAGGTTGCATCGTTAGCGCATTGGTCGTTTGTCAGCACGAACTGCATCATTTCCAAACTGATGCCCACTGTACGCAAAGTAATAACTCGACGCTAAGTACTGTTGAGTACAGCGCGATCTACCTATCGCCAGACGAGTATCAAGTCGCCGCCGCAGATCAGCTGATGGCCAGCCGCCGTGCTCTAATGTCACAGGTGAGTTTTGCTGAGTGTGAAACATTTAGCGCACGAGAAACCCAGTGCCAATGTGTCGCCCGTGTGATCTTGAGGGAAGCCGTTTTTAGGGCTGCTTTTTTGATAATCACTCGAACATAAGCAGCAACGTGTTTTCTTTTGTTTTTTCTCGTGCGGTGATTGAATCGCATGCATCGATCAATTTACTTCTGTCAATCTCGGCGCAGGGCATGAAGCCCTGTGTTTTGATTGTCCTTGGGTGGTGTGAGGAAACCGGCGAGCATCAGTTAAGGTCAAAACCTCGGGTACTTCTATCCTGCGCCCTTTTGAGGCTGGTATATCTTTTAAAGAAATTACTGCTCGATCACGCCGTCCGGAAACGAACGTCGTCTCAAGCTGTTGTTTTGCGCCAGCAGCGCTTAGCGAAACTTACTATTATGTGTTTTTAGGGGCAGCAGAACTGCCATTTCAGTCTCCGAACAAAACTTGTAGCTCCTGCTTGGTTTAGAAAAACTAATTGTGCACTTAATTGAAGTAATTGTGCCTTTCTGCTTCAGCCCGCTCTTTAGCCCGTCTTTTCCTTTCTCTTTCATTGCAGGCGTATGCAGCTGCTAGAAAAAAAATACGGCGCCCTCACAGAGCTGGTGTGCGTCCTGCGGGGCAAGCCTCAAGAGTGCCGTTTTTTTCGCATCCGTGAGCAGCAGCAGGTTTAAATACAGTGATGGTGTTTAGCACACTTCGAAACTGATCTACATAAATATTCAGAAATAAATAGCGAGGTCAACTGGTGCCCTTTTATGTGCATCTAGGTGCCTTTCCAGCTACTGCTATTTGAATTTACAATGACTGTGGAAAATGAAAAAAAAAGAAACACATTTTGGTCATGCTCTTCATGTGCTAGAATATTAAAAAAAACATTTTGGTCATACTCTTCATGTGCTAGAATATTTTTTGCGAGACGTGGTTTCTGGCCAGGAAATGATAACTCATGGCTATCGCCTTCATTTTGGCTAATTCAACTGTTATGAAATGGTGATCTGTACAGTGAGCACAAGGACTTCATTGAATTATGGGGCCACATTTTGTCACACTGCGCAAAGCTACGCTTGTGTTCCACTTTTTGGGAAGTGCGTTTATTGCTTAGAAAAGGAAAAGTTCACACATGAATTGATAGGCGTACTTGAAATTGAATGTTTAATAATATGTGCATTAGAGACCCTTCAGTTGCACTCCCAAAAAAAGAAATTGAGTATCGAAACCTTGCTATGTAGCAGGGAAGGGGCGAGATGACGTGTTGGTTTCGGTGTGCTTTTAGCCTTTTCATTGGTTGTAATCGAATCGCATTGGTATGTTTATTCCTTGAATAAACAATCAGTCACAGTTCAGTGCTTTGTCTTGTCTTTGTTCATATTGCTTTGTAAGACCCACTTTTCATTATGCAATACCAACTAGCTTACCAACCCATGTTCTTTGTGCACCACCAAAGCTTAACATTGGTGTTTCCGGGCATCAGCAGCAAGGCTTGTTAAGTTAACTTGTTTTACTTACACCTAGGGTAACTGCTAACAGCTGCTTGGGACACTATTAAAAATGGCATGATGAGAACATGTCTATCAAGAAACATTTATTACATATCAATAAAACACCACCCAACAGTTCACAATGTAATTACCCATCAGTTAAATATTAGTGATAGTTTGCAGTAGGTCACAGGAGCACTGATGCAGTCTGCTGATTCTCTGTTGTTGTCACTTCTGCACTACTACTTGGAGCTAAACAGAGACAAGGAGCCTTGCTGGGGTACAAAAAAATTACACCCATCTCCCCGAAGGGAACCACAAGTAGGATGCGGAGCGTCATGGGGGTTCCGTTTGCGTTTCCGTTATGTTCAATTGCGTCAGCACACCCGCTGACAGGACTGTTGCTTCCATCCTACTTCATCTGAAGAAGCACGGAGTCAAGCGAAGCAAGCGCAGCACTGAACGCGCGCTCCGCGCGCTCCCCTTTATATTCACAGCTGTAGGAGAGGAGACTACGAGAGAGAGAGCCGCGCATGCGCGCGAGAGAGCTGAAGCGAACGGAGGAGGAGCGCGCGCAGACGGCAGGAGAGGAGAGGAGAGTACACAGTTGTTTGGAAAAGAGGAGAGGAGCGCATGCACAGATGGTGTGCGGACGGTCGCCACCGGTCAACAAGTGACATACCGCCGACCATAAGACACTCCGCATCTAAAACACGGAAACACCATTTTTTCCCATTCCATTCGGTTTTTGTCTGTGGGTGCTTCCACTTGTAACCTTCCATTCTTTGTGTTACGATTGATACATATAGTCATGCCCTATTGTGCACAGTTAATCTAAAGCAAGGGTGTGAAACACCCGGGCCACATGTGGCCTGCAGACCTTTTGATTTTTTTTGACCTTTTGATGTATTAAAGGATCACCGTAAAACAAATATCAGTGCCTAGATTTTAGTCATCCTGGAGATCAATACTGATATGTTTCTCGAATGGTGACACCAAATTCCATACAGAAATGACCAAGCATATTTACAATGTGTGGGAAAGGACTTGTTTCGTTTGAACGGCAGCATTAGGTGACAATTTGTTACACCCCCCTCCCCCCTGCCTTTCTTGCATTGCAACCTTCCCATGCGGGACTGAACTTCTTGACTGTGGCTTGCTTGCTCACTGATGTGAGTTGAGACCCCTCATGTCACTAACTAAGATGCACAATTTTTTTTGCACAAAACATTAACAACTCTTTAAAACTTGCATACTACGACGACAATCATCAATTTCAGTTTGGACAAAAAAGGGAAAGAAATACTGACATTGGGCAGCATTATAAACACCTTGTATTTCTTGTGAAGACACAGAACTAAGCTGAAGAACGTTTACTAGAGCAGCAGCAGCAGCATAAAATGGACAGTAGTGTAACAACTGACAAAAAATAACCTACCTAAACCATTGGAATCAAAACCACGAGCGTAACAGTTCAAAATTGGGCTTGATGTCTTCATCTAGACTCTCATTGCTTTAAGCTCGCAATGGGTGCTGCCATTCACTGCGTGGAATAGCATTTCACATTATGGAAAATTCCGAGGGCTTATTTTACACATTACGGCACATCAAAACTTTCACCGCCACGAAATGAGGTAAATCGTCGGTCAACAGTCCAGGAAACAGCTTTTCATGTCTACAGTAGCAAAATCCTCATAATGTTCTGTTTGAACAGAAGAGTGCATTCATACAGATGACCAGGGCTAAAATCTTTATGACAGAACATAACCGCAAATCACACAATGAAAACCAAAACATCTGTACATTTAAATACTACTGCGAAACAAAAAATTGCATCAATAAGTCAATCAGCAGGAATTGCACTACCTGGTACAGTGTAGCCTGTGCATTGTGCTGTTATGCCCATCGCTGGGTAGTCTCTAAATCCTACTTCGAATAAATACACATGGTTTGCGACGATTTTAGATGGCCACCACACAACATTTTTTGCACACCCGTTACACACCACACTAACCATGCGTTGCATCCTGGCTGTCTTAATGGTCATGTTTGCCTTCTAACCAGTGGCATTGGATGCCTGCTGCTCTTTTAACTGTTGCCCAGTATTGGCATGTCATTGCGGCCATTCCCATTCCATCCTCTTCTGTGTGGCTAAGGTGTTGTGCTGCTGGGCCCAAGGACATTGCAGGTTCGATTCCCAGCCACTTTTCTGACAGAGGCGGAAAGCAAAAACGCCCGTGTCTGCGAGATTTCGGCGCACGTTAAAGATCCCCCCCCCCCCCCCACCTCAGGTGGCCAAAATTAATCCGCAGCCTTCCACTACGGTGTGCCTCACCCACCTATTTCCCACACAATAATGGAAACTGCTTAGACAGTGTTGTCTCAGCCAAACTGATGCACACGGCTTGCTGTAAAATGCCTATTCGAATGGCACAACTGACTGGCTCAGATTTGCTAGAGCTGGGCAGACAGCTACAATTTTGTCTAGCTCGGTGAGCCTCTCGTTGTGCTTCACAGTCACGAGATCAATTGGAATAGTGCCTGACAGGATTCGGTATCGTCCTCTAAGTAGCCCAATTACCCGTTCTACATGAATGCGGACATTAGCCAATTTTCGAGTTTTTTGGACGTCCCAAGCCGATAACTGCGATTTCCCCCTAGTGAAAGCCGGCATTTCTAGCTTGGCTGAGTGGATGCCAACAGCAGGGCAGCCATCTTCTCAGTGACTGAAGGCTACAACGACGAATTCATACCAACTACCGTCAGATACTCTTCAGCTGTACTTGGAGGCCTGTCAAGAGATTGTCCAAAAGAACGGGATGCCGTAATTGAAGAGTGCCAGAAGTTCTCCGCGAGCTTTGCTGTTGAAGAAGATGTAAGTGCTTATGTATCACCAACAAATTTATTTATTCATTTATTTATTCAATACTGCAGGCCACAGGTGGCCCAAGCAGGAGTGGGGGTGTACATAAATTGCTACATTGAGATAAAAATACACATCAAGAGTAAACATAGAGAAGTGCATTGCACAAAAATGCAAAGGCAAGGGGGGAAAACACCAAGAGATGCACGTGTGATTAAACACGTCAGAGAAAAAAAGAAAGAAAAAAAAGTGGGGGGTGAGGGGTCATTATACAAATCTAGTGAAAGAACTAATCTTGTAATCGTTCAATGAAGGAACGTGCATTTCTTGACAAACATTTCGGGAGGCAGCGCATTCCATTCACTTATAGTATGAGGGAAGAAAGAGTGTTTGTAGTTGTTTGTGCGAGCAAAAATTGAGTGAATTTTAGAGGGTGATAGTTCCTGGTTGGCCGGGATGAAAGAGGCTGCAAGTACAACGAAGGATCAAGTAGAAATTCGGGGTTACAGAGTTTAGCTAATTTCCGGCGAGCTTGCAGTGTCATTATGTTGTTTAGTTTCATTAAATTGGTTGGGGAATCATTACGACGGTAACGGTTATGAAAGAAACGTACAGCAAGTTTCTGAATTCGCTTGAGTTTATTGATGTCCTTTTTTGTGTAAGGATCCCAAACAATAGCTGCGTATTCTAGAAGGGGTCTTGGACTTAAAAGGGGTCTTGACATTGGACAGTGAATTCTTGATTCTGTGCCCCAAAAGACCGAGTTCACGTCGGGCTGAAGTGCAAATGGTATCTATGCGTGTTGACCACGTAAGGTTGCTAGTAAATGTGACGCCGAGGTACTTAAAACTGCTAGCTTGGGATATTTGGACGCCTCTAATTAAGTACTGGTATAAAATAGGACTTTTTTTATTAATTTTTCGCATCATTACTGCTTTATCGTGGTTTAGCTTCATATCCCAGGTGTCGCATCAGTAGTTATGGCATTTAAGCTGTTATTTAGAGTAGTTTGGTCATTGCTAGAATTTACAGCTGAATATAAAAGACAATCGTCAGCAAATAGACAAATACCAATGCCTTCGTCGACACATGTAGTTATGTCATTGATATATAACAAAAATAACAATGGACCTAGGACGCTTCCTTGAGGTACTCCTGAGTTTACTGGGACGTTTTCTGAAATATGACCACTTTTGTCAACAAATTGCTTGCGCATTTCTAGATACGAGGCAATCCAATTAATTAGTTGATAGAAAATTTTGATCTGATTTAGTTTAAATAAAAGGCCTGAATGTGAAATTCGGTCGAATTCTTTGCTGAAATCTAAGAAAATGACATCAATTTGGCCTGAATGATCGACAATTGATGGGAATGTGCGCACGATACTAACAAGCTGGGTGGTTGTTGAAAGAACTTTACGGAAGCCGTGCTGAAATGGAGTTAAAATATTGTGCTGGTTCAAGAAATCAGTTAAGTAGTTCGAAAGGATATGCTCCCTGATTTTGCAGCATGAGCTGATAAGTGAAATCGGGCGATAATTTGTATGAACGGCGCGACCACCCTTTTTAAAGACTGGGACGACACGTGCAATCCGCCACACAGTGGGTACAACACCAAAACGGAAGGAAGTGCGGAAGATAATTACCAGAAAATGAGCAAGTGATTATGCGTAATGGTAAAAAAAAATTTGGAATATTATCTGGCCCTGGTGATGACTTTAGCTTTAGGTTGAGAAGCATGGAAACGATTCCCTCGTAACCACTAAAATTTGGACTCACGTCGGTAGAATTAGATATCTGGTCGATGCTGTGTCGCCGATCAGTGTCAGAGAAAATGGACTGAAGAAGCGATTAAATGCTACTACATCCCCTTCCTGAAACAGGATATCGGTTTCAGTTTTTTTAAGTTTACTTGTTAAGAGTAGGAAAATAAAGCTACTGGCCAAGAGCACATCAACAGCCTGCTTGGCAGAATCTGAACTGTTTTATTTAAAATGGACCCCTCACGGCTGAAGTGAGCAACAAAAGTGTGCAAGTGACTGGGAACAGTTGCACGATTTTTGTGCTCCAGGAGAAGCCAAAATAATGGCAGTAAAGAAAGTAGTTCTTGAAAACACTTGTCCTAAAGAAGTATAAATAATTCTGACACCCAAGGGAGAGGGAGATAAACATTTATTTATCGTAAAGAGAAATGAGTAAGACTGGTAGCGGTCAGCCTCCTAAGTCCAGGAGTCCGTGCTGATTCCGGTGCCCGCAACCATAGCTTGTTTTTGCTCCGGAGCTGAGCTGGTAAGCACAGACTCGCACTGCTCAGGAGATGGGTTGAGGAAGAGTTTAGGGTTGTCTGGGAATGAATGCACTAAGAGGTAGGCAGTGAGAGGGATGTTGCAAGTGCGGAGGTCATGTTATTCAAGTACTTAAAGTTTATTTTGTTGGTATCATAACCAACAATATTCAGGCAGAATAATGATCTGGTTTTTCATACACAAGGTATGCTTGCTTTGGACTACTATGTTCAGCTTATCCTTATACATGCAATCAATCAGGCACCACCATCTGTTCTTGGCTGCCTTGGTTGTTAATAAAACCCTTGCTAAAAGTTTCGGAAAAAGCCAGCTTGTTGCAGAAGTGTTAAAAAAAAGAAAAGACTAGCTTGACAGCGAGAAAATTTGCTACAGCTTTGGGTACTTATTAATAATGTGCAGGTTTGCCGTGCTGTTGAGAAAGCAACAAGAGAGCAAGCCAAATCGACGACATGGTTTGCTTTCCGAGCAGGAAGAGTAACCGCATCCAACGCTCGAGCTGCATGCCACACTTCACTGACGCAACCATCTTTAAGTCTCGTCAAGAGGATGTGCTACCCGGAGGCTTCTACCTTTTCCTCTCGGGCAACTGAATGGGGGCACTCCAAGGAGGATGTAGCCAGGAGGCAGTATGTGTCAACTGTGTCATCTGCTCACATCAACTTCGAGTGCACTGCATCTGGGTTGCACATCTGTTCTGAGAACCCCTTCCTGGCGGCATCACCTGATGGGGTGATTTCCTGCGAGTGCTGTGGCAAGGGTGCACTCAAGATCAAGTGCCCTTACACAGCAGAATGTGTTGCGGACGTTTGTAGCGGGACGCAGGGTATTTTGACAGAGGGTTCAGGTGGCCGCCTTCAACTAAACCGAGGGCATCAGTACTTCTACCAGGTGCAGGTACAGATGTTTGCCACTGGGCTGCGCTACTGTGACTTTGTAGTGTGGACAGTACAAGACTGCCACATTGAAAGGATACAGTTTGACTCTGCCTTTTGCAACGAGATTTTGAACAATTGCCAGCAGTTTTTTGAGCAAGTGCTGCTTCCAGAGATCCTCTTCAAATACTGGACAGGGATGGGGCAACAGCCAAAGGGCGAGGACAAAGAAGTGGGGTTCTGCTACTGTGGTGGCACCAGATCGGGAACGATGGTAGAGTGCCAGAATGCAGGCTGCAAAGGAAAATTTTTTCACCTTGCATGCACTAAACTAAAGTGTGTACCAAAAAAGAAAAACTTGCTTTGCAAGGACTGCAGGCCTAGGTACTCTGGAAAGTAAAATACGAGACTGAACACCTTTGCGATGCAACTTTATTTCAAAAGAGCCTGGCGAATTGGAACAAACATGCTGAACTCGCGTTAGAATCTGTATTGCAATCTGTTAAAAAGTTTTTGCAGCTAAGCAGAGTAAGCAAAACAACAAAACAATTTATTATGACATGTCCAGAGAATTTTCACTTTTTCAAGTAATGTCTTAAATTTGGTCATAGTTGTAAACATAACCGTTGTTTGTTTGCAGGGAATCTTCATAATAAGTAGCTGCAAGTCTGTTGAATGATATCTGGAACTGCACGTGGATTTTTTAATTTCCTGTTCTCCACAGTAGTGTCAGCTAAAGTAATGGGCATGAACAATGAATGTCATTTTCTTCGAAACAGTTCCTTACTTCCTGTTCTAAAGACATTTACAGGAACGTTAATGTGCACCCATAACCCAGCCAGTGGATATGTCTAGTACCAGTGGTCATTCTGGTCACTACCTCCTGTATTCGCAGCATTGATGATTCTTGAATGTAGGGTTTACCGCGCCGACGCAACACAGGCGATGAGGCGCGCCGTAGTGGAGGGCTCTGGATTAATTTTGACCACCTGGGGATCTTTGACGTGCGCCGAAATCTCGCACACACAGGAGTTTTTGCTTCTCGCCTCCATCAGAAAAGCAGCCGTCGTGGCTGGGAATCGAACCCCCGATCTCGTGCTTTGCAGCGCAACACCTTAGCCACTGAGCCACCGCGGCGAGTTATATTTGCAGCATTGGTAAAACCATTTTGGAATACTGCAACTTGCTAAGGAATTTAGTCCTGTCAGTTTTACCTTGCAATCCAACGCCTTAGCCACTGAGCCACCGCGGCGGGTTATATTTGCAGCATTGGTAAAACCATTTTGGAATACTGCAACTTGCCAAGGAATTTAGTCCTGTCAGTTTTACCTTGCAGTCTGATTATACTCACATTTTTTGCAGTTTGTTTTTAGTTGTAAATTAAGTGTATCAAGTCATTTTTTTTGCGTGTTTGCCATTCAGCAGAAGACTGCACTTACTGGGCATGTCTGGTACTGATGGTCATTTGTCCTCAACACATCCTGTATTTACAGATTTCTTTTCTCACTCCAACAACTGCATCGGTGAAGCAATTTTGTAAGCCTGCAGCTCGTCGTCTTGTTCAGTTGTTATTAACGTGCTATGTTAGAGAAATCACATCAATCTCAACTATCTTTTTAGTTTAAGAGTGTGGCATTACTTTGTGTATTTACCAGAAAACTATTACCTGTCTGTATAATGCCTTTAAATCCCCATTTCTTTGAACTGTTTCAACACTTTTTTGTGTATAATACTGTCCAGTTGCTGTGATTTTTTTAACACGAGGAAAATGCAAATATCATTTTAAGCAGTGACATCACAAATGACATACTGTGTGCTGAATAAACTTTTTCTGTTGTTGCCCACTAACCTGTTGCCTACTAACAGCTTTGCAGGCTTTGCTTAAAGACCTACAAAAAAAAAATAAGTAGCAGATAGTGAATTTTCACTATTGTAAACGCGATACCCAGGACTCTGCTGGGAAAAACTCCACATTGTGTACATAGAAGGGAACTTAGTATCTGGCACGCAGCATCACTGAAAAGCAATTTACATGCCCATCATAGCTAAAACATGCTAAAATTCACACTCACTGCAACATTGTAATTTTTTTTTATTCTAAGCATCCTCTTTTATTCATGCCCCTTGCACTTACGATAGATGCACTTATGGTTGATGCACAAAGATTTGGAGTATTTAACATTCAATACACCTTTTATTAAAATGGAGTGGGAACTAAGAATTGAGCAAATGGGGCAGTAAAAATTGGAACAATTTATTCATTGAAAGGTGTTGGAGGGCCAGAGACAGATGTGATGATAGTTCCAGGGTGCTTACTGCTCCTACCCTTGTTCTACTCTCCCCAAGTAGGAGCTGTGCAGTACGGTCTCCCACTGCTATTAACACTGCAACTTGGTGTGGCTGTGTGAGGACGCTGACATAGCATGTGTGCTAGGACTGCTCCTTCCTGGCACCTGTGGCACTCTGCAGGGGGAGTAGGGGGGACAGCTACTGTTACTTGTCCTTGGTAACAGTAGCTGTAGACAATTAAGCTCCGACACGAATTTGTCTGGAGGTGTCTCCAAACCACAGATTCCCGGGAGGGATACAGACTCAGGTCAGCCGACAGTGGTTGGGGATATCCGTGTAGGACACTACTCTGTTCCTGCCCGACAGTGAGATGAAGCCACCGTCCAGATTGACGTGCGCTTGGTCGGTGAAGCCGCAAGCGGCGTTGTGTGCAGATTCACTCCTGGCCATGCCAAAGAGGGCAGCGGTCCAGATTAGATGTAACTTGCTGGTTCGTTTTTCGGGGTCGAAGCCAAAAGTTAGACGTACGGACGCCTCTTCGGAGATCTGCCCTCGGGAGAAATTTAGGATTGCAGACTTGGAGGTTTTAATTAACAGCGATGCTGTTGAGCAAATCGTTTCTGTATGGTGTCCGCAGCTTTTAAAATACTACGAAAATGCACACCATTCATGCTCGCGTGCCTTGATACGTGTGCATAGTTTGTCGCGGATAGTGGATAGGCCACAGATAGTTGGCATGGCCGAGGAAAGGAAGAGGCCGGTGTGCTTCGACAGGCTCGGCGTGCAAAGCATCTGCTAGAGACGATAAGTCATGCTTACAGGGCGGCACAAGAAAACGTCGACCAAAACCACGAGCTCACTCTGGCGTTGCTCAACGTAAGGCAATGAAATGCCATCCCGCCGACGTCAACCACGGCACCACAACGACACTAAAACTCAACTTTGTGTCCGTCAATGATCAAGCCTTGCACGTGAGCGCAAGCTTCCCTGAATTTTTTTACTGTTCTGATTTTTGTGAAGGCCACCATTTCCAGCTCAATGGCTGCTGCTTCATACACCACTGGGGTATGAAGCGGGCCAGAGGCAATGGAGTTTCCCTGGTTATTGACTACAGCAACTAATATTACGTCGAGACGAAAATAGTTGGCTGCGTCCCTGTAAACCACGTCCTCACATTTAGCTTAGCGTTTGCGCAGAGCTTGCGCCCTGGCCTGTCGTCGCTCGTCGTTGTAATTGGGGTGCGTTTCACGAGAAGAGGGGGAATGAGGATGCAATCTCAGCGTTGTAGGAATAGCTACTTGTAAAGTCGTGCTGCAATGAAGGTTAATGTCCAATGTGCTTAAAATGCGACTCCTTGTTTGGCTGTTAGCTAAAGCTCGTGCTGCTTTAACCTTTGTAGAAAGCGTACGTCTCAAACTGATCATGGTATGCAGAAAGAGAGTTTTCCTCCATGTTCAAGAACCTTTCCCACGCATGGAATGAGAGATAATGGCTGGAGAATTTCAATCGTAAGCTTTTTTTCAGGTTTAGGGATGAAAATATTTTTGGCTCTTTTCCACTGTTTCGGAATGTGGCCTCTATCCCAACACATATTGAGCTAATGAGTGAGGGCTTCCAAAAAGTCATAACCTGGATTACAAGCATTTGTTCCTGATGTCGTTTTGCCTAAAAGCACATTTTGTTTTGTGCAAAGGGCCGTAATGGCAGCCGCGTACCTCGCCCGAAGTAATGTTGAGGAGGGCATTATTCCGGCTCGAGTAGGGGGGCAGTACCTTGGCAGCAGAGCTTGCAATATGAAGATCCTGAATAACCTTCAGTAGTTCTTTGTCTGTGCTACCAAACTGATAGGGAATGACACTTATGGCGAATTCCATTGGGAGAGCAGGAGCACTCAAAACCACTCTGAAAGTGCTCTCTCTTGAGCAGGCGTGTTTCAGTGGTCGAACAGGAGTAGGAGAACTGTCATCCAGTGGTAGAGCGAGATCCGTTTTGCTGCTCCGAGAGCAGTTGGGAGCAGTTCGATCTGCTCCCGCTTGAAAAGCGGAGTCAGCACAGTACGAAGGAAGTCACATGACCTTTAACGTCATATCCTCCCCTTTTTTTGTGTGTGTATGTGTGTGTGTTTTGCTCCCTTGTATCGGGGAGCGCGGCGGTATCCATCGTGCATTTGCAACTTTGTGGAATGGGCAGCGAGCCCTACGAGCATGCGAATGCTTCGCACCGCCACACGTGCTTTGCCCGGCTTTGCTCACACATGCTTTTCCGCAGAGATTTCTGGGATGCCTAAAGGCTGGAATACGTGGAGCAAACTTTCACGACGAAGTTCGCGCGGCGGGAAATCTCTGAGCTACCGTACTTATCCAATTCTAACGCGCACCCGATTTTCCTGGCAAAAAAACCAAAACAACTTGCACCTCCGTTTGTAACGCGCACGGAACTTTATAACCCAGACAAACGAATGCGGGTGGGCGATTTATTTCCCAAATTAATCTCGCTCATGTCACTCCTCGTCGCTCTCCGCTGACCACAACATCTCGTCCTCGGTGCCGCCAAGAGCCTTCGCGATGCCACACTTCTGAACGAACATTCAACCATGGTCGATGGGATCGTGGCCCACGCCTCGCACGCCCATCCCGCGAGCTTCTCCAGAGCCGCACGCTTCGGCCGACCGCTCGTTTTGAACGCGTGAGAGCCGCTGCTGCCATTGCTGTTATCAAGTGCACACGTGGAACGATTTGACGATTTGTGTGAATGCCGATAGAAAACCATAGGCGCTTGTGCTTCCTCCGTTCAAAAAATTGTTGCTAAACATGGAGGAATTCTTCCTCCATGTTGCTAAAGACTTTGGCGCCATCTTAAGATGGCGAAGGGTGGCACGAAATTTTCGCTGTTTCGGCAGTTTCGGTTTCGTATCCGATTCTAACGCGCATGCGATTTTTCGGCCTATTTTCCCGGAAAAAGGGTGCGCGTTAGAATCGGGTAATTACGGTACATGGAGCGACGACATGGCACGTGCCGCCGCGCCGCCGCTGTACTGCTCTAAATTAAAGCCCCTCCGCCGCGGCCCTGCCCATAATGGAGGGGCTTTACTCTCACTGAACTCCATGCCCAGAATCAACTGTGCTGTTCAGTAAACAGACCCAGTGAAGAAGCTTCCCACTTTGGTTGTACGTCATTTAACGATTCTGCGTGGGGTGGGGGTGTTTCTTCTACTGACATATTCGTTCTCAGTTCTCAAAAACGCTAAAGGCTGAAGAGAGAGAGAGAGAGAGAGAGAGAGAGAGAGAGAGAGAGAGAGAGAGAGAGAGAGAGAAAATAAAACGAACAGCACCGGGGAGATTCGAACGAGCGACTACAAGAACAAGTAGCCGGCAGTTTAACCTCTACTTCACCCCGAGAGATGGTGCATATGAGCAAAATAGCCTCTGTTACTGGTTTTTGTCGTATTTGAGACGCCCTCGTAGTGATACCGCCTTTTCCTCACTCGCCAATCTTGCAGACAGGCCTCATATTGCTGCTACTGCAAGTAATGTAGCCGGATCGCCCTTATTTAACCTGATAAATGCTATCATGTATACCCATCTCGGCGACACAAGCCACGACAGCCGGTCGGGACCGTGTTTTCCCCTCGTCATTTTTTCCCTTCCCACCTGCTCTCCGGTTGCGTGCCGCATTTATGGCAGGTGCAGTGGCCCTGCTCCCATGTGCCCCCAGGTGTTCTGTCCCCTACTCCTCACTGCACGACGCCACTGCTCCTGTTCTCTCAATGGAATTCCCCATTAGGTTGCATCGATGTATGGCTTGGCTCTTACCGAGATCGATTAAGCATCACACGACGTTTCATGTTTTGGGTAGTTGCTTCTCACGCTGCAATCGCAAGCTGCATGCCAATTTTGACGCAATAACTGAGTATTCTTTAATGTGTTGGTCAAGCCAATCCAGGGGACAAAATACGTTGCAACTGACTTTGTTCTTGCGGAGCCGCTGTTGCAAAGCACTCTTGGCCTCCAACATGTGGGGAAGCTGCAATTCAACCTGGCATTGGTTCCCTGCTTCAAATGTATAATTAGTTACCTGCTCAGCATCTCGGCCTAGTTGATCCGTCTTTGCCTTGATGTCAGTTATTTCTCAGATATGTGGACCAATCACCGAGTTTGAGGAAACCCGCTGCACCACTCAGAGCCCTTGAAATGCATCTCAGTAAATGAGGATAAGCGGGCCTACCAGACCTTCGTTTGATGTTGCCGGGTGGTCGCTGCCGAGATTCTCTTATGTGTTGCGCAAAGTGGTCTTCCTTTACGTGTGTTCTGTAAAAGTGAGGCAAGGCTGCTCACACTGCTGCTCATCACTGCTCACACTACTTCCGGTGCAAGTGGGATGCGTGGGGTCAGTGGTAAGGGTGAGGCCTTCTTGTTGGTCATCAAGCCAAAGGTTTTCGCTTTTTAATGGTGTCATGCTTGCAGTCCCCACTTAGTGTGATGTGCATTAAAATCACCGACAATGTGTAATGTGTGGAAATGGAAAATTTCAAGAGTTTTCTAAAAAAAGCTTGGTCAATTTGGAGGTGTTGCGAGAAGGGCTCCATACGTTTAGGAGAAAGGTGCTGGTCAGTCATGTTTTGCATTCAGGAATTAATCCGATGCAACAATACTCGCATCCCGGCCGGCAAATTTCACTTCTTTTCACAGACGCAGAAGTTTTGACGCCTCCGAACGCTCCAAGTTCTACACCGTGTTTGCCATTTGAAAAGACTTTCCACACTGACGAGTTCTACGCTGTTTGTTGATTAGTATTCGCATACCCTGAAGTCACTGACTAAAGAACCGAAGCGCATGAAAAAATCCTTGCCGGCCTGACCCCTGACCCGACAGGCACAGTCAGCCCTGTGCGGCAGCAGCGGCTCACCATTGTTTGCATTGCTGGATGTAAACAAATCTTTCCTTTGCAGCTACGTCAGCTGACTACTTAGCCATGATTGGCTATCCGGTTTTGCATTGCCGAGGCGCGACGAGGGGATTCAGTCCTAGAGCAATCTTGTCCTCCCTCGCAAAGCGAGAAAAAGCGATGCCTGGCTCATCACTTGCGACGTCACGCAACGTGCCAAGTCGCCAGTGGGAATGTGCCTTTAGACGATTGGTGAGCACTTTGAAACTGTCCGCTGACGGAGGCCAGACGCACGTGCAGTCGATTTTATGGGGCCCATTCCCCTTCACGCAGCGTCCTCAAAGAACCAGGGATGCAAATGTTGAGACCGGTGATTTCAGCACCAATCTTATCCTCAAATTGCGCTAACATGGCTTTGAATGTCGCACGAGGGTTTCCATGATCTGTTCTCCAAAATTTTGAAGCACGCCTTCCGTAACGTACTAATCATCCGACCCCGAAGTAAGGGGGGTTTGCCAAGACCAATTTTCTTGTCCCAGCGTTTTAACTGAGTAGAGCCAGATGGAGAATTGTCCATCGCATCTGCGGACCCAATTTCTGAGGACCCCAAGGTCGGTAACCCGCTGTGGCTGGAGTCAACGATGGCCTGAGATGCTGGTCTGATGTTTTGGAAGAGGCGGGGTTGACAGTAATGTCGACTCCCTTAAGTTCAGTTAGGGCTGCTTTTAGAACTTTTTTTTCCAACGATAACGGACTCAAGCATGTGATGGATTTTGTTAATTTCTGAGCATGAATGGGAATGTCTGCCGCGAGTGTGTTGACTCTGGGGGACCATGTGTCTCTGAGTGTGTTTGCCGTGGGAGACCGTAGCTGCCCAGCTCACCTTGTTGTTTAGGTTGATTCTGTTGGCATGGATATGGCCGCCTGTCCTTGATGGTTTTGGCCCTCAGTGCTCGACAGCCGACGACGCAACGTCCAGCACACACAATCCCAGCTCCGGGTGGAGTTGTCCTTGGTCGCCGGTCCACAGCCCGCATTCCCTTGGCTTTGCTGCAACCAAGGAAAGAAGCCCAAATGGTCACCCTCCCCAGATGAGGCCCTAAAGAATTTTTTACTGCTCCTACTATTGTCCTCGTCCTTCACCAATATTCACAATCTGCGCATAGACTGTAAATCATGAAGTGCTAGGACTGGATTTTAATGAAGCCTGTCGCATGCTTAAGCTCCCAATCAGAGGTCAAGAAAAAAACGTTCAATGCATTACTGACCGCTAATCGCTAAAACGCTTCAACAAGGCCGAAGCCACATGTAGCCAAAGCAACAAGCACGAAATGAACATCGTACTGTTAAACTAGGCCGTACAGCCAGTATCTTCTTGGCAGGAGGCCCTTATTCATGCGGCAGCATGTAATGCCTTTCAGCTGCTGCTTGCATCAATCTAGAGTTTTGCTCCCGTGAGTACACCCCATTGTTTTTCTCAACAGCTGCATAGTTTAATTTGACCCAATGCAAGTGCAGTTACTAATACGCCTGCAGTGCACTGGCCTTGAATGCAGGATCACACATGCTTTTTGCATTGCTACCGTGGTATGCTGCACGTATCAACTCGACTCAACAGTGTGTCACCTGACAACCTCCAAATGCACACCTGAAACACCTCCTTTAGTTCTTTCCAGGGTGCTCATTCTTCACAGTCCATCAACTGTTGGTACAGCCAGAAATACTTTTAGGGGTAGGGGGTGTATGGAGGTATGGGAGAATGAAAGGAGCCTTGCCAAAACGAATGCTAGCACTTGCTTATGTGCAGCATAGTAAAATGTTCGGGGGAGGGGGTTTAAAACCCCTTCGCGCTGTACCTGGAGAATCCTATCGGCCATCTGGGAGGCCATCACTGATGTGTTGCTGGGGCATTCTTGGCTCGTTTCTCTCTCACAAAGGTGAGCACATGGTGGATTTATTTGTGCACTTGACAGCACCTGAGGATTCACAAGGATTGTCAGCTGCTGATAATTGGCTGAGCTGTTGGGTTGACCTTTTTTCTGTGCAGCTTAGCAAAGGGGTCAGCCTCGCATAGGATGTTTACTAGCACTGATGAGAGGCTGAAAGTTGGGACGTAAAGAGTAGTCAGGCAGTGGATGTTCTCACGTATTTAAAGAATTGGCCATCATATGGCTTATGTGAAGACTATGACATGCTTTTCATCACTATCAGAAGTGGGGTAGGTCCAGCCCATTTAAGATACAGTGGCACACCATCTTGCATTCGGGACAGACGCAAACACCCACACATCAAAACGTTCCACAAGTACTCCTGTAATGATGCCAGCATTTACGTAGGTGAAGGATAAAAAAATCTAAAATGAAGTTTGCCTTGGAGGTGCAGTGTGCCTTTGGCATTGCACATTTTTATACGTTTCAACACGAAAATGCATAATCAACATTAAAAAAAGTTGTACAACTGAAACTGAAAAGCAACACAGGCTGCATAAACTTTAACTTCTTAAGAGAAGCAAAAATAGGCTAGAAACATGCATACGCTATGCCAAGTTTTTTCTGCAGCCTTGTGTGCCTAGTGGTGGCTGGATGGCTTTTTTGTTGACTTCACCGGACTGGGGGAGTGGCTGCTGAGAGCCAGTGGTTGATCTCATGCTTCAGACCTGCAAGAGTGAGTAATAACATGTGAACTTAAACATGCTGCGATGCACAGTCTTACAACAGTCAGTTCACCAGTGACCACATAAAGTTGAAAACGACTTGTGCTTGCTTTGTAGAAGGTTTGTACGAACACTTTGATTGACTATGAGGTTTAACACACTGACACTACACAGGTGATGAGGCACACCGTAGTGAGGGACTAAGGTTAATTTTGACCACTTGGGGAATTTTAACGTGTGCCAAAATCTCAAAGATGGGCATTTCTGCTTTTCGCCTCCATTAGAAAAGCGGCAACTGTGGCCAGTTGCCGCTTTTCAAATATGAAGTCTGGACTAGAAGGTATGCAGGCAACGTTTAACAAATACACATATGTGCAGACGCAAGGATGGTGAAAACAGAGCCTGCAAGGATATGAATGGTCTGCTTGCCGGTTGGGAAGGTTGGTTGCTTAAAAAAAGAATGGTGCATAAAGTAACATGCTAGATACCATCTGTGCCCAAGGCATTGCTTCAAAATCAACTCGCCATTCCATGTAATAAATGCAGCTATGTAGTAAAAGCACAGAGGGGGAGGGAGGAATAACCGGGTGTTTTAAGGTGCACAGTAAAAATAGCGCGGTTAAAAGGAACGAGGCAAAGATGGAAATAGCGTTACTCCGCTTTGTTCACTAATTAAAACGCCCAATTTTTTTTCATTCCTCAAATTAAGGTACTTCCGAAATCTGGGCCCCAGTAATTTTTCTGCGTCACGACTTGCGCATTGAATCTACACGGCACCAGCGGAACGGGTTGGTCACTGCAACAGCAGATTTTCTCTGCATTTGGAGTCTGAAGAAAATCTCAGTGATGTCAGTGATTGTCAGTGTCAGTGATTGCCGCGATTTAAATAAAAAACAAGAGCGCGCCTGTTTTTTATCCCTCGTACGAACAACCGACAAGGCATCCAGCGTGCGACCGCGACTGGTGACTGCGAAGCTGATGGTGGCGCATTGCTGCCTGCCTAAGTTTTCATTCCAATTTATTTGAAAACATCTTGGCACACGGGGGCGTGCACGAGTAGGTAGAGCGGTAAAAACGTTAGAGCCCACGTATGCGTGCGACTGCGTCGCGATAGACCAAGTCAGGCGTATGCTCGCGGAAAAGCGACCGCCCGAAGGCATATGCAGAAAATGTTGCCGTACGGAAGCCAAACTCGAGGGGTTTGTTCAAAGGGCGCTTGCGATCCGTCAGCGCTCGGGTTACAGCACGGCTCGGGAAGCGGCCTCGCATTCGCTACCATCGCTAAATCGGCGTACGCGTGAAACACCTCTCCAAAGAAATTATTGGGTTTTTGTGCTCAACCATGTATTAGAGGGAACTTACCAGACAAAGTCGTGGATAAGGTGCGGGTGCACTTGCGTCGGCATCCACGGCGGCAGCCAACGCAGTGTCGGACTTTAGCGCGCCGTTCCGGCCGTTTGCTGCCGCGGTTTCATCCTCCGGTGATGCGAAGTTATCGATGGCAGGTAGAGCGCCACCGCATAATGTGAATGCGATTAATAATATATCTTTTGACGCCACTACCGATAATTGGGTTGAAACGCGGCAGACAATAAACGGGACACCGGTGTTTTTTTTTTTTTTTTTCTCGAGATGTGGGCGCACAGCGCATGCGCTAGCACAGTGGCCACAGACATGGCGGCTTTCAGTGTGGCCAAGCGAAGAAAATCGCCCGCTAAACTTTTGAATGAATACCGTCTATAGCATGTGTTACACGTCTCTTCCCACTCCTTACATAGCGCGCACATGCATGCATTCTGGCTAGGGAAGTATTGACTGTATACCACATGGATTAAATACGTATTTTTTGGAGGAGACGCCAAACCACCGATTACCTTTTGCTTAGGGATGAATGGGCGGGGGGAGGTGATGCCAGACCAGTTCGAGTCTGTAGGGATTAGTAATTCCCTCTATCAGACCATGCCGTATTTAACCTAACTCAGCGGAAGCTGCTCGGTAGCTCAGCATGCGAATCCTCGAGCTGTGTTGTGATGTGCTTCGTTGGCGGGAAGGGAAGAGTGCACAGGTGCCCATAAACTTTGAAATGTTTGAGTCTCCTAAATTCAGTATACGCTTTGCCTGCGGCGATATGCGGCATAATGAGTTTTATTACTGCTGCATCGGAGTCATTGTATATGAATTTAGCTGACGTGGAGGCTATTGCAAGTGGCATGGATGATTCCCCGCCTGTCCTGTATTTTGTGGTTTTAACCGTTCCGCATACAATTCTTTTACCTTCGACATATACTGCACCTATGGACATCGCATCACGCGAGTCATATACTGTCGCATCAACGTAAAACACATAGCAAAATTTGAAATCTTCTCGGTGGCTTTGGGTTGCTCTTGCCACCTTCAATAGTAATATTCAGAGTGTATATTTCTGGGCAACGTGATTTTTCTTACCCATTTGCCTATTTCCCGGCGAAAAACGACATTGGTTCCTTGTTACGACGCGTAGGCAATTCCTAGAAAGCTGGGTATGCGCGTACCCATAGGACTTTGTGTCAATCCCTAGTATTTTTTTATAAAACCTATAAAAGCCCCCCTCCCCCCGCCACCTCACCCCTCCCCCGTAAACTCTGTAAGTTCTCCCAGCGTGTTGTGAATCCTTAGGGCTAATAATCGTTCGCTAGCCGTAAAGGTAGGTTACCCGAGAGCTTGCTAGTATGCCCCTGCAATGCTACATTCGATTTTCATCTTGTTAGCGACTTGTGCGTTTAGGTATCGCTAAATTATACTATACGGTTCTCGACCAAAGGCTGCACTAATCTTTTGAGGTGAGAATCCTTAAATACGTGAGGCCGGTTGGCGATCCTTAAGATAAGTCTCATCGTTCGATGGGCTCACTTCTGTAGTCATCTGATGGCTTCCCCATTTGCGCCCGCTCGCCTGCAGCCGCAGCCCGAGGACCGTGATACATTTAACAATGAGAATCGGGTTTCATTGCGAAACTAGTGTATATCTGTGGTATTGTAAAGGGCCTTTCCTGCCCTTTCTGGGCTGGTTGATAGATTATGAGTTGGAATTTCTGTGGGAAACATCTGAGACCTCTTGGGGATACTTGTGTACGACTGTATTAATGACAGAGTGCAGCATTTCTTTAATGTTTTTGTCGCGACGTCCCGTAACCAACAAACTGATGTCGTCAGAGTGTAGGCTATGATGTAGTCCGCCTATCTTGTTGAGCTCTACGGACAGTCCCATCATCGTAACGTCAAAATCAAGGGAGAGAGTTAGCAGTATTGCGGCGTGCCTCTGCTCTTAAGTTTGACGCCGTCGGCTCCGCCTGTAGGGATGTGCAGCAGGTCCCCTGGTCGATTTACGGCCGGGGAGGAAGTCCTTGATGTACGTGTAGGTTCGTTGTTCGACTCGTACGTTTTGTAACTTGTTCAATACGGCTTTGTGGGTGATGCTATGAAAAGTCTTTATGAGAACTAGGACACGCATTGCCTTACTACCTCGACTGGGCTTCTCTCTGTATTAATTGCTGCTTCATTGCAACATGACGTCGTGGGAGGAAAATGTACTACTGAACCGTATAATGGTGTGATGTTATATGTCTCTTTTACCATGTAGTTATTTAGTTGGGTTGGAACTACATGCTCTGTCAGGTTACCCACGCACGACGTTAGTCCCAAATGTTCCAGTTTTAACTTTTTACTTTGTTTCCATATCATCACAACTTGTGCAGTCTTTCAGTGGTGCCGAATACTGCCCCGTTCCCAACACACGTTTAAGTACTTGGTAAGGGCCTCTATAGATTATTCGCCGAGATTGTTAAGATTTTATTAGTGTTGCCATGTAAACCAGGTGTGGATGTCGTGCCCTTGTCTACAGACGCTCTTATTTACCCTACGGTTACGGGCCTGTGTAAGTATTCGTAACTCTGCCAGCGTATGGATGCAGTCGCTTCTTGGTGGTGGCGCCGACGTGCTGCCCTGGCAATATGCGTAGCATTCTCAATCAATCAATCAATCAATCAATCAATCAATCAATCAATCAATCAATCAATCAATCAATCAATCAATCAATCAATCAATCAATCAATCAATCAGTCAATCGACAAATCAATCAATCAATCATTCGCTTTATTTCAGTTTTTTACAGGCGAAAAAACTGAGGGTGGCAAGAAAAAGAAGTCATTACGACTGCTTGACGAGTCTCGTAACCCCTACAGGCCAGCGTGGGCGACAACATTGTGAAATTATTGGAAAAAAATTCTCGTTAGTCAGAGGAAACGAAAACAGCTGCATTAATTGCACCCACTCGAAACATATGTTCACAACCAAAACGTACACGTCAGAAGCATTTGTTCATACAAGCATAACCCTAAATACAAGGCATTTTCCGTACGAAACAATATCAGTCAATTTTATAACAAATATATTTACACCTTATTTTACAAATGTATTACGTAGTGCAGTTAATGACATGCGGGTCACGTTTTTATGCAATGGCGTGTTCTGGTAGGTTGGAAGAGTGTGCGCTACCATACTGTAGCCACAATTTTGTTTCAGTGTGGTAAGACAAATTTACTTGTTTTGCGAGTCGTGTACAATCGTGATATTGTGTCAGCGTTACAACTTTCCAGAAGAAGGGTTCATTTCGGCTTAATGCTTTCTTATAGAAGAAAGTAAATCTGTAGCCGAACATGCAGTCAATTCGTACAATTTCATACTGCTCGTGCAAAGGAAAAGTTGGGGAACCATACGACGCGTTTGCAACAACACGAAACAGTTTCTTCTGTAGATTTACAGGTTTTTGCATATTTGTTACCGTGGTGCTCCCCCATACTAAGAAAGAGGAACTCACATTTGAATAAAAAAAGGCATAACAGAGATATAATTTAGTTTTTGCTGGTAACAGACCTTTGTTGCGCCAAATAATCGCATTAAACATCGAAAGTGCGACACAGATATTGCTAACATAGGCGTTCCATGGCCGTAGCAGTAAACACTACGCCAAGTGACGTAAAATTGTCGACATATTCAATGGCAGTAACTTCTGATAAAATAAGAAGCGGGTTCAGAACATGTTTTCCTTTTGGATGAGTTAATACAGCCTTAGTCCCCCCCGCCCCCCCATTTATTTTTAAGGAATCAAAGAAAGATCATTCTGTTAGCGATGTCAATACCACATTTGCCGCGCTTATCAGTTCGACAATGTCACGTGAATAGAGGAATAGGCTGGTGTATATCGCCTAAATTAAATATTTCGCAGTCTTACTAATGTTGCAAATATAATTATGTACACGTTAAAAAGAAGAGGTCCTAGAAGGCTGCCTTGGAATACACCATTTCTAATCTTTAGGTTTTCAGAGGGACAGAGGTTTAATACAAAGTATTAGGAGTGGGAACTGAGGTGGACGTAATGATTTGGAGGGTGTGTCCACAAACATCGTAGTGCTCCGGTTTTTTTAAGAGTGTCTCAGAATTTCAACAATCGAACGTTTTACTGAAATCGACGAACGTACCTAAGCTAAGAAACTGTGATTCAAACGTTTTTAGAATATTCTCCTTTTGGTCAAGTAATGCGTGCTCAGTAGACCTGTTTCTTGTAATCCATACGGAAATCAACCATTACAGAATATTTTAAAAGCATTCGAGCCCCTTAGAGAAAAAAGGAAGCACCGATATTGGCTTATAATTTACAGATACATTTTTGTAAATTGTAATTTTTGTAAATTGTAAATTACTGCCACTCTTCAACGTTGAATGCCAACAGGAAAGTGTCGCAATTTGAGTGCTGAAATATAGATATACAAGAGACAAGGTATGATTAAAAGCAGCACGTACTTCACCGGCCGGCTTTGAATATTACACGAATCAAGGCTTTGGGTATCTTTCAGGCTACTGCACACTGAAAAAAGCTCGACTTTATCGGTAGGTTCAAAAAACGGAGATGATCCAACCTGTCGCTCAGAAAACGGTAAAAATCAGGGTTGTAATGAGTGTCGGCAACGTCACAGAAAAATTTACTGAAGACATTGGCCAGTCATAAACCTGTCATTTTTATTCCGTCAGTGCTCAGACTTTTGATTGGCTGAGAAATTGTGCTTCTATTTAAAATGCGCCTAGCCTCTTCTTTTTTTCTATTTTTCGGAACCAAGTCGGCCTGAATCATGTGACCTCGTCGTCGAGCATCGTCTGCAGCCACTCTGGCTTTCACGATAGCAACTCGTCCAGTTCCAGGTGCATCAAACTTTATCCAGACTCACTTCGGAAAGTCCACATCCGGTTCCCACTCGCACAGCTTTAGCACACCGACAGAGCCATTGACAAGCCCGTCCAGCACATCAATGTTGGTTGTGAGCATGTAGGGGCGTCCCACGGACAGCACAATCTTGGAAGGAATGTTTCTGAGCTCAGTGCTAGACATATTCGAGATTCGCAACGTAATGCGAAGTCGGCCCTCTTCGGTTCTCCAGCCTCTCAAATCATCCTGTGCAATGATCTCGGTGGCCCCGGCATCGTTCTTTGCAAGTTCGACGTTGTACTTATTACCCGAGTCGTTCGAGTAGTAGAGTCACACGGCATCGGGAGCCAGTCGAGCAGCTTCTTCGGCGATGACGAAGCGACTCTCGATCAGCGACAGCTCTTCCAGATCCAGTGTGACTCCGTCCCCGATCTTGGTTAGTATTCCAAAGAAACGAGCGTCTTTCTGCCAAACGACTCGAACTAGCGGGAAGTACATGGTGTGCCACTTCACTTCCGAAGCGAAGACTCGATTGCTACCACGCGTTCTCTTATAAATTTCGCTGGCTCGGACGGGGGGAAGCTGCCACAAGTCGCCGCACAGGATCATATCGACACCTCCGAACGGTTCGTTGTACTTCTGAGTCACGTGTCGCAGTCGCATGTCTATGGCGTCCAGTTGGTCGGCAGACATCATGCTTATCTCGTCGATTATTACGCACCGCACATTTCGGAAGGCCATCCTTAAGGTGTTCAGTTTGCTGTCGCGCTGTCCCCCGTCGTTGGTCCGGCTTCGAGGCAGTTTGAAGGCCGAATGCATGGCCATACCGCCAACTGCAACGGCTGCCTTCCCCGTACTAGCACAGATGCCGTAGGAGTTATAGGGGGGATCCGGGTTGAAGCGGTTGTAGATGTCCCTGGCAAGTTTTAGAATGAACGTCTTGCCCCAGCCAGCAAGGGCCAGTGAAGAAGGCACGAAGCGGCTCAGCCCCCGGCGTAGTCTGACGATGAATGAGCTATCGTAGAAACTCGTGCTGCTCGGAGTTGGTGAGGCGCATCAAATCGTAGAACTTCTCAGTGTCCATGATGTTCTCCCACTTTCGCACGGCAGCACACGCACTTTGTTCGGCTCGAACCTTGTTGACTACATCGTGTCCCACACACCTTCGTCTCCAGGTTCTATGCGGATTCGAGTCCACTGAGTCTCGTGTCTACTGGGAACTACATGGGCTTCGCCAATGCCTCGCGCAAGTTCCATCAGCGAATCGCAGCCACTATCGTAGATGTACTTTGCTTGAAGCTTGGTTATGTCGGTCATCTTCTCCGTGTAAGTTTTAACGAATGCATTGTTATCTAGTATCTCCAAGTGTTCGTTTCGAAACGGCATGTACAGCAAGACTTGTTCTCGTTGGTAGTTGAGCGCGTCGTCCTGACTGTAGTGGCGGTAGCGGATCAGCCACTCGGTTCGGCGAAGCTGGTACTGGCCCTCACGGTTCTTAGTGTAGGCACTCACAAACTCGGCCAGGCAAACGTCTTTCAACTCTTCGGGCCTTCGCTGGTACTCGTCAATCACGTTCTCTCGCCACACGTCAGTCGAAGACGGTGGTAGGTGTTCGAGCTCCTTGTTGGTCTTGCGAACTCGAACTCGCTCTTCGGGGAAGCACGTGGGTATGTAGATCACAGCGCGGCTCTTCTCAGACATGTCTTGGCGGAGGAGAAACCACGCGGCTTCTTGAGCAGACATCTCCAACGGCTTGAGCATGTTGAGGCTGAGTGCCTTGAGCACCTCTGGGTAGCCCATCTCTCCCTTTTCCTCGATCATGTCACTCACGGCTTTTTGCAGGTTAGACATCGCACGATCGGCCTTGCTTACGTAGTCAACAACGCAAGCTGCACAGGCATAGTGATCGAGAATGACCTGGATGTCTATGTTCGAGTGGAGGACCGAGGCAATCCAAGGATTGAATGGGTTGACCCACTCCTCTTCCGGTAGCCGCTTGTACAAAACGAAGGGACGACTCACACCGGCTCGAAGAATGTCGACGTAATGGTCCTCGTTAAGCACGCCAAAGCGGTTCAGGAACTGGTCAGTGTTGTCGAACATGGTATCCTCGAGGCAGGCGTGCATCTCGTCGTAGTGGTCTTTTAGCTTCTCGATACGTTTGCGCTCACCCTCGTCTTCGGTTGGCGGGAAAGGAACGGTCACTCGAGTCGCTTGACTAGGCATGAACGGTGCTCCAAAGCGACACTTGGTTCGACCTCGTTTATAGCAAGTTTGCGTGTGCGAGTGGGTCTGAGTGCGGCTGCGATTCAGATGAGTCAAGTGGAGCGAGGTTATAGACTTGATCATTTCGATCGTCTCGGGCATGCTTCCACTAAGCTCTTCGCGGGGAGCCTCGTTCAACCAAAGTAGGGTGTGTACATGCGGGCTACCCCGTTGGTGGAACTCTACCCATTTGAAGTAGTCTACCACGTAGTAGGGGCGAAACGGGGAGCAGCGACGGTCTTTCAAGATGTTTAAGATGACGCTAAAGAGCCGGCTGGAGTATATAGCAGAAGCAACTGGATCGTTGCTGCACAGATCCACGCGGTCTAGATTAGTCAGTTCTTCGATTTTTCTAGCGGTTTCCCCAACGGTTCCTGCACGAAGACGTTCTAGCACAGCAAACAGCCGATCCCAATGAACTTCCGAAGGCGACAGGGTTAGGAATGCGTGCGGCTTCCCCAACTGTCTTATCATGGCGAAGACGTCGCGTTTCCTGTCTTGCCAGTACTGAATGGTATTTGGGACTCCGCGAAGAAATGCCAAATCCCTATTCACCACCTCTTCGAAAAATTCATTGTTTTCGAGCTGTAGCTTAGTTATGGCGCGGGTAGTGTCGTTTGCTCGAAACTTCATGGTGCGTTTTACTAAGTTATGCCTCATCACTTTCATAGCCATGTAGAGAACATGGTTTGGCTCTACGCCGCGACGATCGGTACGCCGTATCTCGCTACTAGCCATGGCAAAAGGGGTTAGGTGAAGGGACTTGATCTGACGAGCCTGACCCAAGTAAATTTGGGGGAAGGACAACTCTTCGCCATTATGATCGCAAAGCAGGGAAATCTAAGTCTTATTTTGTCCGGGAGCGAAGGCCAAGTAGTCTCGTCCGTCGGTCAACCAGATTCCAACGGCGTGGTCGTAAACCATTGCCCTACTGGCAGAATTCGGGGCATAAGCTAGCTAGCTGTACGGGGTCGTTCAAGTCTTCCAGCTTTTCACCAGGCTCAATTCCTCTTGTCGATAGGCCCGGCTTATTCGGGAATGCGGCCGAGCTCTTCCCATTGAATCTTCACTCCGTAGAAACGGTAGAGAGGCGTCTCCACCAAGTACTCGAGCCAAGCGTAAACTTTGTTCTTCGTGATAACTCCGGCTTTGTACACGGGCTTGGCGAGTAGACGACGCTTCAGATGAACGTGGATTGCTGCATCATTGGGAACACTACGTGGCAGGCTTTTCACAGTCTGTTGCACATCGATCGGCACATTGATCACTTGGCCGTGAATCCCATATTGCCCGGCTCCGTGGGTTAAGCGACGAATGTTCATAAACGGTATGCGGGGAGCAACCATCCGTTCTTCCACGTCGTTTAAGCGAGGCAGGGACGATGGCTTAGGCGGGTATACAAAGCCATTCGTAGTGCTAAATTTTGGTAACTTGCCCTTGAGAAGCGAGTCACGGCTAGTCTTACACACCTTCCTCTCGTCGTGGGCGGTAGCGTCGGGAAAGGCTTCACGAAGCACTTTTAAGGCCAAACTCCGCTGTTCATAGTTGCGCACAGAGTTCATGGTTGATAAGTTCACGTCGAACCAAAGTCGGTCACAGACGCGACAGCTGTGCCCAAACTCTATTCCCAGAAATACGCGCTGGAATCGGCCGTTCGCACCCCCCATGTCTCGGCGGGATTGATGCTGGAAGTTTTCGAGCAGTCGCTGGCCGGGATCGCTTTTTCGGCGACGTCGAGCTTTCAGGCGCCGACTCTCACGTTCCCTGGACTGAAACACAGGATCCTCAACTCGGCGTCGCCTCTTCTCAGTCGCAGCTTCAGCGCAGCGTTCTGGATCAGCTCGGCGGAGACGCATCGCTTCTCGCTTGGCAGTACGTCACCCTTCCTGGTAAGCCGCTTCTTCCTCGGGCGTCCGGACTTTCTTGGGTTTTCCCATAACAGCAGCACGTACGCACGAATCGGGGCCATCTGGACTGGAACCACCCTACATGGCAGCAGCACGTACGCACGGAGCACAGGAAGCGAGAGGTGTGTCGCCACGCCGGCTGTTCCAAGCTTTTTATCTCCTGTGACGTCATGACTCCGTCCTACGTGCGAGGGGTGCAAGGAAGTTACGTGGCTTAGTTATCGCCATGAGGTTAGTTATGGCCAGCGCCCTTAGCAACGAGCCTCAACGATGCAGCGCGGATATCACTCCCAATACTTTGCATATTGTAAGCAGCCTGCGCCCGTGGCCTAGTCGGCAGAACAATTGCCTCGCAACGCGAGGGTCCGAAGGTCGGTCCGTACGGCGGGTATAGCGTTTTTTTCTTTCCGAAGTTTGTCCGCGCGCTGAGCAGTCCGACTGCGTAAAAGGCCACGCTTACACGTACGTCATGGGTGCGAGGTGGTTAAGTGGCTCGGGCTCTAGGTGGTTGCCAGGCAACGCGATGCGGCGCAGAGCTGGGCTGAGTTTTCTGGTAAAGCTCCACGGCGGAACTAAAAGCTCAAACAGCTACGCTGTTAAAAATTGGCCGGATATCTGCTGGCTGTGCTCGAACGTCCTTGAAGGACGACGTACTTTCGCCACCCCTGCGACGTAACATGCTCTGCTCTCTCGCTCTGGCTCTTCCCATTCTTTCTAGCGCTTTCTATCTCATTCCACACTTTCTTCGTTGTTGTTAACAAGCACTAGAGCTCACAGAAGCAGTTCTACATGACCCTCCCTATAAAAACGGCACTTGTGAATTTGCTCTCACGTTCACTGCGTGCGGCGTTAATCTTCCACCTTTCTTGATAGGTGAAAACGCCTCTACGCCCGCGCTAGACGGCTAAAGAGGATCTTATTTGGTTACCTTTATCATACTGTTTTTCAATATTTGTACAGAAGTGTGATTATTGTAAATGTTATCTTGAAAATGATATAGTGAAAACGTACAGCAACCGATATTTTAGTTTAGTCCATCCGTAGGTGCTCTGACGTGAGAGTTTGTCGGTGTTGAATTAAGGCAGGGATATGATCGTAGCCGCGATGGTCCGCGTCGACACGCCGGGACTTGTCGAATGCAGTGTCGGAAGAGCAGAATTTCCAATCGAAAGCATGACTGTAAAGTATTCGCTTAGATATGTTGGTACGTTGTCAATCAAAACACGTAAGACATTAGCCTTCATAACTTCCTCCAGTAATCGGCCCAAATAATTTACATTAACAACTCCACGACCACCGAAGGGTGTCAGAATTGTCGTGTACAAAAAGCGGGGCTGACAGAATTTGGATTCAACAATTGGGCTAACATCACCTTATAGTTTTTTTGCTGGTCGACGAAGCCAGTGGTGACAAAGAGGTAGGGGAAAAGTTTTGCCTGCGTACACAAAGCAGCGTAATTACGGGTGAGGCCGCTTTACTACTTTGAACTACACTGCATATAGACCGTCAAAACTGGGCAATTACTTGCGTTTCATGCAAAGATGACAGTTGAAAGGCATCGAGATGCAAGAATTGACCACATGCACTCTGTTTTGCTTTTCAGTGGTTTAATATTCAAATTTGAGAACGAAATTGGCTCCGAGCGTGATTATTTTACTGCAAAAGTCCACCGAGGATGATCTCCTGCCGCCCCTGCTACGTACGGCTCTCTCACTCCTCCCATAAGTGATGCAACTGCGAGTCATTCAGTTATGTTCGAGTTTTCATCTCGCACTGCTCAAAAACCATCGGGCGGGAGGGCACAGTATTTTCCTTTCTTGAAAGCGCTGTATTTTATTTTTCCACCGCAAAAATTTATGTCACTTGCATTCTTGTCCAAAAAATGTTTCTGTCGGTTGTGTACTGATGTGTTGCCTCAAACACGCTTGAAATTTCTTAGGGTTTTGCCGCGCCATCGCATTTGGCATGTACAGCATTGTAAGGTCCACTTATGAGATTAGCGGCCAGGTGCCCGGGCTGCGCGTGAGAACGCGCCGCTCTGTCTGGCGACGTAGCACTGCCGACACTGCGCTGCAACCACCGCTAATTCGTCGCGGCGTGCGCGGGAGACGGGTTGTCTGGCCCTCCGCATTCCTCAAGGATAATCCCCCATTGAGAAGGCAGACTGCGGCGCCGGACCCGCTGGGATTACCGGCGTGTCTCTATTGTCGCGCCCTGGTCAGCATGACGCACGGTCGCCGTCTTTCCCGCTTTCCCCCCCCGCGGGGTCGCCCGAACTTGATCGTCTACGAGCGTGCCGTTGACCTGAGATAGCGGCGCCTCATTGAATATTCCGTGACGTGCTGAGTGACAGCTGTCTACGTGAATTCTGGCACTCCCATACGCGTGTACGAACGCTACAGGGGCGTTCCCGAGAGAGGGTGATCTCGAGGTTTTAAAAGGCCGAACTGGGCCGTTGGAAATGGTTCTTGTCTGAGCGCTGAGCTGGCAGTTCCCGGCGAGACAAGGAGTCTCGACCGTTAACGCTAGGTTGGGATTTGTGAGCCCCCTAGTCGAGGTTAAGATCGCGTCGGAGGTTAAGGGTGCAGCGCCGCACCGGGCAACTAGACGGATCTTGCGGCGAGACAGGGTCTCGGCCGTTGTTTCTCGAGCGGTTTGTGTACGCTCCGAGAATAGGAAGAGTTAGACGAAGTTGAGGAGCTCGAGTGATTTGTGCGCACTCGGAGCTAGCGTCTAGCTGAAGTTTGCAGTTTTGCTTTTATTATTCATGTACCCAGTTTTCGTACTGTAAATAGCTGTACATAAACTTCCGTTTCACTAAATCAACTTCAACACCTCGAGTTCGTCAATTCGACCGCCACCTCCAAGCACTTCAACACTATCGCACAGCCAGCCTCCTGCCAAATCAACCGGAGCCCGGGCGATTGGGTTCCTGATCGACACCGGACTTCGGGGACATCAATCTTCACTAGCATCAAGCACAATTTTGAGCCCGCCAGGTTAGTTATCTTGATGTTAAAATACCGCAATATACACAGGAAATTTAATCAAATATATACCACGGTTACTACGCGAGTTTAAAATTACTAGCTGAACACACATGGTTATGCAACGTAAGTATCAAAGCAAACACAGCTTGGTGCTGAGCTCTGATCCAAATATTTTAGAAAAAAATAAGATTACCGCGGGCGTAGTTGCAACCCAACGTCATTTGTACTGCCCACATCATCGACATCAAAAAGACTACCTCTGTTGGGGACATTGTTCAGGTCACTGCTGGCACCCCCACTCCCTCTCCCACTTGTATTGCCACTTCTACCACCACCAACACCTGGCTTACTTGGAGTACCATAACCAGCTGTTCTGCTTGCCCCCCCACCGGAATTTCCGCTAGCACCAGAACCAGTACATCTTCCAGCGACCAATCCAGAACCCACTACATGGTCGGAACCTGAATTCGGGCCAACACCGAAGCCTGTACTTCCTCCGCTGCCTAACCCCGGATTTCCTCTACTAACCAAAGGGCCATTTACACGGCCGCCAAACGCCGCTCCTGCAGCACCGGGAGGTGAACTTCCAGCACCTTCATTTGTTACGCCTCGGTGCTGGCCTCCTCCAGCCACGCCGTTACCGAGTCTACCTGGTGTAAAATTTCCGCCACCACCAAAACGAGCGTTTCCTACATTCGGAAAACCTGAATGGCCGGGAACACCAATTCCGATGCTGCTTGCACGGCCCGTCTCAGAATTTCCGGTTCCACTGAAACCGGAATTTTCTCTGCCGCCAAAACCACCTCCAGTGCCAATAGCAGCAGTACCTCCAGGGACTGAATATATTCCACTTCGCAACCGCTCGTTATTTCTACCACCTACCGTGCTATCCAATCTACCTTCACGGGAAGTTTCAACAACAGGCAATCCAGCACTCCCTCGACTGCCAATTCCTGAATTTCTACCTACACCCAAACTGGCACCACTGTTACCACCTAAAGCAGAGTTTCCGCCAACTCTTAAACCTACATTTTCGCTCCCCCCGGATCCGGCTGCTCCCGCACTGATGGTGGAGCCTCCAGCGCCTCCATTGATTTCCCCTCGCACGCGTCCATTACCTGCGTCGTTTACTGTGCTACCCAATCTACCTCGTCCGGAATTCCCGCCAGCACCAAAACGCGCACTGCCTGCACTGCCAAAACCTGGATTTCGGAGAACGGCGGAGCTTACACTCACTTCACCGCCTATACCAGGCGCACTGGCGCCACTGAAACCGGAGTTTTCGAAGCTACCGGAGCCAGGACCTCCATCAACGCCAGTAAAATCTCTAGCAGCTCCATTTACAGCGTCTCGATGGGGGTCGTTAGTTCCACCCCCTATTCTACCACTATTTTCATTTCGGTTCATTCCGCTTTCATAACGATGAGCATTCATACCACCATTGCCATGAACTACTCTATGGCGTCGAGCGAACTGTTTCTCTCTGTGCCTTAGGCGACGAGCCCGGCGAGCTGCTTGAAGTTGTCTGCGACGTGCGGCCTGTTGTCGTTGCCTTTGTTGGAGTTGACGTCGCCTTTCCTGTAATCGACGTCGCCTTTTCTGGAGTCGACGTCGCTTTTCCTGGAGCTGACGTCGCCTTTGCCGTAGTTGACGTCTCCTTTCCTCCAGCTGCCTTTGCACTGCTGCAGCGCGTGCAAGAAGCATCGCACTTCGTGATGTGGATCTGTTTGAGTGCCCTCGAAATCCACGGGTGGTATGTGCATTTTGGTGGAGCTCGCTATTTCGCCTAGAACTTCCGGCTCCAGAAATTGAGCCACTGGAGCTTCCAGTGTTGCCATTATTTCCTCCGGTGAGCCCAATGCTGCTTTCCGATGTCCCTAAGACACCGCCAGAACCTCCAGTTCTAGAATGTGAACTTCCACCCGAAGTTCGGTCAGATACCCAAGCCGATCTTCTGGAACCTAAAGAGTCACCTAAAGACCCATCCGTTTCGCCGGCACCGCTTCCATCCGCGCTTATTCCGTAGTTACCGCTGGAAGGTCCATCATAGACACCGTCAGAGTCGCTACCAGAAGTTGGGGGTAGTAAATCAGCAGCGGTTACCCCTGGGCGTCGTGCAACGTTACCACCATGGATGTTTTCCGAGCTCAGATTCACCCGACCCTCAGCAGGTCCACTCGAGGCCGAGGTTTCCCTGTACGCTGCACCAGTGGGGTCGACACCAGTTCTTCTGTTACCGCCGAGGCCTCCATTGTCAAATCGAGAATATTCGTCATTGCTGTTTCCAGGAATGCTACTGCAGCGAGCGCCTGCGCAGAACAATCAGTAATATTGTAAAGTCGTCTCTTCTACATACAGTGTAGTCTGATTAACTAAAGTGGTGGTTGAGCACCCATATGTTCTTGGAATCGCTTCGTCAGGTGACTAATTTTAGTCATGTTTTTAAGCAAGGAGATTAAACACTTACGTATGCAGTCTTGTGATGAGGAAAATGTATGTTCATCCGTTCTTGATTGCTGCCTCGGCGAGAGCAATGTCATTCTACAGTGAGTAGTGAAAGCTTTGCCAATTCGTAACAAGAGCGGTTATTTTTCAAAGGGTGTTTTTGAAAAGAACAACCTCTTTTAGCTTCTTGCACGGCAAAGGACACGTATTTTTAAGAAGCGATATTTTTTTGGTAATGCAGCTTTGTGCAGGAGTCATCTAGTAGCGACTTGTGATTGCACCGACATTTCGTTTTAGTCAGTGCAGGTAGTGTGCTGGTGCGATGCAGAGCTTTAATTAAACATTGTTATATGCTCCTCTCTGTACCTAAACCAACATTAAAGAAGCCAAACTACCCGTAACTGCAAAAGAAGTGCACAAAACTGTCATAAGAAGCACATCTGCAATTAAAATATTTGACTTAAAAGGAGGTGAAACTACTGGCACTTCATCAGGATTTAAGAGATAATAATAATAATAATAATAATAATAATAATAATAATAATAATAATAATAATAAAAATAAAAATAATAATATATATTAGTCAAACAAAAGTCATGTACAGTGCTCACGGATTGAAACGCGACACTGTGAGCACGTGGCCTGCGGTACGTGCAGCGCTACCCGTGGACGGCCGTGGAAGCTAGGTGTTGCATTGTGGTATACCACGAGGATGAGAGCGTTTTGAACGTAGGCTCGCTGATTCCGGTTGCCAATAAGCGGGGCTGTGGTTCTCCGCAGCGACAGCGGTGCGCTGCGATACCGGAGCGCAGGAGCACGTTTGTGCGCCGGTGGTAGCCGCCCGGCGGTCCGCGCAGCCCATTTCGCGACATCGTCTGCTCGCGCGCTTTTAAGTGCGAAGCACTTCTTAGTCGGGCCTACTCCTGCTTCCACCGCCGTCCTCCGTCCGCAGCCTAGCAACGGAGCTAGCTACCGTGCCTAGCAACGGCGCCGGATTTCCGACGCGTGAGGGCGCTCGCATAGCGCCTCCTCTCCCCCCTCGCCTACTCTCCTAAAGCCCCTTTACTACTCTCCAGCTCGCAACACCCTCTCTCGGCGCGCCAGCCAGGCCACTACACTATAAAAAAAAACAGCATCCGGCGCCAGGTTTCGATCCGAGGACTTTGCTGCCGCAGCGCGACGTTTTACCGACTAAGCCACGGACTTTTTTTCTTTCTTTATTGCCGGTCTTCGACAGTTCAACACAACATAAAGGTACTACAGAAAACACACAATCTACAAAAAGGCCGCCATGCCATGGTGGACTGGCGTTGTCATTTAAAATTCCCTAAGCTTGGCGAGGGGTTCCACCCTTGGCAACCACTCAGGAACAGAAAGACTAAGCCACGGACGCGACGCTGATATCAGTGTTAGTAACGCGCCTTATATCTTTAACGCATTCAAACTACGTCGTCAGCGGCGTGCGTTGGCGACTCAGCGGCGTTATAGCGGCTGCAACAACCCTTAACGGTCCACTTTAGCGACCACAAGGCGGTCGTAATGACCGTCGCATACAACGACAACACAAACAAGTGCTGAAATAAATACTGTCGTTTCACTTTACTTTGCGTGTGTGTCTGTGTGTGCGTGATTACATTCCCTCTCGAACATCTCTCGAACATACACGTTAATTCCCCAAGATTTCCGCAGAGGGACAAACGAGGCGTGTTAAGCCGAACGTGATCACGAGGGGGTGTTAATGTAACTAACGGGCAAAATGCCACCAAACTTCAACAAACTCCCCCTCATAGCATCACCCCGTGCTTCGCACTTCCTCATACTCTCCTTCGGGGAAATGCGGGGGAATTTTGTTACGCGTGTCCTTCCAATGCGACACAGATAATGTGCATGTAAGGCACAGTCACGCTTATCTGAGTAAAACGAGCATCTGCACGAAGGAACAGCCAACTTTACTCTATGATATAAGCTAAAAAAAGAGGAGAGCCGACGAAGTACTAATGCACCGCACCACACGCGAACGTGCCTGCAAAGGCTTCTTTCTTTTTTTTTAGTTTAAATCCTGGAATAAAGTTTGCTGTTCCTTCGTATAAAAGTTTCTTTTATTCAGATGAGCGTGACTGTGTATTACATGAAAATTACTCTGCCGCATCGGAAGGGCACGCGTAACAAGAGCGCTCGCACACGATGTCGCGAAATCGGCTGCGCGGACAGCCGGGCTACTACCGTCGGCGCACAAGCACGTTCCAGCGCTCCAGGCTCGCAGCGACCCGCTGTCGCTGCGGGGAACCACAGTCCCGACCATCGGCAACCGGAAGCAGTAAGCCTTCGGTCAACACGCTCTCATCCTCGCGGTATACCACAATGCAACACCTAGCTTCCACGGGCATCCATGGTTGGCGCTGCGTGTACCGGCGGCTACGCGCTCGCAGTGCGCGTTTCAATCCGTGAGCACTGTACATAATCAGGCCTACCTAAGCCGCAACGGGCTTGTCTGGCAGAGCCTGGCAGGTGACAAGCGTTAAAAAAAAAAGTATATATATAACAGCACAGAGTACCAACCAAGAACAGATAATCATGCGGTATTCACAAAATCCCTGGAAAGCTCTAACGCATGCGCCGTAAAGCCTTTTTCAGTTTATATTTCGAAGGATGCGCAAAAAACCCAGATGGCAATGTGTTAAATATAGCTGGCACATAATAACGACGTGTTCTTTTCCCGTACCTTGTGGAACAACGAGGAATTGCGTAACGTTGCTTCGGTCTCAGGGACCGAGCAGAGCAGGAACTGAGATAAATGCTGCGACGCTAGCAACTAGGCCACAGAGGCGGGACAGCACGCCGGTTTTATTAATTTATCAAGTACATTGTCGGAGTGTTGGAAGCTTACCAGTAGGTAGAAGTAATTGTAACAGGAAGTGGTCGGCCTGCACTGACTTGGAAACAGAATGTCGCATTATGGCATTCTCGCCCCGGTATGGGCGATTCCGACAAAGATGGGAACATATATTTCTTGCACATCGCGCAGTGGCTATTTCCGAGCAAGGTACCATGCCATCCCAAGGATTATTACCCGTATTTTCCTTTACTGGTAATTATGAGGCAGGCACCGCGATTTCCCTACCCGCCGAACAGCCAAATCTGTAAAAAAAAGCAAAGGCGGTGGGGGGGGGGGGGGGTGCTCCTCCAAATGTCTTAAAACACTTACAACTTCCAAACAAACCGTATTGCTTTGCCACTCAATACTCGTAAAATGCCTTTTACAGTCCATTTTTGCCCTTTTAAAAGTTTTGCGTACACTCCAATTATGCAAGAAACAATGTACAGTAGACTCTCGATAAACGAAAATCGCTTAACGGCATTGCCGCTTAAACGGAACAGTTGCCTGGAATTTGGTTGGTTTTGTATTGAGATAACGTAAAAAACTCTCGGTAATCGGAACTAAAATTTCCGCATCACCGTGTAAACGGAACCAGAAATGAAACTTCTTGTGAAATCCACTGGCATGAGAATCAGCTTTTTACGGTTCAGGCTGTTTCGTTCTTGTTTTTTTTTTCCTCCATCTTTTTTTAGCCTTGTTGGCCTCGTAAGCCTCGTCTCGTAAGTGGTTAGCCTTGTTAGCGCAACGAATGCAAAATCGCAGTTCTTGTTCCAGTCGTTCGGTATCGATTCTAGACGCCGAGGCTACAGGGCTCACCTCCTGTCGCCTCGTTCGTGCCATCGTTGTGCTATTCGTCCTTCATTACCACGTTGCCGTCTTTTAAAGTCGGTGGCTCGTAAGCACTCGCGAAGTTGAGGCCTCTAGCTTCCGTGAAGATGCAGTTGCAAGGACTCAAACAAAAATAATTGACGCGTTTTGTAGTGCACAGCGACTCATTGTTGCCAAATCGACTTTGTGAATGCTGTGCCTACGCTTCTTGTAGTTTTCTTGCTTTCTGAAAACTATCAGCTACAGTCACTTTCTAGTGGTTCCATGGAATGCCCTTAGAAGTGTGTACGCACATAAATTTGCACCTTAGAACATCTCTTTCAGTAAACGGAACTCCTGTTAAACGGAACTAATTTTTCCGGTCCTTTGAAGTTCCGTTTATCGAGAGTCTACTGTAATTCAAAATGTAGCTAGGGCATGGAGCAACTAATGTTGACGTTTTCGCGTTTTCAAGTGAAGGTGCAGTCGAAAAGTAATTTCCCCTGAGCATATTTGTGGTCGCAGCAGCCCCCTTTATAGAATGGGTTCCACCAAGAGCTGCACAACCAAAGCTGGATAAAAGTGAAACAAGGTGCCAAAATGGTAATTTGGGTATTGGGAGGACACACCCGTCCACTGAGGAGGCTGAAGGGGCAGTAGCAATTCAAAAAAGACCAAACTGATTAACGCTGCCATTTGAGGAATACAAAAATGATTATACTGCAGAGTGCAAAAATGCGCCCTGACTCAAGTGGTCGGTACAAGCGGATCTGTAAAGCAGATACAAGAGTTCGCGGAGGTGCAAACAATGCTGTACACAAGCGGTGCCAGGCAATATTACATGCCGCTGGCTAAGTATAACTCGGTACCCCTGACGATTGAAGAATGAAAATACAGTACTGCGTTCCCACTCAGCAACACAAACAAGTGTGTGCCTAAATGAACGTCGTGCAAGCTTGAAAAAATTAGGAAGTCTGGGCAGAATATGGGTTGAACCTAAAATAATCAATGTAAAATGTGGTGTATCTCAAGGGAGCGTGCTAGGGCCAATTGTATTCAACCTATGTGTTAATGACATCGTTAATGTTGAAGCATCAGTAAAGTACATCATACACGCTCATGGTAATTCCTTAATGGTTTTAGAATGAACATAGATGACGTAATCGAGAAGTGAAACGTTGTACTTAACAATATGCACATGTCTTCGAAAGCAAAGTGTGCTCGAATTGATTATGCAAAAACAAAAATTCTTATTTTCCGAGCTGAAACTTAGGAATTTAAGCTTTATAAAAATGTTAGCTATGCTGGTTATAAACGAACAATATGCACATCTGTTCGAAAACAAACTGTGTTCGAATTGATTCTTCAAAAACGAAAGTTTTTATTTCCCGCCCTGAAACTGAGGAATTTAAGCTTGATAAAAATGTTAGTTATGCTGGCTATAAACAAACGAGCCGGTGTAAACGAGCGATAGAGGTTATAAACGAACATGATAGCCTTGGTGTTACATATTCTTGAAATCTAGTGTGGGATGCGCACATTGATCCACATTGCTGTAAACTATCCACAGCCGCCGGTGTGCTTTCGCGTTGCTGATGTTTACTTCCAGTGCTCGCAACGCTTGTTGTTTGTCATGGCTTGTTTGCTGCCATTATGAAATACTGCAATTACTACTGAAGAGATAAAACTGATAAAATGTTCATGTTGCAAAAAAAAAATCATTCGCAACATTGATGGCCTTGATTATTTCTCCTCCCCACATAACTTCTTTTTCTAAGTATAGTATGGGTGAAGTCTGAAACTTGTATAACTTTCGACAAGTGTGAATGTTTTCTTCTTAATCCTGTACGCTGAGAATGCTTTCTGGCTTTAGTTGCCTCTTTGACAGCAAATATCAAATGTGTTTCCACGTGAACCACATAGGAATAATTCTTACCTCGTTATAAAACCAGTTTTTTCAAATGGCCATATACAATCTGTTATTCCTTCTAAGCAGCTACAATTTCCCGGCATTGAAAGAAATGCAACAATATTTTGTGAACCTGTTAGTTGCTGTTTCATGCAGTCTTAGCTTGTGTGATATCTTTTTTTGTTACTGATACATCTTTGTGTCAGAACTTCGGAAAAAGCGCTTTGGCGCAGAGATAGCACAGGGGTAGCCTTGCCGCTCTCCTTGCGCGCTGTATGCACCTGCCATAAACGACGTTCCTCCTCACTTACACTGGAAGATACATATTACACGCTCAAGCCCATGTATAGGGGAAAAGGAGCATATGCATGCCATTTGCCTGGTCCCGCGGTCAGGCCGCAGCGCAGGCAACTTCCATGCTACGCCTCTAGAGCGTTTCATGTAACGGCCTTGTAATGGGACCGTTTAATACGTATGGGTTTAAAGGAGCCATGAAGAGAAAATACAACTTATTTTAATTTGAAGGAACTGGGATTCCGTATCTCACTCAGCTCCATTACAGCCACAAAAGATGTTTTTTAACGAAAAAAAGCAAGAAGTATGTGAAAACGTTCAAATTTTTCGCCACAGTGACGTGTTATGAGCAAAATGACGTCATACGGGCCAACAATAAAACATAATTTTTAGTGCGTTAACTGCACGTTAGCATTCAAGTGATGCGGTCAAATGGAGCTAGAGGCCCCATTACAGACGTCCACTCAAGTGTCGTCGCGACAGGTCAGTTAGGCGGCCGCCAATGGCACAAACAAGGTTCTGTGACGTCATAGAAAAGTTCCGGGAAATTGGCTAGGGGGTCGCGATTGCTTCACTCGTTTTCTTTAATATCTCCGTTATTTGTTCGAAGACTGCGATGATATTGGTATCATTGTTATTGGGACTATAGTCTTTCTAATAAACCCAACTTGTATTTTGTCTTCATGGATCCTTTAATAAGCATGGTTTAATAAGAATAAGCATTGGGGGGGGGGGGGCTGCGTTTGGTAAGAACTCCGTTATCCTCACTGGTAAGCTTCCCTTGTCACTCGAAAAGCTCGTATTTAATCAATGCGTTCTTCCAGTAATGACTTATGGGGCAGAAACTAGGGGTCTCACCTGAAAACTTGAAAGTAAACTTAGATAGGCCCAACTGGCTATGGAAAGGTGAATGCTAGGAGTCACGCTGAGGGATAAGAAACCAGCGCGTGGATTACGGAGCAGACTAGGTTGGAAGACATTCTAGCTTAAATTAAACGAAAGAAAGGGGCGTGGTTGGCTCACGTCATGCGCATGGGGGACAACGGGTGGACCATCCCTTTAACAGAGTGGCTCCCAACAGACCGCAAATACAATAGGGGTCGGCCGAGTACACGATGAAGATATTAGCTGCGAATATATGGGGGGAAAAGCATAGACTCAACTAGCACTCGATAGGCGTCGTTAGAAATCTTTGGGGGAGGCTTTCGTCCTGTTGTGGACACAACCAGGCTGATGATTTTGGCATCTTTGTGTGCTGCCTTTTTTATTAGCAGCTAGCACTGTTCATATTGTCGTGATGTCCAGGGAAAGTTGAGGCTGGACACGTCCGAATGGGGGGGGGGGGGGGGGTGATTTACTTAAAAATGGAAGGAAGACAGAAGCACTGGGGTTATTCTTGTACTCAACGGAGAGTTCACACTCATGCAACCTAGTTCGGGGAAAGTGGAGTGGGGGTTTGAAAATAGGAAGGTTGAGAAAGAGAGAAGAAAGAAGAGAGAGGGGGAGGAGAGTGGGGGACAGTCTACGTCGCGTTTGTTTCACCTGTGACCCGACGGCTACAGACGCTGCGTTAGTCCGGTCACGACAAGGAAGTTTAGTAGCTTCTGGAAGACCTCCTGCCGGCATAGAGGTTCTTAGTAAGTATACTAGAGAGGAAACTGCGCGTCGTAAGCCATGTCGTCGTGGGGGTTCATGGGAAGACACCCTTTTTGGCTTGGGTTTGGCATGACAATTGGATTCTTAACCGATTTTTGGGATTTGCTTTCTTCACTATGCATTGACACGTTTATGAGCTATAAGGAAGCCGAAATCCTGCAGTTTCTGTTGTAGCTCGTGTTCAGTGAAACAGCAGGCAATGCGTGATCGCACCTGACGTTGCTCATGCCGCAGTTGAAGCGGGTAATATACCGCCGCGAAATTTGTAGCCGACGAAAAGAAGAAATAAAACTTACTTAGACGAAGAGAAGATACGGCAGATACGGGAGCTTGTATGCGTCTTATCTTGTCATCGTCCACGACTTTAACTCCACGTTTTCATTTTTCTTGTTAAACTAGCTGGCGGTCGCGGTGCACCGGTTCACCACGAAGGCAATGTTTTCATAGGCACGCTCAAAAAACTTTCGAAACTCTTCAAACAACCTATTTGAAATAATGGTAAAATAAATAAAATCAGTCTCTAATGAGTTACCCCCCAAATATTAACATTGTTCGTAACTACAGCCTTGGCCTGCGGAATAGCAGTCACTACCGTTCCGGCAAAAATACGCTTTCCTTCTTTTTTCCTTACTTTTAAAACAGCCATTTTTGTTTTCCACTTACATAATTGCGCACGATTCTTCGCGTTTTTGTGGCACATTATTTAAATGTGCGGTCACTGAAACGTTTCAATCCAAGCCAATGATGAAACTAAGGCGAGCGCGATGTATAATGGCGGTGCATGACGACACAGACGACCTTGATGTGAGCCGCATAGACGCTAGCGCCAGATTCCCCTCTAGTATATACTGTAAGAAACTATGCCTGTCGGATGGCGTCCGGTGCCGTGGGGAACGGGATGTCTTGCAGAGTGTGACTCGGACTGACAGCGTTCTAGGACTGACAGCTCTCTTTATATATATGTCTCTCTCTCTCTTTCTACTTTATCCTATCACACCTCCTCTACTTCCCTTCCCGTGCACTGGGTTGTATGCAGGTGAGCTCCCTGCCGAGCTCAAAATATCCCCAGTGTATTTCCTTTCATTTTCCCGTCGCAAACCACAACCACCACCACTTGGTGAACCGAGTCGCTGAACGCTGGAGAGAGTTCATCCCTCGCGGCGTCATGCTGGCTGCCGGAGCGGCTGGGGCTCTGGGCAGTCGAATGCTTTCGCGCCGTGGGCTGAAAGTGGGGTCCCCCCTTTATTTCTCGCTCGTGGCATCACCGTACTAGCGGCGCGTGGCCAGCACTCATGAATGGAGGCTCAGAGTCAGCAGTATCGCCCTGGGAAATTGTCCATGTGCGGCGGTAAACGCCGGCGCTTGCTCGGACGTCACCACAGAGTAAATTAGGCTTTTCTTAGTTTTCGTTACTATAAGTGTAAATGAAAACCCGATTTCTTAGCTACTACTGTGAAGCCGTGTTGTGCAGTTGCTTATGTCAGATATTGTATGCACTGTTCTGTTTTCATTGGGTACGACTCCGCCTTTGCTGCGTTGTAGAGGCTTCTTGGGCCCCGTCAGGCAGCTAGAAAAGCTTTTAACGCAGGAAGCCTTTTCAGGAACCACTGTAAAATAAGGGACTGAATTGATTTGAATGAAAAAAAGGGCATCTACACTAGCGTGATATTTCACGAAATGCCAAAAGCGGAATACATCAAGATTACATCAGTACGCGGTGGCCGGCATGCGCCAATATAACAACTCCTTCGCGCTGGTTGTATATCGTACGTTTTATGACTCCTTCAATCTTTCCCGCATTGTGTTTTTGCGTATGTGTATCCCCGAAAACAAATCGGCATGCGGAATTTGTATTGAAATACAACGATTGCTGCTTACTTAACCCTTTTTTTTTCACTCGAAGAAATCGGGATACATTCGGTGCAAACGCGGGCTTGAAACGACAAAATAGGTAGTGAGAAAATATAAGAGGGCAGCTTCTCAAAAAAACCCCATGGAGCTGTGGCTTTGAGGTGTTGAAATATATATTACGTGACATGCGTTTCCAAAGGGTATACAAGTTACCTTTTGTTTACTTTATCCAACTTAACCATTGTCATACAGCCGTTTTAATAGCTTTTTAGGACAGCAGTGCGAACAGCGACAAAAAGTTCCCGATGCCCCAAATTTTCGATTTCCGTCTCAAGTCTTAGTGATGCTATTCTTCTGGCGTTCTAACCATGCGTGAATTCATTAGGAAGAACCCGATTCGGTGTTCACGAAGAATGTGACCAAAATTATCATAGAGCCTATCACGGTCTACCAAAGGCAGCACCAAGCCCTTGTTACTACGATTCAGCAGCTTATCACTGTCATCACCAGCGTCAGTGTCACTGTCGCTGTCACCTTATCACTGTCATCTGCAGCGTAGAGAGCACACTATGATCAATTGTGGGGTTTATATTAAAGCGAAGATTTGGTGTCCTCACCGATGCCGCTGTACGCCAATACCTCCTGCAGGAAAGCCGACCTTCTGTGACAATGATGATGAATGATCGTGGGTGAAGTGAAAGAAAGAAAGAAACAGGGAGAGAATTACTTTACTGAGGTAAGGGGTGAAAGAAAAAAAATGGCCGTGTATCTGCTCCCTTCGTTGCACATGTCGACGAAATACAATAGTCGTCTGGCGCCCCTGCCAAGTAATTGTTTGTACATACTGCAGCCCAAGAGGGCCTTCGCAGGAATGTGTCAGGTACAATGCATAAGATAAAACAACGTAAGCTCACAAACAGTGGTATACGATACTATACAAGACTTTCAATTTCATACACAGATTCATCAAAGAGGAGCGAGCGGGTTGAGTCATGGAGAGAATTTCATCTTTCTATTGTATGGAGAAGTATACTGTCATTGCAAAATATATTGTACTTAAATGCCTCCCTCCTCCTTCCCGCTCACCTCATGCTGTTCCTCTCCTGTCTCCCTCCTCCCCAAATAAACACGCTAGCAGTTTGCTCAAGTCCATTAAATATTACCGTGTTTCACTACTCCACGCTGAATGCCTCAATGCTAGGGCTACTGTACGGCGGAGACGTGCGTGAATGGAGGCACCTTACTCCGTAGAGTTTCTTACAATTTACACTAGAAACGAATCTGGCATTAGCGCCTATGCGGCTCAAATAAAGGCCGTCTGTGTCGTCGTCGGCCGCCATTATACCATGCGCTCACCTTAGTTGAATCGTTATAGTGAATGAAACTTTTGATTGCCATAAATTCAAATACAATGCCCCAGAAAACGCTGTAATTATGTATACATAAAAAAAAAACGCGCTGTTTAAGGCTAAATAAATAAAAAATAAAACGAGTTCTTTTTACTAAAAGTCTGCCATAATGGTTATGACTACTATTCGGCAGGCCAAGCTTGTCAGTAACAATAATGTAAAATTTTGAGAGAAACTTATTATATACTTCTATTTTGCAAACATTTCAAACATACAAATTGTTTGAAAAGCTCAGAAAGGTTTTATGGGCGTACCTATGAAGCGGTAACCACATGGAGAGATTTTGGAAGCGAATTAAGGAGCTACGCGACTAGCGACGAGCTACTTTTCGCCGCGGGCCAAATCGCTCATCGCTTCGCTCGGGCCTGGTTCGCCAGAAAAAAATCGTTCACCTCCCGGAATTGGCCTCAGTGACTAACCAATAGGATAGCCGCAAGTGGCGCAACTTCCGGCTTGGGGAGAGAGCGAAGGAAAGGGGCGAACTTCAGCACAGTGCATCCTAGAAAAGTACAACCGTCTGCCTGTTGAGATACGTCTATTTCCCGTTCTTGTGACAAATTCCCACGTGAGAACCTTGCGTGCATGTGTACTTCGATAATCGTATTGGCTGCTTTGCGGCAATACTGGGACCGCGTTTCGCTGTCGCTCGCGCGATCGCTCTTACGTGGCTGCCTCGGCGAACGACCTGGACGAGCTCTGGCGGATCCCCGTCGTATCGGTGGTAGTAGTATTAGTAACTTTATTTTGCCCAATTGTGGTGATTGCACCACTGACCTGTTCGCTCAGTTATCTAGACAGCGGGCTCCTGGTGTTTTGGGAGCTCGGTGTCTTCAGCCAACCGGGCGAGGGCTTCTTGCACGTGGGGGGCTGGGCTAAAGATGGCAGCCTCCCACTCTGTCAAGAATGATATGTTATGAAGGATGGGATGATTTCTTCTACGTGATGCGGGTATTAATGGACATGACCAAATGATGTGGGGAAGTGATGCTCGTTCCACAGAACAGAAGGGGCAAGCGTCCTTATATTCGCCAGGATATATGATGGACATGAGATGTGGAGCGGGGAATGCTAATGTTTGGAGCTGCCTGAGAAGGACTGCATGCCTTCGACTGAGCGATAGATGCGGTGTTGGAAAAATTGCCCGATGTTGGCGGAAATGATCAAGGATATCGCCGAAAGTATGGAGGCGGTCCTTATAGCCGAAAGGTCGCGGGATATCTTCAGGGGTCATATGAGGCTTTCGGCGAACCTTATCTCGAGCAGTCACATTGGCACTCTCATTTCCCATCAGGCCAGAATATGCCGGTGACCAGATGATGTGGAAGGTCCGGCTATGAGGTGTGGGCCCTTGCGAGAGAGTTTCCAAGGTTCTAGATGATACCCTGCCGTTTACAAAATTTAGTAAGGTCGACGCTGCTCGCGTCGCTCGCTAAAATCGCTCTACGTGGTTACCGCTTGAAAACGAGCACCTCTCCTTCTAGGTGTTGTCGTTCGTGTTTTCCCAATAGATCTCCTGCTACAACTTTCACAGCGGCAGATTGTCTGCTCAGTCAAGATGTCCAGCCGCTATTAATATATGTACTGGTACTGCAAAAAAGAACCGGGTAGCGCACTCTCCGTCTCACAGATTATAATGTGTTTACATTGTGGGCTTGTACTTATGTAATATGTATTCATGGTCGATCGCCGGCACTACTCCTCCCACTTGCATACAATGAAGCACAGCTGTCTTAGCATGAACTAACCGAGCGAATTTCGAGTTTTCAAGCGAGGCGAGAGAACCGAAGCGAATTTCGGTGTTTCGGTCGAAGTGGCCACCGGGTAGCCACAGCGCGCAATAGTAAAGAAAGCAAACCCAAGAAGACGCTTAAGAATCCGATAGACATGCGAACCCATCAGCTGTGGTCTTCCTATTAAGCCATAATCCCCAACGCTGACATGTATTCGCAGGCGCGGTTTCCTCTCTCGTATATTTACTAAGAATCTCTGTGCCCAATTCCACATGCGTTCCGAGCGTGAAAACTATGTAGTGGAAGCTTGCGTTACTGTTGCCGTCAGATTTCTTAACATGCGGCTAGGGAAACGGCGGGTGAAGCGTTTGTATTTTTCTGGACACATATCGATCCGTGTATCTTTAACAAAAAAAAAAAAAAAAAACGCTGAGAATATCACTTCTTTACTCATGTCTTTCCCCAGATGAGCATAACATATTGTTTTTGTTTAAAAATGGTGACAAGAATGAACACTGCCAATAGACTTAGACGTTTATATTTGGCTGTGGGTATATAAACCTATTGTGAAACACGGGTTTCGTCTGGCGAGATTCGGCGTTGTGCGGTCCGCACGGTGTCTGCACTGCGGCCGCACTGAAACATTAGAACATGCCTTGTTTCCCTGTCGGGCAGTGGTAATGTTTTGGACTGTATCATACAGGCTATTCGGACTCACACTCCGAATGAACACATATTCAAATGATGTATTGGTGAACTTTCTTATGTGTGCTGGTACCTTTGTTTTGTGAAGAAATCGTGGTGCCCCATGTATTGGAGCCCCGCAGCAACGCGCGATGTTCCCACTTCTGTGGAGTATCCGGTTGATTCTTATGAATCCCTTGGAGCACGAGTTTGCAGCTCTAGGAAAGGAAGCGCTCCTTTTACGCTGGACTAAGCGCTTTATAGTGGTCGGGCGCAACACGCTGAGCGCTTCTGCAGTGCCGTATTATCTAGTGCCGCCTTCTTAGGTCTGCCCCTTTCTTAAGAGTAAGATGACTAAAACGCAAAGCGTTCTCCTTACAAACATTTACATCAGTCCACGATCCACTCTCCAAAAGCCCAAAATCTAAACTGATAAAGTGCGAAGCCAAAGTCCGCTGTGCGCCAAAGTAAATGCTGTGCATGCGCTCCGAATGCGATGATACCGCGATCAGATAGACGTCGATTACTACCAAAGTATTACAGCCAATTGAGTTAATTTCGAAATGGAAAAAATAAATGCACCTTACGACACACTTTAGGCTCCCATAGCTTGCGGAAGCCATGCCATCTCGCCTTCCCAGGCCGCCTCATTACGAAAGGGCAACGCAAATCCACCGATCTTTTTCGTAGGTTGGAAAGAAATAATAAAGGAACGAAAAAATGGCCGCCGCTTACCTCAGCTAACCCTGGATATACAAAGCGGAAGCTCGACTTGGCCTGTTATGTCTTGGTTTAACTTGGGTAACCTTTGATTTAGAGGTACTCAATTCTATTTGTCCGCAGCCTGCCTTTGTTTGCGGTTGTGGTCCCGCTTTCGGCTTTTTTTAAGCCGAACGGTTCGCCGGGTGCTATCCGCGGGGTGGCCAGACGCCGCTTGCCGACGGCGGCTCAAAGCCTCCAGCTCCCACGCAACGCTCACAGAAGACAGTCCGTACTCGCTCTCTTCCATGGCCCAGCTCGCATGCACGGTCCGAGTCATTTGGGCACCCGCGAACCAGCTGCGGAGAGCGCATGCGCCTAGCCGGAAGCGGCGGCGAAAGAACCGAATGCGGCCGTAGGTGGATCTCTGCCCGGTGAGTCACGTGAGGCGTTGGCAAGAGTACGGCGCAGCTGCTGCCAAATGAAAGTCAAATTTACAGCGACGGCGATACCCCTCGACGAGATTAGCGAAGTTTTGATTTAAAAGCGATAACCTAACCCCCCGAAATTAAGCACAACAGAAAAGAAACAAAAGACCGCCGCCGCGAGAAGCAAAATAGGAAACCTAGGGAAGAAAGACACTTCCCTCTTTCGGAAGCGAACCTGGATTGCTGAATTTAAAAAAAAAAACCGGAGTCTCTTTGGCTCAGATTTGCATTCGGTACGCACAGCATTCCGTTTGGCGCACAGTGGAATTCGTTTTTTAACTTTGGCAGTTTTAATTTTGCGCTTCTAGAGGGTGGATTGTAGACTTTGATTTAAGTAGGCCTGCATTGAGACAGCTTCGTTTTTTAAGCCTTTTTCTTAGGAAATGTGCAAACCGAAGAACAGCCAAGTTAAAACTAGTAGGGACCACCAGCTCCACCGTTTCCTTAGTCTTCCCATGTCAATGGAGTAGGTGGCCGAATTTAGTTCACTACTGACATAAGGCCCTTCCCTTCCTTCTTCATCATGGCAAAAGATTCAGTAGGCGCCATGGTTATATCGGTAGCAAACAACGACTTTGTCTCAATTTCACCTCAAGAGGATTTGGCGCTTAAAAACTCCTCATAAGGAGCATGGGATATTATAAATCTATCCGTGAGTTAGTACTCGGTTTTATCACGACAATGTAAAACAAACAAGGAAGTTCACACTAACGTGTAAGACGTGAACGTATCTAAGCTGTACGCGACCTTCACGACCATCGCAGTAGTTTAAGTCCAAGATTGCAGCCGATTTGCTTCTGGGCTGCACCAACGACCTTCACTCCCTGATTGTTGCTATAAGAATGAGCTTCCTTCTTTTTCTGGAAGTGATAATCATTGGAAATCACGTTGCATGGCCGCACGCTATGGCGTATCTTTCTCGTTCCGAGCAAGTGTCGTTACGACCGCGGCGACTGCAGGAGTTTTTTTTTCAGTCTTGACCAATCCCCCTAAGGCTTGATTAACGTGCGCCGGAAACGCTGGGCGGCCACCGCGAGGCACGCACAGAGACGCTCGACGTTTTCTTGTTTTTTTTAAAGGAAAGCTTTCTAGCTCTACCAGCCATCGATTAATTTGTGGCGTGGGGGACAAAAAACACCGAAGGCGGATGAGAAGGGGGCGGGCGGTTTTCACTCCCGAAGCACGGTGTAGATGGCGCGCCGATAGGGCGCTATTACCCAGCGCTCCCCTCGAGCAGCTGCCTGCTCGCAGCGGCGGGCGCGTTCGAGGGACGGCTTTGTCGTCTGCTTTAGCGGCGGTTGTTTCTGGCCTGTTCTGGCGTGCTTCGCGTCCATTTTACGCTTACGTCGCACGGGTTGATCAGCTTGTTCGACAGCACTTCGTCGGACCCGACGGAATTAAGTGGTCGTACGGAAAAGATACGCTAAGGATTGGTTTGCAGGGTGGGAAAACAAAAGGTAGAGACCACATACAGACATCTGGCTCAAGAGAAATGCTACCTTTTGCGCACTGCTTGCCACCAATAGAACTCCGTTTTCTAAATTGGTGAACATCTTTTAGGTTGTGTTTTAACAAGTATTGCAAGTACGTAAAGGCGAAAGGAGCAACTGGATCTGATAAACAGCGATTACAAAACTTCCCTTAGCTTTCTCGCAATTCTAAAACTTACTAAAGTAACTAGTTCGAATTAGTATAAATGGGAATCCTTCAGCTCACATGCCGAATTCGTTCGGTATCGGCCCTTGTGTCGCGCGGTAGTGTAGCCCCTAGCTAGCACATCAGGATGTCTAGGTTGCGCTGTGTCACTCTTCGAAAGAGGTTCCTCTCTGTTTTCTTCCGGCGCAGGGCCGGGCTACTGCGGCGGCGTCGTCCGCCGCTCTAGCCCGGCCGTGGCCGACGCTCCTGCGTTCGGGACGCCGCGTTCGCGCATTCCAGGTAAGTGCTGGAAGAATCTGTGGTTTCGCTGTTTCTAGAGCCACGTGTGTGTGAATTCAAGTGACGTCACGTGGGCAATTCTTGTGGGTGTCGTTTAAAGATTGGCTATCCAAACAACTTCAGAGCGTGGATTGGAGCCGATTTTTTAACTGTCGGGCGGTCGACGCGAAGCACGCGCTCTCGTGCGCACGATCGGCCTTTTCTTGTTATTTTTGACTGTGAACCAGAAACTCCAACGACTTGCTAAAAAAGTTCACTGTTAACAAAGCAATTCGCACTCGTCTTCCGTACATGGACATAGAACTCAATGTAAACGACCACATCTTTCAAGCGACGCATACTTCGTATCCATCGTGTTCGTTGGTCATGAAGGAATGGCGGGCCAAAAATTGAAAGAAATGTGTTTCAAGAGCATATTTAGAGCCAGTATTACTGCAGTTCAGAACGTAACACTTCGTGCGCCCATCACATATTTACCGACTCTGCCAAACTTCCCAAGTGTTCTCTGTTTGACTACCCACCGAGTAGTTCGGGAAGTATTCGCGAGGTGGCGCAACTGCCCTGTTGCATGGTCTGGAACAGGATTTGAACAGGAGGTCAATCACTGCAGTCCACCTGTAAGGTCGTGTTTTTTGTGCTCCGACAACAGCGTGTACAGCAGTGAAGGACAGCGGCACGACAGAGACAGCGGAGGACAGCCGAAGCTGAGTATTCACACGCACGGTTCTTTCTTGTTGTGGCGGATTGACGGCCGAGATGACGAACACACGTAAGAATCTGCTACAGTGCGGTACCTGTCCGCGGCGAGTAGATGCAGAGGAGTTTAAGCGGGATGGCGGCGAGACAGACGAACCGGCAGGTACGTGTCGCCTATGTTTAGCGTAGTTGGGGCTAGAACGCACAGAAATGGATAACTCGGCGTTAGATAAGCGGGTGGCAGAACTGGAGGCCGCGATGAGTAACCAACATGACCAAAGCAGGGTTGTTGAGGCAAAGTTAGAAGCAGCTGAGAGAAAGCTAGAAGGGAGCGTCGCTTGCACAAAAAATGGCGAACACCTCGGCCCATGCAGCAGAGTGGAGGCATGCGCCGAAGAGACACACGGGGCGGAAGATACGAAAGGCAATCGCTACTCCCACGTGCTGAAAGGTAGGCTGGCAAAACCACTAGGAAAGCTGGTGACACTAAAGAGCAGCACGTTGTAGACAGCATTGTAATCATTGCGGTAGATTCGAGCATGACGAGGACCAGCACTGCCGTAATGGAAATGGTAGAAAGGGATAAGCATGTGAAGGTGGGGTTAGTATACAGACTCTGGTAGGGTGTTTCCCCGGTCAGGCGAAGCTAACGTGGGAAATATTGTACATGGGCAAGATTATCAGTGGGACGGATTTCACTTCAGCTCCTAGGCTAAGCAGCGGGGCCCCGCAAAGCTAAGGAAGGCAAATTATGTGACAAATGGGAAGCGACGGACATATGCTCACTCAACGCTAGGAGGCAGCTAGGGCTAGAGCTAACCGAAGAACCGATAGACATAGCTGAGAACGTAGACAAAGGTAATTTAAGTGGAAACAATACAGCGAAGAATTTAGTAAGAGACAAAAATAAACCTCATCAGTGGAAAGCTTAAGATAAAAATATATACAACCAATAATTAATAAGCTACGTAAATATGCAGAGAGGCAGAAAACCTGATAAGTGGGTGGACATTCAAAAGAAACTTGAACGGGAAGAAATAAATGTGTACGCCTTAGCCGAGCCTGACCTCCGAGACATGGAAGCCCCACCTTTCATTGACAATTATGTTTGGAAAGGATGCAACAAGACCTCCGGAATGAAGAGAAGGGGAGGCGTTGGCATGCTTATTAAACAAGGGCCCGACTGGCAGAGAGTGGCTGAAAAGTGTAAAGACCATCTATAGGGTAAAGGCACGATAGCGTGGAAAATACATGGTTAGGAGTTCTGCATCTGTGGAATGGAAGAAGAGATAGGCAGGAATATGAGGAAATGGGAAACTGTTTGAGAAGAGTGTTACCGCTCTTCCATGGTACGTCGGAATACCCAACGTACCCTGAAAGAGGACACGCGGACTAGAAAAGAAGTGACCAAAGAAAACGTTTCCACGAGAAAATACTTAAATGAGCTAATTAGAGATATTCAACAAACCAAATTAAAACAAGCGAAACAGGAAAAAATAAATTGCACAGATGAAACAAGATCAGGCCCAAGTGAAGCAATCCCAGGCCGAACTTCAGTTAGCGGCCCTAGAAACTTTCCAAAATATTCAAACGCATATTTAGGGCATAAACGATTCTCTTAAGCAAACTCACGAAACGCAACAGAAAATCCAGGAAACTATGGGAGAAATAGGGACGAATATAACGGAGCGAGAAAAACGGGTCACCGCTGCCGAGGACACAGAGAAAGTTCGCAAGAAGCCTAACAACTACGCGGGCACACAAGCAAGGACGGAAGAGATTCTCGCAAGTGATGCGTAACAACTCCCTGAAGAACAGAAACAAAGCAAATCAGATACATCAGCTCAAAATTTGGCAATGGAATTAAACGACACAGACAAAATGTGTTGCATTTTAGCTAGAAAAAGAAACAGAAATTCAACTAACGAAATATCATCCTAGCGCGGATCCCCACCTTTTATACCCTTGGGATACGCGACGAAGGTCTTCTGACAAGCGATGTCCTAAGAAAGCAGCGTGGCCTGGTGATCAAGGCCATTCAAGCTGCAGCTGGCCTTGGAATAACGCACTAGGACGCCACCCACCATGGATGATCGACAACCATCGCGGGCTCTTTTCTTTCTATTCAATGGGAGCAATAAACGTTTTTTTTTCCTCTTACTGCTCTTTTTCGAGATTGTTCATTACTCTTGCGGTAAAAACTGAACTCCAATAATTTTGTGCAAATTAATACGCCTATTCTCTTTTGTATGTCGGAATAAAACGCGCTATTTTCGGGGCTATGGCTTTCTATTTTGATTCATGTCTCTAGTAAAATGGGACGTACGGGGAATTAATATCTAGAAACTATTGTTCAATACATACCAAAAATGTTGAGGCTAAGTACGGTCAAACACAAATTGAGTACCTTCATCGTTAGCGTTGGGGAGTATTTTCTATCGAATGAAGCAGCTCCTTGTATGGTTGATGGTTCGACGCTGATGCTTTGCCATCTTAAAATATAAAATTTCTCACAACGCCTACGAAAGTGTCCATCTTGTTACATAGGGTTCACAGAAGCACAATAGTTCGCTGTGCTAGCACAGGGATGCGACTACGCAGGTTTTGGGGGGAATAACCTACAGTCTACCGGTACAAATATAACCCAAGGTTATCAATCATGTACTGAGTTGTCCAGTTTGGAGCACGTTTGCTTAGAAACTGCGGCCATATTCCTTGTCGCTTGTACGTCATTTTGTTAGAGAACTGGTATTGAAAAAATGATGAAATTTTGTTGACTGCATGAATAGACAATTTGTAATTGCAAGCCACCGCTCTTGGCATCGGTTTTATGCACACAATTGCGTACTTCAGCGACTATAAAGCGATATGAAGTCTGAGAATGCATCAGTGACCTCGATTTATTCGATCTATACCGCAGCCTGGGCAATCTGAAGGCCCAAGGATGACGATAGGCCATAAATTAACTGGAGGCCGTAGAATAACACATTTATTAGGCATGACGCCTAATATTTTGTGAGAACTAGGACATGCGCTGCCCTAAATGGCTGACTGTTGCGATTGCCTTATAGAAAAAAGGCCGTGTACCTACTTAAAATGGCTGAACAAAAAGAACGTAGATGATTTATAAAGATAATTCAATTATAGAGCACAAAAACGGATAAACGCAAAGGGACACACTGAATAGTAAAAAAAGTGAGGTAGGAGCAGAAAGAGAGAGAGAGAGAGAAACATCGCCTGTATAGGTTTAGGATGGAATAAGTCCATAGCGTGGCCCCAGGGCAGGGTCACAAGATATCCCCTTCGAGACCGGCACACGTACATGTCTTACGATAAGATGGAGAACGTTAATTAAACGTGTTGATTGGTTGTTTCATGCCCATAAACCGACTTTAAAATTGCCATACCACCCATTTATGCGAAATAAATGCGCAGAATTGAGCCAACAGAACAGCTTAGCGTAAACAAATTATGGGTCCTTGCAAATATTTCTGCACCGCTTGACACGAACATGGACTGCTCACGATAAGAGCCATGGTTTGATCCATTAGGTTTCAGAGGCCGCACAGCGGATTTCTTCTCGCAGTAGCTGAGAAGAATAGCAGGAGTGTTTGAAGCTAACCAGTAGATGGCGCTGTGTGCGTACAGTAATGCGAGGTGATTGTGTAGTGGCGTTACGACTAAGGTCGCTGTGCAACGCTCCTCCGTTACAAAAGGGAAGCCACTAAGCATCATCATCATCAAGTGGCGGGTTTGTACCCGCAAGGGAACGGACTCTCACGAGGGCCCCATCTCTGTGCTCCCGAATCAGCATGAGCAGAAGGAGAGTAAATGGCAGTCCTAGACATCGCAGGGGAGTGTCTAGCAGTCTAGTCCATATGTTTCAGAACTGGTGGAATAAAATACAGCCATGCTCAGTTCACCCAGATCTCTTGCAATAGTGGTATTGTGGAGGGATTATATAAGTCAGAAATATTGGGCAGGTTCAATTTTTCGACACAAGTAGTACAGCGGAGCGGCTCTGAAAGGCTCCCCGATGTAGGGAAGTGGACATCGCGGAAAAAGAGGAAGTGTGGAATTTTTACATAAAGGGGTTTAGAAGAAGCTTCTTTTTAAGTCAAGCTTCATGTGTTCAAGTTCAGAGGCCGCGTTTAACCTGTGGTAAAAGCCATCCCGGGCAACCAGAAATTGACGAAGGCAGGCCAGCAAGAAGAAACCAAAACGGGGAATAGCAATTTCAGGTAAGGGCAATGCCATTCAAGCTGACTAAATCACAGGCACAGGCTAGGGCCGCGCAGTTTGCTGCCTTCGTCCTTGTGCTGTGTGCTCTATACTCTGCGTCTGCAAGGCAAGTATTCCTCACAAGAGGGAGACAGAAAGAGAGAGAGGAGAGAGAGAGAGAGAGAGAGAAAGCTTTATTAGACACTGAAGAGATCAGCCCCACAAACGGCGGGGCTTGCTACTTCAGGGGGGGGGGTGAACATAGCAAGGCGTAAAAGGACAAGAAAAAGAGAAAGAACTATGCAACAACAATGAATAATACGGAGAAAAAATAACATTAGTTCGGAACGTAGCAGAACTTTACAGCACTAAAAGAAAAAAATCTGAGGATCCCAACGTTAAAGAACCTCGATTATTCCCTAGTCAGACAAAAAAGTTAACAGAGCCTTTGTCCCTCGTCAGCGTGATTTCGCCACGGACCAAGAAAGTGCTGCAGCTCTAAAGAGTTTCCGCGCAGCAGTCGCACAAGAAATCTTTTCGCTGCTTTGCGACGAGTTCTATGCTGCGGGCAGTAACACAAGACGCGTCGTATGTCTTCCCTCACAGAGCCCACAGAGCACAATGGCAAGTCCGCCCAGCCTATTTTAAAAGCAAAGCTACCACTGAAGCCAACGTTCAGGCGTAGTCGGTGAAGGACATCTTCTGTTTGCTTTTGTAGGCCTCGCGGAAACTGGGAATTGCACTGAGGGTCACTCGCGTGCAGAGGCAAGGTTAATCCTAAGAGGGTCCAGCCAAGCTTGCAACTGCAGTGTCCGTCCCAGTGCGTTCAAGGCCGTACTTCCATCTTGTCTGGAATACGGGATTCCGATAGCCACAAGCAGATTGTGCGCCTCTATCGCTGCTGCGTCAAAGACGACGTTCCCCTGGATATCGGAATGACTTGGCAGCCATTGAAGCGAGATGCAGTGCCCGTCTTGTAGTCCAGGTGTGTGCAATGCGTGTAGATCACGCACACGTTGGCTGCAGCGGTGGGATGGTTTCATCAGTGCTTGAAGGGCAGGCCGCGAATCGGTAAAGATCACCCGTTTCCGATCGGGAGTATTGGTGATGTGAAGGAGCCCGTCCTAACAGCAGTCACCTCAATGAAGGTGGACGACGTCTTGTGACTGAGTTTCTATTTCAAAGTTAGGCCCACCGAAGGAATCCACACTGCAAGAGCTGACGAGTCAGACCTCACGCACCCGTCTGTATACGCGTGAACGTGGCCAGGATAACGTGAGCTGTTGTGATCTAGCATGAAGTATCGCAAGGCTGGCTCAGGCAGAGATACCTGGAATGGTGAGGGATATATCCCGTGGTGCAGCTTTCCGTGGCGGAACGGCAGGCTTGCTTGGGCGTTCGAAGTTGGCCGGTAGGCGGCTCCGTACATGACGGGAAGGCACCTGTGCTAGAGGATGGTCAGCGCACCGGGTTACGTCACGGAGGCTGGTGCGATGGAATTCTTGAGCTTGGAGTGTCTGAGCTGACATGCACTTTCTTTCGCAGAAAGTTCCATTGGTGGTTGTGCACCTCGGAAGGCCGAGGCAGATGCGCAGAACTTGAGCCTGTGCACACTCTAGCAATCTGAAGTTGGTCTTATACAAACCATTCAGCGCTGAGATGCTGTACCGCAGCAGGCTAAAAAATAGTGCCTTATAACGTAGCAATAGAGAAGGCTCTGAGCAGCCTCACGTTTTTCCGGTCAGGATCCGGAAAATGGCCATAAATGAGTGCAAACGTTCCTTAAGGTGACGGATATGGGGGGCCCAAGATAGTGATAGATTTAATCTACCTCTGAGAAATGTATGACTGTGAACATACGGTATTTCGTTGAAATGTATGACCAGAGGATAGCGGGATACATCCTGACTCGTAAAGGCAACTGCGGCACACTTTTGGGGGGAGATTAGCAATCCGCAGGTACTAAAGTACTTTTGAATTGCAAGAAGAGCTTTCTGCAGTTTGGATGGTATGCTTGTGCGGTTTTTGCAGAAGCCCAGACACAAATGGCATCAGCATAGAGATATATGTTGACCCCTTGGGGTAGTGCTTTCGTAACACAGATAAGGCAGATGCTAAACAGGACAGGACTTCGAACACCGCCTTGAGGGACGCCCTGTGTAATCTCATGCCGTCTCGGGTCGCCTTCATTGGTGGTCATATAGACATACCGATTCTGAAAGTAATCACAGATCCAAGTGTGCATCCGCCCGCGTAGCCCTAAAAACGTCGTTTGCCTTCGAATAGCTTCACGAAAAACGCTGTCAAAAGCTGCCTTGGTGTCTAGGATGCCAGCTACTGTGATATTGTTTGCAGCCTTTTGCCGATGAATATCCCTCACCAAAGCAATGACGTTGTCGATGCTACTTCTTCCTTCTCTGACCCCTCATATCTAAGGGGATCTAAAGGGTTCTAAAATCCGAGACGAGTTACTGCAGCACTATTTGCTCCATTAACTTCCGGTTGCAGATTAGTACAGCCATAGGGCGGTAAGATTTGATGTCGGTTGCCGGTTTTCCTGGTTTGAGGACCGCTACTAGGAGACAACTTTCCAGCTTTCCTCCACGGGACCTGTCTCCACGACTTGTTGTAGAAGGTAAGTAGTTGCCGGAGGGCGTTACCTCCGGGATGTCGCAAAGCTGAGTATGTAACGCCATCGGCTCCGGGCGAAGAAGCCAGGCTAACGGACGCTAACGCTGTGATTAGCTCGTGCACAGTGAATAATTTATCCATGAGTGTGGCATTTGTAGGGGAAAGCCAATCATTCATGACCTCTGAAATCAGTGATGATTGATGGTAGGGTGTAAAGCACCGACCCAACGCAGGCGATGAGGCGCTCCGTAGTGGAGGGCTCCGGTATAATTTTGACCACCGGGGGATCTTTAACGTGCGCCGAAATCTCGTACACACGGCCGTTTTCGCTTTTCACCTCCATCAGAAAAGCGGCCGCCACGGCGAGGATTCGAGCCCGCGTCCTCGTGCTCAGCAGCGCAACACCTTAGCCACTGAGCTATCGCGGCGGGTCCTCTGAAATCCCTGCAAAGCTCCGGGAAGCTGTAACCTTGGCGCGAAGTTTATCAGCTACGTCCACTTCACTCACGCTACGCTGGAGAACTATTGATGAGAACGGATGAGCTTGACTTGGTGTTGCTCTGAGACTGCGGAAAACTTGCCAAATGGGAGTCAGCAGTTTGCGGGAATCCAGTCTGAAGCAATATTCTATCCGACGCTGTCTTGGGAACTTATTCAAGTGTCTCTGAATGCGCTTCTGGCAATGCCTTGAAGCTCGAATGTCATCTGGTGACAGAGTTTTTCTCGCACGGGGCTCTGCTCTCCTGTGAATCGTGCGAAGGCGTTCATAATCTCCGTTCACTGGTGCCCACGCCTTTGGCACCAAGCTCCGCCATGTTTACTGGGTCTGGGCCCTGACAATAGCTTCTGCGAGCTCTTCGTTTGTAGACAATGTGTCAGCATTATCCTCCAGCATGTCTCGGAAGATCGTCCAGTTTACGATCGACAGTGGCCGCTTAGTGGTACCGCCGCGAACTTCATCAATTATGGTGTACGTTGGGATGTTGCCGCTACCGAAGGTTTTAATGTCTGGATACCAGGATGAGACAGGCAGCAGAAAAGTGGGGACCATAGTCACATCCAATACGCTTGAAGCCCTGCCCCGAAAGAACGTGGGACAACCACTGTTGAGCACTGCTAGTACTGCTTGGCTGGCCAAGTCGAGCAGACGATTTCCCCTTGCTGTCGTCTTAACACTGCCCCAAGCTGGATGGTGCGCGTTAAAATCCCCCGTAAACAAGTGCGGTCGCGGTGTAGTGCTCTTGCAGGCGCTTAACTTTGAACTTTTCCTTAGGTGTAATGTACCCTGTGATTATAGAGAAAGCCACCTGATTGTGCTTCACCGTTTCCGCGACACACTCATTCGAGTCATCCGGCTCCACCTATTCGCTAGGAACTTTCGGTCATTACGTATTGCAAGGAGCACCGTGCTGTTTTTTGAGCTCGTCAAAGACCGATACAGAGAGTATCCCGAAAGACGGACATCCAGACGCAGTCTGCATTCTGAAATGGCGACGACTAGGAACCTGTACTTACTGATGAGGTGCCTAAAGTAAGACAACCGAAATGATAGTACGCAGGCATTCCACTGGAGCACTGTTACCCGATTCTGAAGAGTTTGAATCGGCACCGTCATAGCACTCCCAGTAGAAGTTACAGCAGGTTTTGAGGGAAGGGGGTAATGGTGTCAAGTAAAGCAAGAATAGCACGAGTCACCGAAGATGTGCAAGGTGCTAGAACTGACCGTACGGCGTCAATGAGGAAGAGTATTCATGAGCCAGAGTTCGTAGATGGTTGCACGCTCTGCCGGCTCACGCGGTCTTGGCTGGCGCGTGTCCAGGCGTGCTGCCGTGGGGCAGCAGGAGCGGTGGGAGGAATTGGAGCTTGAGGAACTTGTTCAGCTGCTGCGGTGGTAGCGGCGGGAACTCAGGGAAGTCAAAATCGGTGTCCTGACTTTGCCTCTCTTCTGTTGTTCTTTTCGTGTCACGACGCGTCGAGCGTTTCTTGGATGAAATCGCCGCCTTCGGTGCCTTGTAATTCAGATTTCAGAATGCAAAGGTACAGTTTTACGGTATCTTTAAGCACACAACTTCTACAGGGCATGGCAGTTGCTAGTTTGTATTCACAGCACAATACTAGTTAGCACCTGGAAGAAAATCTAAGCCTTTTCTTCCATCTTTTACTTGTGTCATCGAAAACGTGTTACTTTAGCGCAGAAAGCTAGTCAACGTCGGTAAGTTGATTCTTCTCGACCTGTAGGCAAGATTTGTAAGGGGGGATGAGCTATTTATTGCAGGGCAACTTCACACAGTCGTCGTTCAAAACACACTACAAGGAACACAGCCATATAGCCACTTAATACTTAATACCTGTGGATCCCAATTCGTTGCACTGAACAATACTTGCTTGAAGCGAAGTTCCTGCAATTCTTAAATTATCTTCTTATTTTCTTATTTAGGAACTCCCAAGATTATGATAAGCTTTCTGCTACACTTCGGGGTCTTGGTGCCGCCTGGGATTCTAAAGACGTTATTGCTGGTATCTGACAGACTATACGACTGAATTGGTAAGACTATTATAACGGCAGCTCCAACGAATCCGAAGTAGGCATTCGCGTTTTACTGTATAAATTATTGTGATAAAACACATTGAAAAGATCTTTAGAGTATACTTTGTTCTTCGTGATTTGCGGACTTGTTCAGGAAGGAATTATTTAAGTTCGCCTGATCTGCCTAGATAGATAAAAACCTAGCAGTTTTTTCGGTTGAGCTCTACGTGTACAGTTTTAAATTTTTGAGTGGGGCCTTGACTATATATAGGCATTTTCAGAATGTTACCGAGAACTGGGTATTGTTCTTTGTCGTGTTTTTATACAATGAGAGACGACAGGCAATCGCAGCAAGTACAGGAACTAAGACACTGACCCATTGTTTGAACTGTTAGCCTCTGCAATAATGAGAGCGGGGCAAGTTAACACTCTTGCAAAAGGGGAAAAAGGCGTCACAAACAAAACTTCATCAGCGGCAGGGCCGTGCCAACTGACGATGTCGTTTTCTACATAACGGTGAAGGAAATGTCTTCGAAAAGTAAATTTCCGAAATACATAAGCCATGTATGGTGGCATTTTGCACTACATGCCACGAATAATACAGTAAAATATTCATCGGTGAATGACGCTAACAGAGACTAGTATCAGAAATAAAAATAACGAGCAAGTAGAACACGGCTACCAATGACGGACTGCACTCCTTCGTCGCGTTGATTTTGAGCATGTTGCCGTGCTGAAAATTCCCTTTATTGTCGTGAGGCTTCCAAGTGGAGGGGGGAGAAGTGACGCAAAGATGCTATTTTTTAGGACACTGCTGCGATGCTTGTGAAGTATATTTTGCCTGTATTGCGCCCCATCGGCGAGCAAGCCTGACGTGGTATGGAAACTTTTGTGTCTATTGCAATACAGACAGCGCTCCAATAGCAATTCTTGTGGTGTGTAAGGCCACACCCGTCGCTTTGGTGGACGGCGCCAGAACAATAAGGCTAGACATCCACCTCGATGTCCAGGTCCGCATGTTCCTTCTCTTTGGAAATCGGGGATCCATCACGATTCACTCTCTTAAATACAAATCTTAGGACGTGGACCTTCACATTGACACTATTGTGAACCAGGTAAAATCTATCGAACCTTGATTTGCGCGGATAGCAGCCGCAAGCGCCGACAGCAAAATTCATAAGCCTCGTCTCCGTGCTTTCACTGGTGGCGCCTAATTCAGCTGGGGCGGCCTTCGTCAGCATGTCTGACCACCATCGGTGGTTGCAGTGTGGCGACATGGTGTTGTAACGTGACCCCTTCATTTTATGCGTAAGCCGTGACACCGATGAAGCTAATGCAGCTCCTTCATTCCATCTTATCATTTTCTCCAGTTAATGTCTCTATCCGTACACTTCCTCTATTCTTACGGCCTTTGATAACCCCTTCAGTCGTTTATTATTCATACATCAACTGAAATTTTACATTTATTCCATTTATTCTCTTTCAAGCGCTGTGTCGCTTCATCTTGGTCACGTCCCAGGACATTCAGAAGTGTGGGGAAATGAGCTGGCTGACATAGTCGCTAAAAGTGCGGCCACTAGATGTTCACCGTAATCAGTGTAAACGTGTCGTGCGCTCGAAGTGATGAGGCAGGGACGCATGACATGGAAGCAGAGAAGAACGACAAAAATACCGACACTGAATTATTGCTATGGATTACAAATATATTGATTATTTACTCAGGCCTTCTCTGCACAAAATAATTACAAGGTTCATTACTGAAAAAAAAACGTTTTTCGTATTCCTCTGATCATTCGTAATTCACAGTAACCCCTCACAACATATGTGAGCAAAATTTCGCTCCTACTTCCAAAATGGCGCGGAAGTGCTTCCCTGAGACATTGGATGGCGTCCAAATTTCAAGACAACTAGCCAATTACATATTGTCACGAAGCCAAAGATGACGCCGTTGTTTTCACGGAAAACAAGTTCATTTGAGCGAACTTGTGCTCCCCCAACAACTCATAGAATACACAGGCGGCGAAGCAGCAGTCCACAAAGTGACGTGCGCAATCGAGCGTCGGCGAGTCGAATACCTCGTCGTCTACTCTGCAGGGTTTTATCATGTGGCGCGAGTGTTTCTCTAACCGTCCATTTACATCCAGAACATTGTAGATCAAAGAACATTATTCTAGGGTAATGACGTTAGGGTGAAACACTCTCCGTGTCATAATGAGATAACCCGTGCGGCATAAAAATAAAAAACGAAACACGCGCTTCCCTTGGGGGGACACCGATAATACAGCGGGGCGCGGCCGGGCAGTAAAAACAAAACGTAAGCAAACAAACCCAATGCATCGTTCCCGGCATTAAATAGCAATAACAGACGTCTTTCATTGCATGATTGATTAGACGAGCACTGAATCGTTACCAGTGATACGGGCATACTGCTCCAGATGGGTACGATATTTCTCTTCTGGTCTCCAGCTCAGTTAGAAGTGTGTAGTGTCCTGGTATGCAGTAGCGTTGTGGTCTATTGTACGTCTGCGTTCCGCTTAGTGCCGTCACTTGGTACTCACTGCAGTGCTTTTGCTCACCGATAACTCGAAGCGCTCCCTCGAACGTGCTACGATGGTGGGCTGGTGAGTGATCCGTTCATTATTACGCCTGGACGTTTCCTCACATTTTTCCTCACCGTTTAAGCTTGTATATGTCTGTGAATTTTAATTGCTATGATTACTACTCTGCCTGTGCCCAAAGGGTTGTTTTAATGTTATGGTATTAAGTCCCCCTTTCTGAGTTTTTCTTGTAGTTGTGCGGTCAAGAGAATGGCCTCCGCAGTAAAAAGTAAATAAGTAAACTAACAAATCTGTGAGCCGATGATATTTAAAGCGGGGTATATAAAAAAAAACACCATGCCTCTACCACATGCGCTGTCTTTTTTATTCACTTCAGTGAAACACTGAAAAGACTTCACTGAAACGCAACGACAGTACGAGGACGCTACATGATCAAGCAGACAAGAAAATACATCTACATTAGAGCAAGCATAAATACGTGGAAATTCAGGCGAACACACAAAAGCGTTCAAATGAGGGAACCAGTCAGGTGGTTGGTAGAAAAAAATTATACACACTTTCTGCGGACGTTAGATATTTGCGGAAAAATCCGCCCTTAGCCAACGCATAACAAAAGTTGCCGTTTTCAGAGCGAAGAGCGGGGCCTGCTCGCCGTCCTACGAAACTTCGTCGAGAACTCTGGCCTTCACCATTTCCTTTAATTTCATACCCAATATGATGTACCATTGGATGTATCATACTTTTTCCGCACCTCCCTTTACCTAATCCAGTTCCCCTAGATACCAAAATTCGCTAAACCATAACATGGCGTCTCTGTATCCCTTCTACATAAAAGAAATGCGTGTTACCACCACCACCTATTCCTCTTTTCTTTGTGGCACACACACTTGAGTGATTGGTGAGAGATCGGGAACATTGAGGGAAATGCGCCCGCTACACAAAAATTCACAAAACTATGGATTTAAAACAAAATATTGTATTAGTGCATCCTGCGTGACACCTGAACGTCATGGTACGTGGGTAGAGAAGGCACACAAAAACCGCGCACAACCCAGATTATTGGGATGCAGTGGCATGTGCCAGTCTACTTGCCGACGTAATTCGCGCTCTATGACAAAGAAACGTGAGTGAAGGAATCCGTGCACCTTGTAGCCGGAAAGAAACCAATTGAAGTCATTCAAGCCAAGACACAAAAAAGTGACAGCTAAGAAAGAGATGCAAATACGATGTCGCAATTACTTGTCATCAATTAGCATCACCAGGATTTCCCCTTCAAAGCACGTAAGCAGAACTAAGGGCCCGCCGGAATTTATTCGTTGCACGGTTGCCTACTCTTGGCCGGACTATTTCCCTCGTTGTCTTGGACAATAAACATTGCTCTCATTGCCGTGATTATTTCGTCTTCATCTGCTACTTTTTTACCACTTTTATTACTGTGTTTATGGGTTTTAACATAATCGCCTGATAAGCTTTATCTAAACACTCCATTTTGTGATTACCCGTTTGTTTCTTTTTTAATTGGTATGAAACGTAGCACAGCTTTGCTGAAGCAGATATTGATCTTGCTACTTTTTTCTTTTTTAAGAGGGAGAACACAAAAAAATGGAAAAGAAAACAAAAAGCACCGCCAAGCCCCAAGCTTTTCCCGGAACCATAGCCAACCGACAGGTGTTACCAGTGTCTGACCTCAAGATTGCGCGGCCGCCCATGGTAAAGTACACTTTGAATCACAGCGTCTTCGTTGTTAACCTCCGCCGCTTAAAAAATAGCTGCTTTGGCTCATGAGAATGAGGTCTCGGGCCGAAATGTTTAATAAATGCTGTCTCGGTTCCAATTCATACCTACGAAGGTAGGTATACATTAAACTTATCAACAAAGTTACTCTAACTGTAAACTGCGCACACGCAACCCAGCAAACCACGTTACGTCGAGCAGATATCCCGGAGACGTCAGCAACCGACATTGCAGATGTCCAGGAGACGTACCGTTGGGGTCGGAGTTACATATATACAACGTTGCTACAACCGCAAAAAACCCATCCAAATCACACGAAGGATCACGTCCAATAGACGTCTCATGGTACTTTTATAAGCTGTTTACGGGATGTTACCTTAGTGGTACGTCTTATGGATATTGTAGTGGTACGCATGCAAGACGTATATAGATGTCTGTTCTACATTGGTTTTCTGTCTTTGGCACAAGCATTAATTTGTTATATTCATGACTTCTGTCCGTTAGTATGATATTGTTGATATGAACCTGTATGCCTGAAATTTACATTCTTTATACATTATTTGGAAGTTTAGCCAGCCTCCTTTCCAAGGTTGCCTACGTGTTGTGGGCATTTATACTTCAAATACATGCCTACTATTCAGCACTGTTTGCTGTTACTTGTCAACTGGTTTCTAGATTAATGTGTTTCCACTTTTGAAGTGCTGCATACTGCATGAAGTCTCATTAGTGAAGTGCCAAGCTAACCACACACTCTCGCAGAAGCACACGAAGCACAACTCTAAACAAGAAATGTCGCGTCGAAAACAAGAGGCAGTAAGTAACAGCAAACCAGTCCTGATCAGCACAAGCACCCTGGACACTAAGGCAACCACAGTAGCGTCATCGAATTGTACCATACAGCACGGCTGTACAGGCCTTATGCAAATAAACTATCACAGAAACAATTCAAAAATTAAACTATTTAAAATCACAGTCTCCCATCCTATCTGTAAGTACCTGCAGCTAGGTAGTAAGAACGCTTTCAAAGTACACATAAAACACAAGAGTTCAGGCAAAACAGTTTATATTGACTTCCAAATTATGTAATATGCTTTCGCAACACAACCACTTTAATTTTCATTCCTATCTGCCCTGGCCCACAGGGTACACATTGTACAATTACAAGAATAGTACAAATATTTATGACTATAAATAAGTCACACACAGGAGAACGGTTGACACAAAATAGAAAGAAAAGCAAACATGTAAACCCAGGGTACAAGTACAAGATAGCTATGCAACTTGAAATATCGCACATAAAAATAATTGGGTGAAAAGCAACGCAAGGAAAGTGTGAAAACAAAGAAATGATTGAATGGTGGTTACAAAACACAGCAAATTTACGAAACTAAATAGTTCACATGTAGCGAAAAGTTTGAGGAACAATAAAATAAAAGCACCTAGGAAACACAGAAGTGGTGTTGAGTGGTAGCTGTGAGTGCCATACAAATTTAGGCTACCTTAAACAAACCAACATCTAGGGAAATGGTTATAATCTATAGAAAATGTGTGTATAAAGAAATGACTGTAGGCGGTTACAAGAGCAGTAGAAATTTACGTGATGTGAATGGCAGGACAACAACAAAACAACAAAGAACTTTAGAAACAACTTATTGAATTCTGGTTAGGAAAACAATAAGTTACACTATTTCAATATTTCACACAAAGTGATATGATTTGGGAACAAACGAGAAAACGGGGAACACGAAAATGATTGAATATTACTTACAAGAAGACAGATTTACATGACTACGTGACACCAAGTGATACGCTCAAAGAACAATAACACAAAATAAAAACGCATGGAAGCACGGAAATGATTCAATGGTGGTTCAATGGTGCAGCCTCCATCATCAGTTATGGTAGGGAATTATTAAACAGTATGCGTTCTTCGTTTTGGTGCCAGAAACTGCCAAAATAGTTGCAGACCGGATTGGTTGGAAAGTGAGTAATATTTTCATGGTCCAAAGACTGAAAAAAATTTAATACCGCTTGTAGCAATTACAACTACGAGGCCGCAGGTTGTCGAAAAAGCTGTTATTTGCGCAGGATGTGACTGACAATAAAAATCTGGGCCCTATACATTGTCTGGTTGAAGAATTTGATGTCTGTAACTACACGAAAATATCTAGTTACACACAATGCAGGATGCCACTCGCAGGTGGAAAAAAGCGTGTTTCCTGTTTCCTAAACCAGGAGAAGTCCCGCGCCAAGTTGACCGTCAACAGTAGCTTGAGCAGGCGCCTTGTGCAGACTGTTGCAGTAGCACCTCTCTTGCAAGCCAGTTCATCAATCTAGGCATGGGTACAGGAAAACCTGTGTTGTTAATACAGCTTTTTGAGGCTGGTATAATACAGAATGGCCGCCTACCATTGTCCCTGAAAAAGACAGTGTATGACAGCTGCATCCTACCGGTACTAGCCTACGGGGCAGAAACTTCCACGGTAACTAAAAGGGTGTAACTTAAATTAAGGACGACTTAGCAGGCAATAGAACGCTAGAAGATGGGTGTAACAATAAAGGACAGGAAGAGAGTGGAGTGGATATAATTTGGTGTCAGCACTGGCACTACTAAGGCAACCTTAACAATGACTATGACAGCTAATGTTAGGTACCACTATATATAAGAACAATATTTCGTGAATTTGGACATTTTTTGGACTCTGAGGACATTTTAGCACAGCTACAGGACCCATCTGAACTTGCAAAATATTTTTCTGTGTCTATCCTAACCGCTTGGTGGATTGATGTGACAATATATACACGGATGAAGCCATGTCCAGAAAATGTGGCAAACGGAAACATGCACAAACCCGGACAGCGTCACTGCCATAGACGTATACTTCCTGCAGCAGAAAGGCGAGGTGGGCTAGTTGGTATATATGCATAACTAAACCTTCATAAAGCACATCAGTGAAAAACTAGTCATGTTGTCCTGTTCGCTCGTCCTGCTAAGCCTATATTTTAGTTGAAGTATACGTTGTACAGCAGGAAGCATCAAAGTAGTGCAAGACATTTTTACAGCCCCATGACATTCACACATAGTCTAAGTGGCACCAGTCAGCAGCCTGCAACATGTAAGTTATTAGGAAACGACAGGCCAGAAACCAGAATCATACTCTGCCTTAAACCTGCGAAATCCCAAATGCTGTGTTACTCTGATCCCGAAGGTGTGTCACACACAAAATTCATTAGGCTGAAAATTCCATAAGTCACAGAAATTTAACAGCCATTTTTGAATATTTTTACTAGGTTCTGAAAGGTTAATTTACGTTTGCGATGCTGCAGTAAGAGTACGAAGCACAACCAGCGACATGCGTGTAGTTCTGACGTTACAAAAAAATTCGGGTTGCATACACGTTGTTCATTCCAACATTTCACCACCAAACTCAGCGTTCGAAAAGATTGAACACTCAATCGAAACGCGAAAAAAGCATCCAGATGGCATTTTAATCTAATGCTCTCCTCTCGGAATTCACTCGATTTATTATTTTGTTTTAATGCTACACGCATGGCAATCATTCAATTTATTGTGCACGTTTTTTAACCGAAAAATATTATGACGAAAAAACCGGCATCTGCAGAAACGAAACAAAAACCAATATCACGCTAAAAGTACACGGTGTGCGTGTAACGCAAACACGCCTATATTCGCACAGGGACTTATATTCGCACTCTCCAACTTCTATTATTTCATTTCATATCAAAACAATCGCCTAGCAAAACAGGACAGAACACAAACACTTCACCAAACACAGGGCTAGAAATTGCGGGAGAATTGATTCTGTTTCACAAACGCAGCAGCCAGGTACAAAGGTCTACCGACAAATCTCCGCAACGCACAAAGCGAGTCCCTCAAATCGTTAGGGCTAACCGCTTACGCGTACCGAAGTTCGAGAGCAACTCTGCTACGTTAAATGCATATGACAAGAAAACAAGGTTCACTAGTACTCACTTACCTTCACTACTTGGGAGTATTTCTTCGTCCGGTAGATAAATCCATGGTAGTCAAATCACCGAAATAATGAAAGCAACGAAAGTTGAAGGCGTGCACACCCGTCACCGGCCTGTAGCACGCGTATCGATACGGAGTGCAGTTAAAAACAGACGATCGGACTCGCTGCGCAGCGACTTCCTGTCTCGTGTTCGTCCGAGGGAAAAACTTGTTCCTGAAAGGCACCCACCTTGATAAAACGCGTTGCGAAATATATGCCCAAGTTATTGGCAAATACAGATATTAGTTGCCAATTATATACAAGAAAAGCTTGAGCGTGGGTATTTTTTAAAGAAACCAGTAATTGTACCGACAATCTAGATTACGGCATTTAAGGCAATTTCAGGGTCTGCGGTGGAAATACAGCTGCCGTGGTGTTGTGGCCGCCGTAATTTTACGGTTTGTTCTGATGCCGCAACCACTTGCAGCGTATATTCCGCGCTTTCGCGCGTCGATATCGCTCCGCGTTGACGGCGTCGGTAAAATGCACGGCGACGTGAGCTGACGCGGGAGGAGGAGGAGGAGGAGAAAACTTTCTTGAACAGGTAGATCGAGCTTCGAAGTGGGCGGGTCCTAAGCCCAGGACTCCGTTGGTGCGGTCTGCCGTCTTCGCCCTTTCAGCAAGCTAAAGCTGCTTACTTAGGTCCGAGCTGGAAAGTTCACTCTCCCACTGCTCCTATGTAGCTATGTCAATGTCTATGCTCTCGCCAGATATCAGCGTTGACGCAGCGCCAAGAAGCATCCGAAAGGAGGCGACATTGTCCGGATTCTATGTCCATTTCCGGGTTTGGGGTCATTACGTTCGTAGAAAACAATCATTTTTTTAACACGTTCGGTAATTTGGTGCCTTGAGGCAAATAACAAGCTATTTTTGTTCGAAAGTGCGCATTCATCCGTGGCTAGCTTGGCTTTCATCGGGGAGATCGGGGGTTTGGGAGAGCTTTTAGCGAGTTAAATACGGGAGCTCTGGTTACATCGCTTGTAGTGTTAGCATGATGGGCTTGTCTGCAAGTTTGGTGCGTAATGAACAAAGTTTATCAACGCCGGAAATCTAGCGGTGCATTCAATTTCATTCGCGGCTACCGTAGCTTGCATAGAGGGAACGATGAAGCGCGATAGCTTTTCTTGGCTTAAATAAGGGAGCTTTGGTTACATCACTTCCAGTATTAGCATAATAGACCTCGCCTACAAGATCGATGCGGAAGAAACAAGCGTTAGCACTGCCGAAATTTGTCAAATACGACAAAACGAATCACCCCCGACAATATTCGCTTGCAGCCTCTGTTAGGGTACCAAATTCTTGGGTCCACGCATTGTTTTCCGGCGTGGTCGAGTGGATTGGACCTTAGGTGCTGGTGTTGTGTCTTGAAAGTCTATGGTTCCAATCTTGGCAAAACCTCACGGATTTTTTTAGTTTTTTTTTTTTGCAATGAGGGTGTCATCGACTTTTCTTTTCAAGGCAAAAAAAGGCAGAGTACCTTGCCGTTTAACGTACAAGGGACGTTTAACGGTAACCTCAGTGTCAAGGCAGCCCCGAAATTTCCTTTGCTCACACTTTGAATTCCTGAAGCTGCATTCGGTACGTAACATCAAGGTTAAATCAAGTAGCAAGTAAAATTGTGCGAATTGTGTCTTTGGTCATCATCCTATTTTATTTTGTTAAGATTTGACGGCAATGAACCCCCCCCCCCCCCACCAAGAAAATCTTACAAGGCTCGTTGGCAACGTCGCTTGTAAATGAATCCTGCACTAAGTCCTTGCCTCTTCCCGTGAGGTTCGGTATTGGGCTACTGTTTTGAAGGTCAAAAGTTCAAAGCAATAGTGGTGGGTTACAATACTTGCACAAAACCCCTGGGTACAAAACCCTTACAAAAAAGATACAAAACCCCTCGGTAACTTCAATATAGTACGCCTGCGGAGAGTTTGAAAATAAAGTATAGCAGATATAGCTAAAATAAATGTAACTGCGATAGACATGTTCGAAGTAAAAAACGGACATACCAGCTACATCTGAACAACGTCAGCAAAATATGTCTAAATACCGTCCCCAAATGAAGCAGCAGCAACATCGAGAGTACGTCTTTAGCAAAGTTGAAAGAACGTCCGACATTAAGGTACCAGCGACGTTATCTCAACATCCAAAGATTTTCATTAAAATATTGCACGTTGTACGGATGTCTAATAGAGATACTGCTGGGACCTAGACTTTCGGATCTTTTTGGGACGTCGCAGAGATGTTAGTGGTTTGCTGGGAACTGTTCTAGTGAACAACGGCACAGGCGATTCCGGGTTGATCTTTGTTGAAGGGAGGGTTCCAGGGAAACTATTTTATTTTGAACAGAGAGGTTGTTTAGCAAATCGTTTGTGTATGGTGTTCCAAGTTCTATAAATGCCAAGAAATTTCCCAGCGCTCGTGCACGGGTGACTCGAGCGCACTTTCGTCAAGTTAACCATAACAACTAAAGGGGATAGGCTAACACTGGACACACAAAAAAAAAACGCCAACGTTCACCACATCGTGGGAGCACTTGCTCGGAACGAGAAAGACATGTCATAGCATTTTCCCCTTCGTTAGTCCTAGTTTCGTCGCGGCAGTGCCAACTCGGTTACACGCTGTATAGCGTATAAAACGCGCGACTTGAATGTCGAGGCTGCTGCAGATGATCATTGACCGTCTCACGTGGCCCGGCCGCGTATAGTTCGCGCGGCTGGTGAGGAGGTCACGCTTCGAGAGGCTCGGCGTGCGAAGCATCTGCTATAGACGATAAGTGGCGCTCTCAGTAAACTCATCATTCAAAAATGACGAGTTCACTCTGGCCTTGCTCAACAAAAGGCCATTGAAATGCCATGCCGCCGACACCAACCACGAAACCACAACGATACTAAAACTCAACTTTGTGTCCGCCTATGATCACCGCGTGGGTGCAATCGTCCCTAAATTATTTTTGCAATATTGTATTGTTTAGGTTTTCGGGGAGGGGTTTGGGGTCTGGTTTGCATTAGGTTCAGTCATTGTGCCACTTGGCCGGACAATTTATTGGATCGACACTTACTGTGCTGGAAATCACCCTACACGACACCCACTTTAGCGTTTGTTTTTCTCCTTAGATGTAGTGAAATTGTGTGCAGTAGGTCTTGCACGATTTATTGCATTGCGGAGTTATACATAGTTTTGGTAGGTGTACACAGTATTTTTATGGGTCTGTTGAGCTTACAAGTGACTTAGCGTAACTCTCCTGGTCCACCTCCCTTGTTCAGGTGAGTTTGTGCTGTGTCGCCTTCTGGAGCCTGAGTATGACGCTGCAGCCATTTCCGCTGGATATTTTAGGCACCAAATTTCAATCCTTTTCGGTATTCTCTCCTCCCCCCTAAGAAACAAAGTGAGGCACAACACCCGCACCAGCTCAGGTTATGGCAGGTTTGCAGCTATCAAGAATAAATGAACAGAAGCAATATTCTAAAATATAAATTCAAAGATTCAAAGAGTTTATTTCCTCAGAAGTACGAGGAGGCAGGCTGAGACTAAAGGCTACAAGGCCTGACAGACGACCCAGCCCCCTTTGGTATTGTACAATCAAGGAGCAAATCAAACAAGCTGGGAATTCTAATGTTTCGGTTATAAAAATACAAGCAGCTTGTAGAGCACAAAGCATTAAAGAACAACGTGGGAAAGGTACAGTAAAGTACATTAGAGTACAAAAGAGTAAAGTAAAACAAAGTACAAGTGAACAATCGTAGTAGGACTATGTTTGAGTTTTAAAAATAGACACAACTACAAACCCTGCTCATTAAAGAAGTCTAAACAACATCCACAGTTCTAGCCATTGCAGCAAATATTGTGATTTAAGAGGCATTTTTTCGCCTGTGTTTTAAATATGCTTCTACTTCATTTGAAATCAATGTAGTCTCCAACTTTGTTGATTATGTTGGTGCTTCGAAACAGGAAAGACTGCCTGCCGTTGTGTGTTCGCAATTTCGGTGTATGTATTTTGGCACATCTAAAAGATTCAAAGAATCAATGTAGTCTACAACTTTGTTGATTATGTTGTTGCTTTGAAACACGAAAGACTGCCTTCCGTCTTTTGTTCGCAATTTCGGTGTATGTATTTTGGCACACCTAATGCTATTGTCGTTATGTTTGTTATGGAGATTTTCTGTGTGTATAACTTGTAAAAGGTTCATATAATAAATTTGGTCAGCCTTAAGCATACTGTACTGAACAAATAGTGGACCCCTTCTCAAGTCAGCATAGTGCCCGTAGAAATTGGCAAATAGACGGAGAACTCTGTTGAGTTTGCGTTAGTGAAGGGAAGTGTTCTTTCTCTGTATCCCTGCACCTGTTCCAGTTTTTCTCCATTGTCTGTCTCGGAAAGAAGCACTTCTTTAGCAACCTATGGAGTGTCCAAGGAAGGGTCTGAAGGTTCTTCGCTCATTATGCCTTCGCTTTTCTTTTTGTAAAGTTTTTTCCCTGCTTGACAGTTGTTTTCCTTGCGTTTTTCGTTCGTTTGTGTCATCGTTCATCGTTCTTACTCGGCCCAGTACAGATCGTTAGCAGGTTACAGGTTTACAGCCAAAATTGGCGTTTTTTTTGTTGAAAACCTTGGTTTTAACATTGCTTTGGCTACTGTTTATGGTCCCGGGAATTTATATCACGTTTTGAAACGTTTTTGTCAAAACCCGCTAAATTTGGTGCATTCGGTTTTTTTTGTCTCTGACAACTGGGCTGCTGTCCTTACAAAATGACTGCCTACATACGCGGGCCAAGTTCTAACGTGGTTTAATGGTTTTGTTCATTCTATTTGCAATACTACAAGCAGGGCCAAAAGAGCAGTTGCCTAAGTGTTTGGTGGAATTTTTTCGACCTACATGAATAGGTTTCGAGGTGGAGTCACCTAAATTCCGTGCACTGTTTTGAATTTCCACGGGATGACTTTGCGTTGAGAGACTGGGGTACTACTTTAGCAGGTTTCGGCCAGCTCACGAAAAAAGTCTCGTTCTGAGCGGGAGAGTTCGCTCACCCGAGCTCCCTTGGTTGACAGTGGTTCTCGGTGAACTGAAGATTTTCACGGCTCACGGGAATACAGGCTGTTCTGACTGTTTTGGGGACGCAAACACAGGCGAATATTTCCGGGGTTGAGTCCGTTTTGGTTTGGTTGACGGGTTTGTCCGGGCGTGTAGTCAATGATATTTCACTCAAGTGGCCTCCAGGTGCTGTTAAAACTGATATGTGATCAGTCTTACAGCACACACTTGAGAAAACTACAATTAAAAAGCGTTTTCCGGGTGTGAGGGTAAGTGCAGGCCAGTGGCTTCGGCCATAATTGCCGAATGCACACAATGCTATAGCATCCGCCACGAGGGTATTCAATTAGATCTTCCTTCCCCACGTGATCCGTACCGATAGGCTGGAGAGCAGTGAGACCCCTCGGGAACTCACTGAAGGTCTGTCACGGCGCACTCGCGAATGCCCGAGCAGGCATGCAGTGTGCAGAAAGGTACGGAAAGCTGCAGGACCGGAGCGGCAATGCTTCTCCGCCGCCGCAAAGCCACGAATAAAAAGAAAATGATATAATAACTAATAAATAACACCAAGACTGAATATGTATCTCGACACTAATTGTTTTTGCGGTTTTTCGGACAATCAGTAGAAGGTGGAAAATGTCAGGCACTACTGTTCTATGAACTTCTTGGGAATTATGAACACGTGGCCCCCTTAATTACGCATATCAGTAGTGTATTAAAATATCTCTAACATACGTTATGCTTGTAATTCACGGAGGTCCATATGTCGTTTCCTTCCTGTTCGGCTTTAGATCAATGAGGGGATCGGTACAAGCGATGTTCCACCCATGCAAAAGGATTCATTCGGGCGCACACGGAACCTGCAGCCCCAGCATTTGCTACAGACACCTCTGCATTCTCTGCGTGCGCAGTTCGGGACAAGGTAGAACACTAAACTTGGGTCTTGCGAACTGATTTTAGCTTGAATAGGAACCTGAAGACGTGGGAACGCCATAAAAATATAGAGCTTACCGCTGGCGTGACTGGCAAAAGATAAAATCCTTTTCTGAAATTGTCTTCGCTTGCAGTTAAGCGAGAAGCATTGTCGTCGCTCTACGCACCTTAAATTTTTGATATCCCTTACCCCGCCGCCGAATTGAAGACAGTGATGCGAGCGGTAACGCTTTCCAGGTCCCTTCATGCCGACCGGGTTTCCTTGCAGGGAAACAGGACCCATGCGCTGGTGACCGACGCAAGTACTTGCAAACGTACGACACAGCATGTACAACAAAGCCGTAGACAATCCCGCATTCAAATTCCCGCTATCACAGTCATTTCCTCTCGGCACTTCTGCGCTTACCAAGCCCCGTTGCCGAGGCTGGAAGCAAATGAAACGCATGCCGTTTATTGAATCCGATCGATGAAGGGGGTCGAGGACTGTCGTTCCCTGGAAGCTCCACAGTGCAGCAAAATCAAGTATATGGCCTCCCTTTTCTCTCTTACGATCAGCTGTGCTGCACAACTGCATACCAAAGTTTGGTTTCCCGTGGCGAGACACAAATAAGACTGCAACATGGATTGAAGTCGCGCCAGTTAATAAATAACTGAGTTATAAAGCAGGGGGGGAAACGAAACTACAGAAAGGGCACACGGACAGGGCGGTGACTAACAACTGAGTTTGTTGTCACTGAGCGGGCAACAAATAGGAAAAGATAAGAGACACGTGATATCCTCCTTTAGAAAAGAAAATAACAATAAATGCACTAAAATGTACAATCAATTCTATAATGTAGAGTATCTGCTTGTGACTGCAGTAATATATAAGATACAGTAATCTGAATGTGTTAGCATTGCAGATTACTGTATATAGAACTGATTGTACATTTTTAGTGTTTTAGTTGTTCCTTTCTTTCCTGAAAAATGACAGCACGTGTCTCTTAACTGTTCCTATTTATTACTCATTCAGTGAATATAAAATCAGCTGATAGCATCCTGTCTGTGTGCCCTTTCTGTACACTCCTTTAACGGGCTGTTCTATAACTTGACACAAAATAAGAGGGGTTTTACTTGAAACGGCGTTTTGTTTGGCACACCCGCGCATTTACACACGTATGAACACATATGTAGTAGCGAAGATGTGTCGATCCTTTCGGTCGCTGTCGTCGTTCAAGAAACACCACTACTCGTTCGAGTGCAAAGGAAAACACCAGGATTTCTTTATGTAGAAGCACAGAAGGTTACAGCGTTCCGTCTTACATGCTTTCAACGAACCAACTGCCCCCCGCTCCCTGCCACCGTGGTACGTCATTTCGAGGGAGAGTGGGCTACGTTCCCTGGTGAAACAAGAACATATGTTGTGCGTGCGGACCCCGCCGACGGTCCCAGTTGACAGCCCCGCGGCGGCGCCCGCTTTGTTTCGTGCATTCTCCCGTTTCTGCGGTTTTTTTTCTTCTTCGCGTTCTCAGACTGAATCCTTCATAACACACTCCCCACCGAATGGGCTCAAGCACATTCCATCTCTAGCGGGTAGATGAGCTGTATTGGGCGCGTTAACATTACGCCGCGTGAAACTCTTACGAGCGCGTGGCACTGTGTACGAGCGCACTTTACCATCCCGTCCCTCAAAAACCCTTTTGATCCTTCCAAGCTTCCATAGCAAGCGTTGTACCAGTTCCTTAATGAACACCAGCTGTCCTTCTCTGGGGGGTGGCGACTCCTTCCTGTCGGTAGCATAGGCGCATTTTAGCTCTCGTATGTACTCGGCTCCCCATGATACCAAGAATTGGTTCAACAGGCACATTCGCTGCCCCCAGAGCACGCGAAGTGCCTCGAGCGTCGAAGTAAGCTGCAGCGTGACTTCCGCCGGCACTGTTGTTAGCCGCCTCCCATTGAGAAAGCTGGCCGGTGTCAGGGGGGTGCCCTCTCCCATGTCACTGTATACATACGTGAGGGGAGAGGAATTGATCACCGCCTCTACTTCTGTCAAAACGGTGGCCACTTCGTGCCAACCCAAACCTTCCCTCCCGATCACTTTCTTCACTGCCCGTTTCACTGAACGCACCAGCTTTTAGTAAAAGCCTCCCAATCATGGTGCCCGCTCGACAATAAATTTGCACTCTATCCCTGCACTAGAAAAGTATTCGATCACGTCTGGATGTCGCGACACGTTCCACAGTTCAAACAGTTTTTCGGTGGCCCGCTTGAATGTCAAGGCATTGTCCGAGTACACGACGCGACACAGCCCTCTCCGGGACACAAATCTGCGGAAAGCTAACAAAATGCTCGTCATGTCATGTCATGCACGTCATGACGTCATGACGTGACATGACGTCATGTCGTGTACCAGTTCTAAATGCACAGCTCAGGTAACCCCACAGATGAATAGCACTATATAGGCCTTACGCGTGACACCATTGTCTGTAACATAAAGTGGGCCCGCAAAGTCAGTGCCGATCACTTCGAACGGATCTGCTCGGGTTGTCTGAACCTCCGGCAGTTGGCGCGCACGCCGATGTAGCACTGAAACGCTGACAGGTCACACAGACACGCACCACCTTCTTCACGAGTTCTCTGCCTCGCAGAATCCAGTATCTCTCACGAAGCTGGATGACGGTGTCTCTCACTCCTGGCTACAGAGCTGTCGGTGGGCGTCGATCGTGAGCAACGTTGAATGTCTGTGCTGTTCGGGCAAGACGGTGGGGCTTCGCTCGTCGTAAGTCACGTTTGCCGAGTAGAAGTGGCTCTTGATCGGAAGCACTCCTTCGTCGTCGATGAAGGCGATGAAGTCTCAGAGGGGAGAATCACGTGGAGACTTGGTTGCTTCGGTCACAAATCTCAGGTCTGCCGAAAACGCCCACTGCTGCGCCTTTATCAGCCAGTGTGTTCCCGCTTCTTGGATCTCCGTCGCGGTCAAGGGTCCCGATCTTTTTTCCGTGGACCTGAAGTTGTGGAGGAAGCGGAAAATTCGAGCGGTCGTTTGGCTGACTTTGGGCGCCGAGCTGAATCTGGAAATGTCGAGCAGTTCCGCAGATGGGTCCGTGGCAATCCCTAACACATCCGCCCGTTGTTGCCGCTCCTCAAGGTGGTCTTGGGGGAGCTCAGCGTGTTTTTCTTTCGGCCAGTCTGTCGCCGGGAATGAGAGCCATTCCGGCTCTCTCTACCAATGATCCGATGACAACAGTTTCGATGCCCTCAAACATGGTGTCATCAAATCGGCAGGAATGTCCTTCCAAGGGCAGTGATGCTATGTCGCGCACAGAGAATGGCCTTGGATTTCTTGCACGCGGTTTCGGATGAACAATTTACATCTGCTCGCGTCTCCCGTTATCCAATGCAGGGTAATCGATGAATGGGTCCAAAAGTGAGCCTCGTTCAGTTCGATCTCGAGGCACGTTTTGACGTACTTATACAGCTTCGCGGCTATCAAGCCGGCAATCAGCTCAAGCCAGGGCAAGGTGACCGCTTTCAGCGACGCCACTCGGCCTTTTGGCGGAAGCAGTGTCATCGTTGTGGCTCCAGTGTCGTCGGTAGTTTATAGGTAGACGACAGCTCCGTAGGCCACCGTGCTGGCATCTGCGGAAAAGTGCAGCGCTCGATGGGTCTTATTTCCCAGAAGTCCCACGGCGTAATACCCCGGCACGCTGATTCCTTTCAGGTTCGCAGGCTCATCGCAACAAGCGATCCATTCCTTCAGTAGGTGTTCTGGCAGTACGTCATCTCATCGAAGGTTGCGTTTCCCTATCTCCTGAAAGAGGATTTTGGCCATCACGACAAATGGAGACAGGAGTCAGACAGGGTTGTATAATCTCGCTGTCGTCTGGAGAACGAAACATTTTGTGTCTCCTGCACGTTTTGCGAACTAGACCAGTAGATCTGCAAAAAGGTCAGGCAGTCCTCCTTGGGCTTCCAAGTCATTCCCAGCACTTTCAGCACGTTCGCTGCTTCTTCCAAGCTTTTTTCCCGTCGTCGAAACATTCCTGTTAGAGCTGCACTATTTGAGCTCCACTTGTGGAGTCTCATGAATGCCAGCATGAATATTTCGTTCGCTTCGGCATACAATCACTTCGCCTCTTCCTCGCGGGCCACTGCAGGCAACAAATCGCCAACGTACCGCGATTTTTTTAAAGTCCGTGCCGCGCCTGGGTAGGCGTTCTCCATAGCTTCGAAGTGGTGCTGAAGCGTAGCGGCTAGCAAGAACGGACTTGCAATCGTTCCAAAAGTCACCCTTGCCATTCGCCAAGTCTCGATTTCCGGAATTGGTTCTTTTGGTTGCGGAGGGTCTTTGTACCAGAGGAATCGGAGCGCGTCGCGATCCTCTTCTACCCCTCGATTTGCAAAAAGGCCTTTTTCACATCCGCGACCAAAGCTGTGGGACGTGTTCGAAGTTCCGGAGCAAGGTGACTAGATCCGGATTAAGGTTCGGGCCGCTTTCCAAGCTGTCGTTCAGAGATTTTGAGTTGGCACCATGGGATAAAGCATCAAATACAACCCTGAGCTGTGTGCTGCTGCTGTTTTCTTGTTCTACAGCCTGGTGGGGCATGTAATTCCGCACCTTCGCTGCTCCTTCATCCCTCCCTTCGTCATCATCGCTTTATGCTATTCCACTGTTCTAATAAAACCGAATTGCCTGATCGTACTCTTGGACGAGACCTTTGCTTTGGGACAGTTTCTTCCTAACGTTCTCCATTCTGTTGAACGCCACCTGCTTGTTGTCGGCGAGCCTGACATCAGCCTTCAAAGAGAGGGCAACTTCGTATCTGCCATACGACTGAGTGATGGTGGCTTCCAAGTTCCGCCTAACATGTTCCCCGGGAGGGTCGTCATCCAAGGCGTCATTGACTCTCACACTTTCGAGCTCCCAAAAGCCCCTTAGAAGCGAGGAAGACTCGACCTCTGGCGCCGTTGCCTTCAGCACGATCGCTTGGGAACAATTCATTCTGCTTGAGCGTGACCGCATTCGTCCCTGGACCGCCCATCCGAATACGGATTCCACCGCAGTCAAACTTTCCGTCAGTCGGTAGATCCGTCCGGTCATCGCAGTTCAGTAGTGGTCAGATCCAAGCAACAGGTAAATAATGTCTCAATCGCTCTGTCCACTCAAAACGTCCCCAAGTGAAAGGCCAGTCTCATCTAAATCGGTCAGAATGCTTTCATCAGGCCTGGGAAGGTCGTGCTCACAGATATTGGGTGTTTCTAGTGCGTCGACTTCAATTTTTGTGCCATTCAGTCAGAAAGAACCCTTCGAAATGTGTGTACTTTGCTTCCACCTCCGAACACGCCAACAGCCAGAATCTCCTTAACGAGAGGCTTGCAGTTGAGTGCCCGTGACAGCTTTTCCGTTATGAAGATGGGTTCGGTGCCGCTGTCAAACATTAGCCTGGCCAACTTCCCCTGCCTGCCACTTTTAACCCATTCAGTTACGGCTTGGAATAGTACGGCCGGTCTGGCGCTGCCATTTTCTGTAGTCTGTAGACTCACGGGCTTGCTCGGATTCTTCTCTTTTTTGCGTCTTCCGATTGGGCAGGTTTCCATTTAGGTGGGGTGTAATCAGGGTCGCACATGCTGGTAGCATGCCGGCCGTGACACTTGCCGCAACTCAGTATGCATGTGCCCATTGTCGCAATATGATGCGGAATCCTGCACTTGAAACACATCTTGAATTGCTGCAACATGCGTTTCTTCTTTGTCAAATGAATTTCTTCGTTGCAGTTTTTTGTGGCATGCTTTTTTGATTTGCACAGAAAGCATTCCATACCTTTAACTGTGCCATGCAGCGCGGCCGCTGATGGTTGCCGGGACATTGCAAAGTACTGTGGCTTCTTGTCACGTTCATGTGTCAGAAACCAAGATGGAGGGTTACCAGTTCCGTCGGGTCACTCAAGGATGGACTTTTCCAGGGTCTCTATTTCGATGCGGAGAAAGTTCAAAAGGTCGCTCAGCATGCTGATGTGGGCAGGCTTCTTTGAAGACTCGGAGCTGGTATCGATGCTCAATGTTTCCTCAGAGCTGGCCTCTTCCGCATTCCTCGATGTCACATTTCTGTTGTATACCAGGTTCATGTCGGATGGAAGTGCGCGAAGTACGCGGAAATGCAGCATGGCGCAGTACGGCTCCTCTCCCACACCCAACGCCTTTAGGCCACGGAGGTGAGCTTGGACGTTGTCGTACATACGGCGCAGTCCTCGGACGTTCCGTGGTAACGAGGCCGGTGTTTGGATCATCAGGCTCTCAATGTGCTCTTGGACGAGTGCCGCCTGGTTTCCAAACCTCTGATTCAGTATGTCTATGGCTTTATCCTAGCTTCCCGATGTTGGCTGCCGACCCGCAATTGCCGCCGCCCCATCTCCGATGAGCGCAGCCCTCAGGTAATTGAACTTTTGCGATGTCGCCAAGTCTGAATTCTTGTGAATGGCGGTTTCAAACTGCTCCCAAAAAGGCTTGCAATTGTTTTGGTTTTCGTTGAATTTTAGAAGCTCCAATTTTGCGAATTTGACCTTCGCCACTGTTGCTGTCCTTGTCGGCCGCTCTTGTTAGGAGTCGCCACCACCTGAGGCAGGTGACGATCTTGTCACTATACTCGATGACATGAGTAAACTCCTCTGCATCTTCGTCGGTCAGTAAAGGCTTAATTTTCGCGTTCACTTCCTTCAGTTGAGCCTCCTCAAGCAGAAGACGTTCGATCAGCACTTCAAGTTGCTCGACACAGGGCGCAGGCAGCGGTAGCAACTTTTCTGCCTCGCAAACGAGTCGACATGCTTGAGCCCGCAGTCTTTCGCTTCTTCCTCTATAGCTCCGTACCGATCGTCGTCCACGTTCAACGGAGTCGATCCCTGTTGCTCGCAGTGCACTCACAGTTCGTTCTTCTTTAGGGACCCCGAGTTTCGGCACCAAATGTTTGTGGTACTGAAGATATGTCAATGCTTTCGGTCGCTGTCGTCATTCAAGAAACACCACTACTCCTTCTAGTGTAAAGGAAAACCACAGGATTTTTTTATCTAGAAGCACAGAAGGTTACAGCGTTCCGTTTTGCATGCTTTCAACGAACGAACTGTCCTTCGCTCCCTGCCGCCGCGGTCCCTTCTTTCGAGGGAGAGGGGGCTACGTTCCCCGGTGAAACAAGAACCATATGTAGCGCGCGCGGACCCCGCCGACGGTCCCAGTTGGCAGCCCCGCGATGGCGCCCGCTTTGCTTCGTCCATTCTCCCGTTCCTTGCGTTTTTAAATGCAGAGCATTTCTTTAACTCACGATGTCACCCGTAATTGGCGTCCGTAGTTGTCCGCATCGCCCGCAGGTGCGCCCTCTGGGCGCGATCGTGGCGTGATAAAGGCGGGTGTCGGCGAGGCTGGAACGCACTCATCGCCGCGCTCTCTCGTCAGCCCCGCTCCTCCTCAGATTTACACACACACGGACACACACACATCTACACACACAGACACGCACGCACACACCCACATACACACGCGCACACACACATCCACACACACGCGCACACACACACCACACATCCACACACACACTCACACATCCACATAAACACACATGCACACACACGCATTTAAACATGCACAAACGCACACAAACACACGCGCACACACACGCACATCCACACACACACACGCACGCACACACGCACGCACACACACACGCACACACATCAACACACACATACACACACGCAGATACAACCACGCACACACCCACACACCCACGCACACACACACAGATCCACATACACACACACGCACACACCCCACACACACACGGACGTGAGCACACACACACGCATACATCCACACACACACGCACACGCATCCACACACATACAAACACACGCACACACGCACAGACCCACACACACATCCACACACAGACACGTGCGCGCACACACACACACACACACATGCACAAACACATACACAGACACCCGTGCGCGCACACACACACGCACACATGCTCACACACACACACGCACACAAACGCACACACAAACACACACGCCAACGCACTCACCCACACAAAGACAAACACACACAGACGCAGGCACATCCACACACACACGCACAAACACATCCACACACACAGACACGCCCGCACACACACACACATACACATACGCACGCACACACACATATCCACACACACAGACGCACACACATCCACACACACACGCACTAATATACACACATCCACACACGCACAGACACGCGCGCACGCACACACACACATCCACACACACGCGCACACAAACTTACACACATCCACACACATACACACAGACGCGCACACATACACACACGCACGCACACACGCACACACACATACACACACGCGTACACATCCGCACACACACACGCACGCACACACACACATCCACACACATAGACATGCGCGCACACTTACACACACACGCACACGCGCACACACGCACATACACACGCACACAAACATCCATAGACACATACATACACACACACGCACACATCCACACACACACGCACGCAAACACACACGCACACGCACACGTACACACATCCACACACACAGACGCACACACATCCATACACACACACACGCACACACACGCACACATGCATACCGGCGCAGACACACACACATCCACACACATAGACGAACACACACACACACACACGAACACGCACACACACACACATCCACACATCCACACACAGACACGCGCGCACACAAACGCACAAACAAACACACACGCAAACACACACACATGCGCGCCTAAACTCCCCCACGCCTCCCTCAGCACATGCATAAGCACGCACGCACACACGCCCCCTCCACCCCACACATAGAGCCCACACAGCGCTGGTTCGTTTCGTTGGGAATGAAACAAAAAAGCGGACTTCTGAGTGTGTAGACCCTTGCGAGCGCATTCTGGTTACGTAGAGCAGGGGTCAGCAACCTGAGGCAGGCGGGCCGCATGCTCACCGCGTGGTAGAATTCTGCGGCCCTCACCATTTCGTCGGAAATCCCATCCCTCACTATGTCACTTTCTATCTGAATGCGGACACGCCACCTTTGATCTCAAATGGGGTGAAACGCGCGACAAGAACAAGGAAATGAACGCTTCCGTTTGGCCTTGTCCCCATCTCCTCACTTAGCCAGGTTCTTGTCAATTATTGTCAAGTATTATTCTCAATTTGCTGAATTCTTTCTCGTTATTTGGAAATCCCACCTCACTACCCCCCCAACCCCGATTTGTCGTCCAGCCCTGGGTACTGTCGGCTTCATGGAACTCGATCCTCCCCCTCAAAAAGTCGCCGACCCCTAAACTGTGTTTTCTGACACATGTTCTGTGTCGCTAATCGAAGAGGCTATGTATTGCCTCAACACTGTGTCTTTTAACAACGGAGTTGTTTAAGCTTGCGTTTGATGAGTGCCTGGCGTCGCACAAAACTCGGCGCAGCATAGAGGAGAGAAAGGCAGTGCTTTTGTTTGAGGGAAAGAGGTGAGGAAGCAGAGATCCCATGAGAAGGTGTTGGAAGTGCTTGCCTCTAGAAACAAATGCTTACCTTGGACGGAATTGAACCTGGGTTCCTGACATTATAACACCTGCGTTTGACTGATTGCGCCATCATCGCATTCGGGTCACTCAGCATTTCTTTTGTATTCGTTGCGCGAGCGTTGGCTTTGGACTTTGGCTGAATTCAAGCGGACGTGGACTTCGGACTTTAGCAGTTTTGATTTTGGACTTTGGGGTGTGGATTGTGGACTCTGATTTGACAGTTTGCATGGAGTAAGGTTTCTTCTTACGATATTTATCTAAGAAAGGGCAGACTTAAGAAAAGCAAACTTAACGCTAGTTAAGACCACCAGCTACTCTGTTTCCTCAGTCTTCGCAGCTCAATTGCGAAGGTTGCCGAATTTTTTTCCGCGTGAATTTGCGTGAGCCTATTTTACGATGTCCGGCTTGCAACGAAAGGGGAAGTACAATAGCCGCTCATGGGTATTAAAAGAATAAAAGCTGCAGGCGAGGTTGGCATAACCGCGGACCTTCGAAAAGAGGGTGGAGTATTCTACTGGAAAAGGCTGCCTAACTATTCTCATAGTGCTTGATGCATTTAAAAGTACCCATAGCCTGGAAAAACACCAACGTAGTTCTGATTCACAAGGAGGAAGATAACAAAAATCTTAACAATTACAAGCCCATCAGCTTTCTGTCAGTTGTTCACGAGCTTGTTACCAAGGTAGTCGTTAACCGCGTAAGTGACAGTCTAGATTTTTAAGAACACAGGGAACAGGCTGGGGTTAGAAAAAAATATTCTACAAAAACTCACATTCGTGCCACCAATAAAGTAATAAAAAATCTTCAGAGTATAATAAACCTCTGTAGTAAACATTTACATAAATGCAAAAGTGTTTCATTCAATAGACACCGAAACAGTGTTGGGAGTGTTCAAAAACCAAGGAACAGATGACACCAATATAAAACTCCTAGACAACAGATATGAGGAATGTACAGGCAGGATGATCCTTCACAAATCAAACAAAAAATTCTCTATCCATTAGCGAGTGCGATACCATAGCAACAAAATTGTTCACAGCATGTCTGGCGGGGGTACTCACGAAGCTTGACGAGGAAAACGCAGGCTTACGGATAAACGGGGAATACTTCAGTAATCTGAGTTTTGGAGACGACATAATCTTACTCAGTGAATCGGCAGAACAACTGCAAAACTCTTCGAAGACGTACAGACAGAAAACTTCGCAGTGGGGTTAAAAATAAATGGAGTAAATCTGAAGTAATGGTAAATAAGCATGCTGAAAGCGCCCTCTTCAGCATAGGTATCGAAGTACTGGAACAAGTAGAAGAATATAACTACCTCGGACGGTTTATCACCGCTGATACAAACCACTAGAAAAAATCCGGCGCAGATTACAAATTCGGCAAGCATTCACAAATATTTCATTATAAGCTGCCTCTACCCCTAAAAAGAAAACTACAGAAAAGAAAAAAAAGAAAACATTAACTTGTAGCCTTCCTGGACATTAATTTGTAGCCTTCCTAAGCAACTCGAAAGAAATGTAAGGTCGGCGCAACGAGCCATGGAACGAATAAGTATAACAGCAACACTCAGGGGTAACAAACGAGCATCTTGGATCAGAGATAAAGCTCGAGTACAAGATGTCATAGTACCAATTGAGAAGTGAGCTTGGGCTATCTATGTCGCGTGACTAACTGGAAACAGGTGGAGCACGAGGGTAATAGAATGGATTCCGATACGCGGTACTACAAGAAGGGGAAGGCCATAACTTGTTGGGGCAATGGAATCAGAAAATTCGGATGCCAAGAATTGATTCGGGCAGTGCAGGACAGAGCGGGTGGCGGTCACTTGGAGAGGCCCTCGTCCTACACATTATATACACACAGAATGCACAATATATGGTGACATCCTCATACACCACCTCTTTTTTACGCCACATGTAACGTCGCACCCTACCAAGATCACATCCTGTGTAACTGCGCAGCAATACACAACAGTACAAACTAAACCCAGAAAGAACTCTCCAAACCTCCTCTCTATTCATTTTTTAACAGTAGAGCTGTTTAAGTTTGATCGCAGTTTGTTGGTGTTCCCCCAAAAATAACAAGGAGAGAAATCATGCACCCCTCTGTCTAACGACGGCCCTCGCTGAACACAAAGCTTTCTCGTGAAGGATTCTTTGGTTGCCCCAGTCCCACACTGCGAGTATGTGCTACTGTGGAGGTACGCACCACTTTTCTGCAAAACTTGCAGCAACTCTCGGGTGTGCAGAACAACTGCAAAACTCATCGAAGATGTACAATCGGAAAACTTCGCAGTAGGGTTAAAAATAAATGCGAGTAAATCTGAAGTAATGATAAATAAGTAAGTAACGTTTCGGTTTGGAGTGTACGGCGATAATGGGTGCCTGCTTCTTGGCGTTCGCTTCGACTATGTCGGATAGATGCTGGATTCATCCTTTGAGGTACCTAGGTTCGATTCCGGCCACGGCAAGCGTTTTTTTTCTTTAACTTCACCCACAATCATTATCATCATCTTCAGAAAAAGTTGGCTTTCCTGCAGTGCGTATTGATGTACAACGGCATCAGTAAGCACACTAAAGTTTTGCTTTAAAAACTCCCCCGATGCGAGGCGCGCGGCACTGACCTTCGCTAAGTGGCTTTGGCAAAAAAATATCGCGAGTACGCGCGAGCTTGTGTTTCGTGAAGAGAGCTCGGCGTCATCCATGCTTGCATATGGATTTGCGCCACCTAAGCAGCTCCCATCTTCGTAGCCGTCGTGTAGTGACCGGCGCGCCATGGGTCCGGCGCAGCGAAAACGACGACGATGAACCTTACAAATCATCCGTTTACAATCCATACGGGAAGACGGCCACCGGTCCAACTGACGAAGAAGTGGAGGTCTGCCTAAGCGAGGACGCGCTCCAAGAGGATGTGCCCTCTTGGAGAGCGTTTTCATGTCTTATCGTCGTCGTCGGACGACGACGATAAAAGCGATGACGACGAGTGCTACCAAACACAACACAGCACATACTTTATTTGTCATTGCTTAGCAGTGCCCCCTCCAAAGCGGCTTTACACTCCTGGGGCTGTGCTCCGGCTACTCTTTCTCTCCTCGCAACCGCTGTCAGGGTGGGGAGGAACTTAGGTGGACCACCAGCTCTGCTGTTTCTCCAGCTTTGCACCACTACTGCATGAAGGCCAATTGTTTTCCCGCTTTTTTCGTCGTTTTTTCTCGAAGTCTCCTTTTCAGCTAACGTAGCATCTTAGGCTCTCTGCTGGACAAGCCTCGTTGGCATAATTAAACTACATTCTCTTCCTCTCCCCTCACAAGGGATGGCTGACCGGAAAAAGCACCAGTCTAGAGTAAAGGCAACTGGAGGTGTACATCAGGCAACGCTTTGAAGATGTCATCACAGGTCCTGTAGAATGTGAGGACTAAGCAGGACCCCTGTGCATAATTAATAAAAAAATGTTCTCTCAATCTCTCTTTTACTCTCACATGCTGCGGAATGTATCGCAAAACAAGAGCGCGTGCAGCTTTGGGAGTTTTCGTTCACGCACATAAAAGTGAACTACAGTAGCCGAACGTTTTTTTTCACTCCCAAAATTCAAACTTGCTGGATATTTAGGTTTTTGCGAGGAACCGCCAGTTGTCCCGTAGGGGTAATGACTCACAGATTTTTCGGACTGCTCTTTTATTCGGAATATTTTTTTCCCCTCCAAGGCCTAAAAATTGGTCGCCTACTGTTATCCCTAGGCGTATGCAGCTTGTGAAAAATTTGTCAAGGTGAACCAGGTGGTCAAGATGAACGTCAGGGTGCAAGGCTTTGTATTTGCACAAAATGATAACTCTATAAGGTAAGTCATTGATTCGTTTTAATTGTGTAGAATGATTATTATCGGGTACCACGAAGCACACAATAAGTGGATGGTAAGTAACGTAATGGTTAATGGCTATCTGATCCGCCGCCCATTATATAGGAAGAAAACAAGGATTTAAAAGACCGAAAATAGCAGATACGCGACAAAATTAATTGAACCCACCAACTATCTAACGACTTCGCTCCGGAGAAAAATACATTATTAACGAAGTCAAGAAATATAATCATTATAGGATTTAAGTACAATTCTTAGTAAAGTCAAAACAACTGAGATAAATAACGCAAAGAAATCGAAAAACAGAGGCCCAATTTTGATGAATACAGCCCGACGTAAGTTAAAAAAGAAAAAAAGTCGACCCATTTCGGTAGCCGTAGGTAAATAAACACAAGTCTATAAAAATATTCAAATGAACGATCAAACTCACAGAAGTCTAGAATCTTGTGTTTTTACAGGAGTATGTCAAAAAGCAAGAAAAGTAACTCACTACGCGTCAGCAAGAAAACTCACCGCGTGTTTAATACAGACCTGGCGCAATAATGCTTAAGAAGAACGTAAGAATGGGCAATTGTCAAAATTTCAGTGGAATTGTTGAATTCTGTATAGCTTAAAAGATTTCCGTTTTCAAAGAAGTCTAAATAATTATTTCTTGTCAGTGCTGTAAATTGGGAATGCTTATTATTTTTATCGTAAAATGTGAAGTCCAATAACTTGAAAACAAAAATACGGCTAGTCTTCTTTGTCTACCGGCTTGAAAAAAAAAACCGTATTGTCATGTCTATGGCTTTTTGTTTAGCTTTATCTTGCCATTCGCCAGTGTCATTAAGGGAAACATTCTCGAGAAAAAGTGTTCAATACACCCAAAAGGTTAAGGTTGTTTACGGTTGAGCACCAACTTATAACCCCGTTCATCATGTGGGTAGGGGAGTTGACGCTGGCGAACGCATCTGCTCGCTGTACGCTTTGTTTCGACATCGACACTGATACTTCAAAGTCTCAAAATACAGAGTTTCCGACAACGATCTACGAAAATTTCTATTTTTATTCCGTAGGGTTATTGAAGCAGAATAGTTTTCTACGCTGGCACAGTGATGCAGCTACGCAGGGTTTTGGGAGAATAAATTTCACCCCGACCGCTATACAACTCAAGGTTTTCACTCATGCTCGGAGTCGTGGAGAGAGTGGTTGCGCTTCGGAACTATGTACAATATGCAGTGTTGCTTTTATCTCCTTTTGCTAAGAAACTGGTATAAGAAAAATTAGGACGTTTCGTTTGCTGCATGAGTAACAGCTGTAGTCGCAAGTCACTAGTGTTGGCACCGATATTATGAGTACAATAGGGAGCGTGCACAAAAAGAATCCATTATAGAGTCGAGGAGGGCTTTAGTGACCTTGATCTACCCAGTTAGCCAAAAAAGTGCCCGGTTTTAATTAGGTTACCCAAAGTGTTTAAAGCGACTGGCGGCTGGTAGGTATACGCGCCAGTAGCCCTCAGTGAACACGCTGACAACAGCATCGCCAGACAGAACACAGACGCTGTTTGGCGCAGTCACTGGTCTAGCCGTATACAGATGAACTTGAATGCAGCCGGGGCCTTCATGTATCATTTTATGATTGCAGTCACCCTTAGTCTTTTCCCGTACTGCCCTCTCCGCATCCTTTCCTTAGAATGAATGGGCCATTACACGCTTTAACCGAGGAACTGCACTAGGCTATCGCTTGTCTATGGCTGAGCTGAAAGGTCAGCTTTGCAGAACGTGGCGTTTTCTAGCTTTCAAAGTGGAGTGTAGAGGTTCCGCTCGAAGATTCGTAGGCTCTCTGGTGGTTATAACCTCTCAAAATCCTATAAGACGATCGTTTTGAACGTATACGGGTTACGCGGTCGGATAAAGGTTTTCAATTACAATGAAGTAAAACCGCGCAGAGAAGATGGGGTCAAAGCTAAGCCAGACACACACTGGCACTATTGTGTGTCTAGCCTTAGCTTTGTCCCCGTCACTGCTGCGCGGTTGGTCTTATTATTGATGAATAAACGTCCCCTCGGAATCTATCCTTCAGTGAGGTGGATGAATCGACTTGATGGTAACATCGGCAATAGGGCCACCGAAGTATATAAATTAGTCACCACAGGCTTCTGCAATCGACCGTGGTGTGGATGATGTCAGGTTTTTCTACGCGTGCAGCCGACAAGTATCCAGGCAGTACAGAAAGCTTTCTCTTGCAGCAGTGCTGGGTCATGACTCTCATAATAGATGCAGACGTCAAGTTTGTGACAAAGAATCACAGAATTATTCACTCATTTATTGCTTTCCATGTTCTTATTTATCGCTGTTCATTCACCATTTATTCCGCGCCTTATTAACTGTGCTAACTTTTACACCATTATCATCAACAGCCTACTCGGTTGACTGCAGGGCGAAGGCCTCTCCCATCGACCTCCAGCCGCCTCTCTCCTGGGCTGCTCGAGTTCAATCTTTGCCACCGAATTTACTTAATTCGTCTCTCCACCCAGTTATTAGCCTTCTCCTTCTTCTAGCCCCGTCTCTCGGTATCCAGGCGGTTAACCTGGTGGTCCACAGGTTGTAATTTTCTTTAACAAAAAGGTCAGCTCGAGTCCATTCCTTTTTATTTATTTGAACAATGATATCATCTATTCGAGTTTGTTTTCTGATCTAGGAAGCTCGTTTCCTCTCCCTTAACGTTAATCCTATCATTCTTCTTTCCATGTCCCGTTGAGCCGACCTAAGTTTGCTTTCAAGTTGCTTTACAAGTAAAGTTTCCGCTCCTTAGGTCGTCCCCGGCAGTATGCATTGGTTGTATATTCTTATTTTCAGCGATAGACGTTGTTTAGTTCTCATTATTCGCGCGTGGTGGCCGAGTGCACCCTAGCCCATACCTATTCTGTGCCGGATTTATTGGTCGTGGTTGGCATCAGCACAAGGGTAGTTATAATCTCCTACTTGTTATCGTGTTACATTACATATTCTGAACGGGACATTCTCACAATGTTAATTCGCAATTCCACTTGATTTATTCGTATTTATTTCTAGCCCCACAGCAACGCTGAATGATTCTCAGTCAAGCTTCTTAAGACCCCCTCCAGATCAGATGTGAGCAATTCTGGCGAGGTGGTATCACCCTGTCATACGGACTTACGGATCGTGAAATTGTCGCTTGGCTTGTGATGAATTATCCTGCTTATACATTCCCCTACACTATTCCCTAGTTTTTATTGCTTCTGGAACGGCTGTGGTGAGTACGGAATCAAACGCTTTCTCATAGTCTATAAATGCCACGTGAACAGATTTAGTGCATTTTTTTTCTATAATTTCATTGACAAAACGAATGTGATCCATGGTTGAGTACCCTTTCTCAAACCCAGCCTACTCGATGGGTTGTTCGGAATCCTGGCTGTCACCGATGCGGCTAACTATAACTTTGGTAAACAGTTTGTATACAACCGACAGTAGGCAGATCCGTTTGTAGTTCAGATCTTTGGTGCCCCCCTCTTGTCAATCAGAATTATGCTCGTGCTTTTCCAGGTAGTGGGAACTTTTAGCATCTTGAAATATCAACTTCTCGAGTACAATATCTTCTCCCTTCGTTAAAAGATTCACGGTTCGGCCGGCGTCAACTGCGGCATTTTTTTTATTCCCTAGAGAACCATTTCTGCTTCGGTTAGTATTGGGACATCACGAGCTAAGCTTGTACTCTTGCTATATACCTCTGGTATAAAGCCGCTGGCGTAGTCGGGGTATAATCGTTCCGCTACTGTTATTATCTTGCTATGTTGTGTGTCATATTACCGTGCTCGTCTTTGAGTGCGTAGATCGTGTCTTTGCCGATCTCTTGCTTAATTTTAGTTGGTCTTAAGCTTCGTCATATTACAATCCTTTCCTTCATATCTGCCCTGTTGTACGAATGTTGTTCGTTTTACTTCTTTTAAGCTTATCGGCAGCTCGACTAATACAATATGACCCCTGGTACACGATATCGTGATGTTCTTACCTTTTTGAATGATTTGCTGCGTTTTCAGAGTTAGTTTTCTAGCGTGTTTCCTACAGGGTACTTTTACGCAGCGGCTGCCGATTATGTGATTGCCGTTGTTAGGTCGTCATTTAGCCTGTCTACACGACACTTGTTCTTGTTTAAAAGCGCAAATTTGTTTTGAAAAGGCATTTTCAACTTTTCCGTCCTGGTTTGTTGTGACTCCATGCTGGGTTTTTCGCTTTTAACAAGTTTCCTTCTTTCTGTTTTGATGTTCAGCCTTACTTTGTACCTCACTATCCTATGATAGCTGCTCTGAATCTCGTTTAGCACCTGCACGTCCTGCGATATGCCTGGGTTGTTACAGAACATGAAGTCAATTTTGTTTTTTGGTGTACCATCGGGACGTTTTCATGTCCATTTCCTATTCATTCATTTGTATGAGAATATGTTCATCAACCTCAGGTTATTTTTCTCTGCAGGTCCATCCAGTGTATCTCCTCGACTGTTGCAATTACTTGTTCCAAAGTTTCCCATTGACCTTTCTCCCATTTTCTCCTTCCCTCCTTTGCGGTAAAGTCCCGCATCAGAATCGTGCACTGTGTTGTTTACTCATTCACCGCTGATTCGAGGTCCTCGCAGAAGCTGTCTTTGGCTTCTATATCGTAGCTGGCTGTTGGAGCACAGGCTTTGCTGTATGTAGCCTGTATCGTTTTTTTTGCCTTGGTCACCCCTACTGCGACTCTTCGTTTATATTTCTCTATGTTCCTTGCAATTTTTCTGTGAATTAAGAATTAACCCCCCCCCCCCCCCGTGCTCTTTCTTTTCTCGATGTCCTCGCTGGCACAGTATATAGTCAGTTACATGACGCTTTCTCCTGTTCTTCCAACTTTGCTTAACCCTTTGTCATTCAAAGTAATACCGGTGAGCTATTCTAATAGCACAACTTGGCTTTCCTCGCTATACAGAGTTTACTGGTTGAACGGGGTTAGGTAAAAGATCCAAAGGCGGACTCTCCAGACTCGGAGATTCTTAGCACTCTCCGCTTTCTCGCTGGCCAGGCCGTCGTCGTGATCAGGGACCTTGGACTGAGGGCCAAACATTGCATCAATGACTGCGTGATGGTTTCCCAACAACTGTGCGTTCTTGGCGATATGAATCGGCACCAAAATCCTTTTCTATGCGCGTGTGGCGAACCAACAGAACTATGCATTTCGACAGTAACTATGTTCATTTTAGACATTCATGTTCTCTTCTTTCTGTCACATCCACAGCCGAAGTCAGGTAATGTCGCTTTCAACACTCCCTTGTTGTAGTTACCCATTTCTAATAATGGATGGCTAGCACCTGAAGGTAAACGAAGTAACGAACCATTGGGAATAGGATTAGATTTAGTAGACAAAAAAATTGCACGACGCTTTTTTAAATCCCAACTTTTGCAGGTATTGAGCGCTCCCTTCTCCGGAAGTAACCATCCGGACACCTAATAGGCTAAATGTATGAGGTGCAACATCGTTAGGAAGGATCTCAAAAGTACAAACGCACTCCATCTCCAGTGAAGGATCTGGAAACCCTGGTGCATTTGTTGTCTCCTACCTCTCATGACTGACTGACCAAAGCACTTGGCGAAAGCTCCCTAAAATGGCCGACTGTTACTGTTGGCCCGCAGAAAAAAGGTTCATACAAACTTGTGGAGGTTGACCAAAAAGTAATTAGATTATTTATTTAAGGAATCGATATACAGAGCCCCAAAGGCGGAAAACGCTATGAGAAACACTCCATGGTAAAAAAAAAGAGGTGAGAGCAGAGAGCGAGAGGGATAGAGAGATCAAAGTTTCAGTGGAATAGGCCTAGCACGGCACAGCCGCCGTCTCTGAAATAAATGAGTCAATGGTGTGGCATATATATCCATAACAGGAGTGCGCGATGTTGTGTTTTGAGTTAAGTACAAGCCAGGCACTGTCGGTGGATGCGGAACATTGATTAAACGTTGATTTGCCTCTTCATAACCGTAAACGGACTAAAAGCCACCAAACTACCGCTATCTACACAAAGAATGCATAAAGTGGACCCCAGAGAATGTCTTACAACCAAATAAAGACTGAAAGTTTTGCCCAACTTGTCCTTGAACCCAGGAAGTTCGTACTAAAACTCATGGTTCTATTCATGAGCCTACTGACGCCCAACAGCGCGAATCGTTTAAAAGTTGCTCAAAGCAATAGAAGTGTTCTGAGCGAAACTGTAGATGGCGCAGTCGATGGTGTAAAGGAAATGGTGGGTGAGTACCCACACTGGAACGAAATCTTACGTGGTCTCCCGCTCTGTTTCCCCGAAAGACATTTGCAAAGGGACAGTCAAAGGCGTCGCAGGGCGTCGCAGGGGAGTGTCTAGTAATTCCCTCCTTACATTAGGGAACTGGTGGTAAAAAAAGCAATGCTCAGTTGATACTGTTTTATAACAAAGTGGTACGTAGAGGAGATATAAAGTTAAGAACTATTCAATGGATTCACGTGTTTGACACCAGGAGGGCAGCGGAGAGGTTCCAACGCCTGCCCGATGCAGAGATTGAGACACCGCGGAGGAAATGAGCCAAGGGAACTTCACTTAAATGGGTTTAGCAAGAGCTTCTTTTACAGATGAGCCTCAGGTGTCCAAGCTCAGGGTACGCGTTTAACCTGCGTTCAAAGTCATCCTGGTCGACCAAAAATTGACGAAAGCGAGCCAGCAAAAAGCAAGCAAAAATGGGAATTATATCAGTGGCAGTTACGGTCAGTGCCATTCACGCGGCTTAAAGGCACGTGCTCACTAATAGCGCCGTGCGGTGCTGTGCGCGGCTTGCCTACGTCGGCAGCCGCTGTAAACCTGTTTTATCCTAGAACAGCCCGTTTTTCTTGCCGTACAGCGAATGGAGCCGAAACCCATTTTTGCCGTTCCGCCGAATGCAAAGATCAATGAGGGATGGCGGGTGGGACGAAGTGGTGGGGAGGTGTAGCGCAACCTGTTCCCACTTCCGCACCGCCGCTTCCGCTAGCACTGGTTATCTCTGCGATATTACATTTCGGCCGAAAAACCGCGGGCGGGAGGGGGGGGGGGGGATTTCGGCCGGGATTGCACGCGCAGGACTCGTTAGCTTCGTGACCGCTGCCATGACAAGTATGTGTGGCCTACACCGGAGGCGCGGCTCCACGCCGCTGCGGCTTCGGCAAGGCGACACGGTACGTCAAGTTCGCCCCTAGTGTGCCCGTAGATTAATTCAGAGGCACCCGCGCACAACGACGGCAGCAGCACGCACTTTACTACCTTCGTCTTCGGGCGCTGTGCTGTCCACTCTGCATGACATGTATTTTTCCCAGGAAGGTGGCGCAATGCGAAAAAATTGCACCATCTTTCCACGTGGAAACCCTGAGGGGATGCAAAGGCGTGGAGTAGTAGAGTGTTAATTGGTTGTTAGAGTAAAGACACGTGTAGTAGCGTATTAAATGTCTTCTTTATTTATCGAGTAGTGGGAAACGTTTTGTGGCTTCTCGTTCTCGAAGTGAGGAATCCGCTGTTCGGCGCTGGCGTTTCGAAGCGTTGTTACGTTGCCGAACGCCATCTGGATCAGCTACTCGCCGCTGGCGTTTCAAAGCGGCTTCTAGTTCTCGAAGCGAGGAATCCGCTGCTCGACGCTGCCGTTAACGTTCGGCGTCGCGAGCTCTCCTCTGTGCAGCCTTGTCTTCGGAGGTGCTCGCGGTTCTGACAGTGTGCTGGTTGGCGCTAGTTAAAGGTGTGCCAGCGAGTTTGCTGACGGAATCGTTGGCGTCCATTTGCAGTCATCGGACGGCGCAGTACCAAGGAAGCAACTGAGCGCAGCGCGGACCGGGTTTATTTGCAGAGCAGAGGGAGTGGAGAGGAGGAGCAGCGCACATGCGCGTGATTGGGCAGCCGGTGTGGAGAGGGGAGGAGCAGCGCGCGTAGCGCACAGGTAGTGTGGAGAGGAGGAGAGATGCGGGCGCACGACGCCGACGGACGACGGAGGGTCGACTAAGAGATGATTAGAATCTCAAAAAGTCTGTTTAGGTATTTTTAAACACATACCTCCAAAATGGCATGCGAGTTTCTAATTTTTACCCCTAAGAACCTAACACCCAGAAGAACAACTAAGCCTTTTACTTCCATAGTTTATTGTGTCATCAAAAATTTGCTCAGCTTACGCCAGAAGGATAGTTGTGGGCAAGCTGGGTCTTGTGGACCTGTAGGTGTCGACCTGTCCACCTGTGGGAAGCACCTCTAGGGGGGAATGAGCTATTCATTGCTGCACAACTTCGCATAATATAGTCGTCAGTCAAATCACAGTTCAAGGGACACAGCGGCAGTCACTTAATCCTTGTATACAGAAAAGTCCGAAAAAGAACAAAGCCTTAATTGCTTAAATCCGCTGGCCGAGACACCGTTTTTGTCGCCAAAGCTCTATGCAGGAACCGTTACTTGGCCTCGATGCACCCATTTTTAGTTTGCAGCCCCCACCTTTCGTGGGTTTCTGTAGTCACCGAATGCACCCAAAAGTGTCGCCAACATTCTCAAATCAGTCTACAGAAATTCTGGGCAAATATTGGCGGTATTCGCGACTGCTGGTGGTACAAAAAGCAACATATTACGTGAGCACTGGCGTTCCCTTTGTTGTTATTGCATTACCAGCTGTTGCTTCATTGGACTCCCCATCAAGGCTGAGGCATTGTTCTCGGGAAACAATGCGAAGATGATGTTACCGGGATTTAAAATCACATTTTTGGACTTGCTTAAAAACGTGCAAGACAATCATAAGCTTTCTGCTCTACTTCGGGGTGTCGGTGTCGGCTGGGGCTGAAAAGACGTTACGGTGGGCAGTTCAGAGACCATACTACTGACTTTGTAAGAATCTATTACACCGACAGTGCCAACTACTCCGACGCAGGCATTCGTTTTTACTGTATAGTTAACTGTGATAAAGCACATTGATACTATCATAACAATAAAATTTTTTCTTGCTGATTGGCAGTTTTATTCAGGATGAGCATTTTTCAGTTCATCTGACCTGCCAATCAATCATAGGTGAGTTTCACAATAGTTGAGAAAGATAAAATCTAAGCAGTTCACACATTTTAAAGGTTCTGTGCATGGTCCTGAACTACAGCCATTTTTGGAGTGTTTCCGAGAACTGAATATTGTTCTTTGTCTTATTTTAGACAATCAAAGAAGACGGGAAATTGGAGCAAACCCAGGAACCAAGACACTCGTTGCATTGGTTTAAGTGTTTGCCTCTGGAATGATGAGAGCGATTCAAGGTAACATACGTAGAAGGGGGACAGAAGGCGTCACAAACTAAACTCAATCAGCGACACAGTTGCTCCAACTGACAATGTCATTGTCTGCGCAAATGCGGAGGATACGCCTTCCGGAAATAAATTTCCGGAATGCATATTCTATGTGTGGTGGCATTTGGCACCACATGCCACGAATAATACACCAATAAAATATTTAGCGCAGACTGACGCTAACAGAGTAGTAATTGGCCACGTATCTGCTCACTTTGTTGCAACTGTCGACGAAAAACGATAGTCCTGTGGCGCCCCTGCCAACCCTCCTTCTCCCTTCTCTTTCCCGATCACCTCTTATGCTGTTCCTCTCCAGTCTCGCGCCGCCCCAGATAAACACGCTCGTGGTTTGCTCAAGTAAATTTAGATTTACCGCCTTCTACTGCTCCACGCCGAATGCCCCGGAGCCATCGCTGCGGTACGGGGGAGGCGCGCGTAAATCGAGGCACCCTACTTGCTCCACCTGCGGTTCAAGCGGAACGTGGAAACTATATAGGGAAACCTTTCGTTAGTCTTGCCGTTAGATTTTTTTCAAATGTCTCTAGGGAAACCACGGGTGACGGCTTTTCTAATATTGTAGACGTATCTTTCATTAAATCAACCATCCGTGTATTTGTAATAAAGGAAATACTGCGAGCATCACTTATGATTTGCCCAAGATAGGTGTAATATTTTGTTTTGGCTCAACAACACTGACAAGCGTGAACATTCCCGCAGGAATCACCCGTCTAAGTTTGGCAGTGGGTATTTAAATCAATTCTGCACAATCTGCTTCTATTTGGCGGGGTGGCTGAATGGAGGGACGGACAGACAGACAGATCGAAATTTCCGCATTCAGGTAGCACAAAAATGCTATTGTGTTTAATATATAAAAAATTAGAAGTGATTAAATTACGGTTACCAATGACACACTCCACAGCGGCGTCGCATTGATTTTGACCCCGCTGTTGCGCGCAAAATCAACGGAATCACCGTGAGACTTCAAATGGAGTGTTTAGAGGTGACGAAAAGATGCCACTTTTGGAGAAGCTGCTGCGATGCATGTTAATTTTTTTGTTGCTTGTATTGAGCACCCGCGGCGAAAATACACGCCTCAGAAAGCCTGACTAGCTATGGAAGCCTTTGCGTCTTTAGCGATAGCGATAGCGCTCCAATAGCAGTTTTGGTTTACCTCTCAATCAACCAAACGACACTCGGGAGCCATATCTTCCTTCCGTCCGCTACAAAGGCACATGTTTAACATGGATGCGGGTGCCCTAACAACTGCACCTGTTGTTGTATATAAAGATGCCATTCATTCATTCATTCATTCATTCATTCATTCATTCATTCATTCATCCATTCATACGGATGAAGCATGATGCAACTTTGGCATACCACCCCCCTATTTTTAATGGCAGTGAATTCGCTTGGCACTGTCTAGCCAGCAAACGAGCTTTAAGACATTTAGCAGCAATAAGCATAGGTCGGCAAAACAGAAAGAACTCACTCAAACTCAATCACTATTTTTTTCATTCACGCTGTACTCAATCAAACTCAGACTCAAAAAGTTCGTCTGTTCACAAAATCACTCGTACTCACTCATCAATTACTCATTTGTAATCGTACTCACGTGTACTCAAACTCATTTGTCCTCACGAGTATTCGTACTCAATCTGCACTCATGAGTACTGAATCTGTACTCATGAGTAGTCACTCTGTACTCATGAGTACTCAATCTGTACTCATGAGTACTACTCATTCTGCACTCATGAGTACTCAATCTGTACTCATGAGTACTCAATTTGTATTACTCACGAATAATCAACTTATCTGCACTGCTAGCTAGGTCGTAGCTCGAATGAAAAACTAAGTAGAAAAAATAAATTGTTTAATTGATTAGAAAAACACAGGTTACATATAAATCAGGACAGAGGAAGAAAACGTTTGACGCGGTGCACTGTCGTTGGGCGACTTACTGCGCGAAGGCAAGTACATGTGAGAAAGCGAAACGGAACGTAAGCACTCGCGTTGCTTCTGGCGTCTCCTCTTGTTCTGAGGCCGGGTCGGGCTCAGGGGAGCTCGGGGCTTAACGGTGCAGCCGTGGCCGTAAACTGCGTTTTTCTGCGTGTCTTCGGGTGGCAGCTTTTGTCGTCCGTTTTCTTGTTTGCACTACTGTACTCAGGAGTGCATATACTTAAGAGTGCAAGCACTCGCAAAAACAGTATTCATGAGTACTGTGCTGTGTACTCCTGAGTACTGTGTACTCATGAGTATTCATACTCATGAATACTCAAACTCATGAGTACTCATACTCATGAATACTGTACTCATGAGTACTCATACTCATGAGCAGTGTACTCATGAGTACTGTACTCACGAGTAGCGGACTTACCCCTGTACTCACTCGTCATCGTACTCACTGTTTTTTTCTGGGTGTGTGATCACTCATCATCGTACTCACTCGTGAGTTTGAGTACAAATGAGTACAAATGAGTGTACTCACGAGTGAGTACGCCGACCTATGGCAATAAGTAACAGGTGTTAACGAGATGGAAATGTGATGAGGAGAACGTGTGTGCGTGTCATGATAATTATTCTTGAATGTCGGCTTAGTTGATGTTGCAGTTGTGCAGCGCAAGCTTTTGGCCTTCAGGTCCAACAGTAACATGTTACTGTTGGACCTGAAGGCCAAAAGCTGCAGCTGATAAGGCAACGTTGCAGCAAGAATTGCTCATGTTTGAGTGCTTAAATACGTTTGTGGAAAGCTCATGGGCGGTAAGATAGCATGAAGTACATATATTTAGGCAGAACGAAGCTATGTCTCCCTACGTTTGGAGTAATATAAAATGCCCGATGTGCATTAAACATTGGATCTGGTCGAAGTCGGCAGGTTGATAAATTCGTGCTGTAAGACAAAAGTATTCCTCCTGCAGTTGTAAAATGATATATTATGGTGGTGGCATCCTTCAGGACAACTGGTGAAGGCTGTGCCAATAATAAACCACAGCGTTCAAAATTTTGGGCCTTCTTCGGTTTAGAAAGAAAGGTGAAGAAGCAAACACGCTCGACGCATTCGGTCTTCAGTGGGTAAGGAAAAGTATGATGGGGATTTGCTGGGTTCAATATAAGCCTCGTATTACTGTAGCAGCCGAAGCGTGGCCATGGCACACAATATAGCACGGAATTAGTCACAACATGCCCGAGATTACCACACCGGAATAAAAGCATGCCATATAGAGAAGCAGTACGTAAAAGGGGAAAATAAAATTTGTTCGAACGTTTTCATTCTAGTGGCAGTCGATGTAGACCCTGACAGAAAGGCTAGCCTGGCTCATCAAGCTGAGCGCTTATTGAGGCTCCGGCTACCCCACACAGCTGGTTGTGTCAGTAGCCGAAGAGGTGCTTAAAGAGGCTAAGCTGGCAGAGCGAGACACAACGAGGCCAGCAGGAGGCGGGAACCCTGTGGAAAAACAAAAAATCGCGGCGATTCCTTACATCCACCAGCTTAGCCACAGCCTCAAGCGTATCGCTCGACGTGCAGGGACGAATGTGGTTTTTTTCTGCGCCCGACAAGTTTGCAAAGCTTTGTCGCCAGGTCAACGGCACTCGAAAAGAAGAGAATGGGTACCGCACAAAGCACGAAAGGAAGTTCGTTTCCTGCATGGAGGGAGTGGTTTACTTGATTCCGTTGCCCTGCGAAAACGTATATATCGGCCAAAGTGGCAGATGTATAAAGATAAACTCCGTGAAAACAAAAATAATGTTAGTAACGCGATAAGCGGGAATTTTGGCATTCATTGCCGTGACTGTAAGTGTGCTCCATTTTTTGAAAAAAACTAAGTTGCTCGCTAAGAGCCGTAATTGACTCACGCGGGAATAAATAGAGGCGCATGAAATTGCGCGCGCGGAGGATGTGTGCATTAGTGTTACTTCAATTTCGTTGTTGGGCAAATAAATCGCGGTTCTTGATGGTGTCTAATCTGGTGGAAACGGCATGAGTCATGGTGAAGGTGCGCGTTTTAAATTTTTTATTAATATTTATTTGTGTGTGTGATTTTATTTTTGTATTTTAAACTTGTCTTGGTTCCACGTGTCAACTGATAGTAGTATATATGACCATGGAAATCAAATCAGTTCGTTAGTCTGCGCTGTGCGTTGCGTTTTCTTCTGTCGTGCCGTCCTTGTAGCGCAATTTTATTTCCATCATGTCAGACCAACTAGCCCGTCAGAATGCTTTGATGACTCTAGAAGCCCTTATGTGTAATGGAGGCATGGCTACGAATGTGCCAACCCCTCTCGTGACGACTATTTTACAAACGTGGGCCCAGAGCTGAACAAACAAATACATCCTATTAAATATTCAATGACACCACTGAAAGCCATCTGAAATAGTTACGCAATAAATGATATTCAACAGCATGAAATCAGAGCGGTAGTTAAGACGCTTCAGGCAAGAAATGCCCCCGTGATAGACAGAATTACAGTCAATTTATTCAAAGATAACATCTATATACTCGGTCCTCATCTCTAACATGTGTTCAACGAATTGATAGAAACGGGAATCTGCTCTTATCAACCTAAAATCGCTGAAGTATTTCCTATTTTCAAGGAAGGCGACAGACTGGAACCTAGAAATTGTAGACACTTTTCTGGTTAAAGGGTTATAAATACCACAATCGAGAAAATTTTCAGCGGCCATATCAGAAAGTGTATATCGAAGTACAACATTATCGGTCCCAGTCAGCATGGCTTTACTCCGAAAAGATCTACATCTACAGCAGTACTCGTTTTAAGCCAAGTTCTCAACACTGCCCTTCATTACAACAATATAGCCGTTGTAGTTTATTTAGACATAAAAAAGGCCTCCGACAAAGTTAATCACACCAAATTGTTCAGTAAACTGTATACCTCTGCTTTTAGGGGTAAGACGCATAAATTGTTAACCAGTTGTTTAACAGATAGAAGTCAATTTGTGACAATTAAGGACTTCACATCTGACCCGCAAACAGTGTTAATCGGGATAACCCCAGGCTCAGCCTTGGGCCCGATTCTATTCTTCTTGTACATAAACAATTTTCCATCAGTTTTGAAACATTCACAGGCGTCAATGTACGCTGATGGCACGGATCCTATATTGAGAGGCGTGAAGGTCGACGAAATTCAACCCAAAATAACTCATGGTCTCTGAAGTGTAGTGGTGTGGTTGAGCAACAATTATCTCTACCTTAATTTTGATAAAACCAAATAAGCCATTTTTACCCAAGGAGAAAGCAATTATGTTTTAACTGGATGTTTATTTCCTTAAATAACAAACTTCAGCGCGTCCCTTCGCAGGAGCATCTAGTTATCACCTTCGAATCAGATATGCACAGAAAGTCGCAAATTCAACACGGCTGTTATAAGCTGGCCTATGAATTCCATATCTTACTAAAAGCGCGCTAATGTTTCGATCTGGGCATACTAATATTACAGTTCGCTATCGTTCATAGCCACCTCAGCTATTGCTTGGAGTCCTGGGGCAGTACGTGCACGACATACCTGGAACCGGTTACTATGCTGCATGAGCGTGCTCTAAGAATTATCATTTTTTTCGAATTGTGCAGAGCCGACCAGACCTCTCTTTCAGTTCACACAAATATTACCCGTCACCTTGGCGCACAAGCAAAAAAATACGCAAACAATTCATACCATAGTACCTAAGAGCGATCCGTCGCCATTGAGTATATTTGTTAGCCGTATAGAGGAAACACCAGACATGCAAATAATAACCAATTTATTTGCCAGTTTGCCGTAATACCTACGGACAAAGATTAAATCACTTTTTGGCGCCCACTTCTGAAATTGCATACCTAATAACGTGAAGAATAAAACGAACTTTTTTTTGTGAATTTAAAACGCTATTTCAAAAGCTTGTATACTTCGTGATCATTGCGGTTTTTGTTTGAATGTAATGATTATTACGATTGTGTTATGTTATCTGGTGATATGGTTGATGACATGATATGTTATGTTATGTTGTATTATTATACGTTATGTTATCTTCACTTGCCTTTTATTTTTCAGCATGTATTTGTTGCTGTCACTCCAAATAGAGCGTATTTTGCATTGAACCCGCTACTAGCCAATCTGCGATGGCTTCAAACATTGTATTGAACATTTCTGTAAATACAAGGTGAATCAAACTGAAACTGAAACTGAAACTTGATGATCCTCCCACCGTTGCCTCGAGTCGATGATGAAGGCCTGATTGATGACACAGCTGAGGATGACTTTTCAGCCATCACTCGCCGCGAAGAAGACGACGACGTCTTCGATGCATACGACGAAGATTATTAGCACCGCAACAAAACAAATAAACACTGATACTGAAACTTAACTATGTGTCCGGCAATGCTAACCTACAACAGCTTCGGCAGTCAAGTCTATGGCGCGAGTGAAAGCTTCCCCAATTTTTTTTTCCCTGCGTAGGGACACCTAAGCACTTCTTATCAGGAGGGAATTCGAAAGCAGTAAAGCGAAATTGCCCAGAATATCCTTTCATAATCTTCACGCATCCATACCCGCCCCGCTCAGTGCAAGATGAAACGCGCTGTCCTTCGGAGAAAAGGCCGAGCTTCTTCGCAGCCAAAGGGAACTGGACGCGTTTCGGAAACAGCGCCGACTGATATCCACTTTTTTGTCCAAAGAAATGCCTAATTTTTTTCTTTAAGAGGTGACTTTGTCATGGCAGCACCTGAACGTGCAACTGGAATCCCGGTGAAGTGGGCTAAGGTATTAATCCGACAACCTACAGCACACCACTCAATACCGTCTGAAGAGGGATCGTTGGCTAAATATCATGTGTACTTGCCAACGAAGCTGTCCCCATTGTAAGCCAAGCATCTTCTGCTACGTATCCCAGTTTTGAAAGGATAGTCTACTAGCGTTCTTCCCTGCTGCCACAAATGCGCTAGAAGACGGTATGAAGATCTGGATGGCAGAATAAGCGCAGCCTGCAACGCACGAACGCACAAACAGAACGAACGCGCACACACCAAACATGCCGGCACAAACACGCACACAACCCACAAAAAGACACAGGGACGTGAACTGGTAGCGGTACTTCTCCTTAGCCTCAGAATTTCACGTATTTTAAGGCCTGTTTCAAAAGCAGTTACAGGCATTAGAATATACGCTGTTCAGTCAGGGGCTAGAAAACAAGGACCCATTGTATTGATGGCTATCGGTATAAACGGTATACAGCGATAATAATCCCGGGACAAATAGTTGTTATTACAGCTGTAGGAACTGAGGAAGCGATCTTTATTTCCGTATGTAATGTTCCTAGGCTTTCATGTTATTCACAGCAGGTATTATTTCGCGCCATCAAAAATCAGAAACGGATTTTTTAAAAAAATCTAGCGCCAACCCGCAGGCTTCAACCACCGTACTCACCTCCATTTCAGTCACCCTGGAGGAGGCCGCAATCACCCTCTTACTCATCAACCCAACCATCTGGTTAGATTATCAGATTCGCAACACGCCATCTGAAATTTGCTCAAGGGCGTAATTTCAAAACATGCCCTCAGACTGTCAAACCTGATTTTTTTCGGGTTCGATTCGGATTTGGGTTCAAGCCTTGCGGGTTCAGTTCCGGGTTCGGTTCCAGAGCAGCATTGCATTCCGATATGAAACGAGCTCGAACCGGTTCAAACGGGTTCGGAGAGAAAAGGTAGTAGTGTTTTTTTGTGTTTAATTTCTTTATTGCTGCGATTTCGTTTCATTGTAACGTCGCTATAAAAACAAATTCGCATTGTAGGCTCCTTTATGCAAATGTTTTCATTTAGGCGATTCAGAGGGACTCTGCAACCGAAGTTTTTTCGAAATCTCAAATGCTTCCAGATCGTAGTCCACCGACACATCCAATACTTTGATTAGAGGGTCGCAAAGCCCCTCAGCCAAAAATTACTGCTCTATGCCCATCAGGTAACTTGTAAAATTGCTTAAAAGATGTTTCTATCTTTCCCATCTTCGACCGTTGGAATTACGTCATTACAGCGGTAGAGCAAGTATTGGCCGGCTTTCCTTTAGCCACAGCAATGAACGCATTCGATAGCCACTTAAAAATTAGAGATGCTTTTAGTATATAAGGCGCACAAAACTTACACCATAACTAAGCTGGAGGATTCATTTCTATATAATCACTGAACAAAACACCACCATGTATTGCATTAGGTGTAAAATTGTTTATTTAACAGAGTGGATCCGTAGAGAGGGCAAGCATGGCAGGCGGTGGGAGAAAGTTAGGTGGGCAGATGAGATGAAGGAGTTTTCGAGGATAAATTGGTCGCAGTTTACTCAGGATCAGGATAATTGGAGCTCTATGAGACAGGCCTTTGCCCTGCAGTGGCCGTAGACAAGCTGATGATGATTGTGATGATGATGATGTTTATTTACATGTTGCGTCGTCACGTTTCAGTGTGGTAGTAGAAGGCATAATCTTATCCATCTATATTGTCGTCTTTCTCATGCATGACTGGCGGGCCCGGATCGTTTTGTCCGCAGCCTTAACATTTCCCCCAAAGTGGATCTCATCACCACGCGCTAGAACCGGCGGCAACCGGCTGCGCTAACTGGGCGCATGTAGTGGGCGCTATCTTGTGCTCGCCCCTTGAGGCGCGGACGCACGTGAACTGCTTTCTTGATATTTTTGCGAGCGGCGCGCGCAATCCTGGACGACGCCGGGCGATCCTCGTAAAGCTTGTGCGCAAGTGCGCGGCAAACGGTGATAGGTAACTATGACTTGGTGTTTTCTGATGACGCCACCCACATTGCGGCCAACAACAACAGCTCTGCTGTTACTTATGGTGCAGCTTGCACTAGCGGCACATGGCTGGAGAAACAGCGATGATAAGGGACAACCTGGCTTCCTGTGATATACTGCAGAAGGATCACCATTTGGGCGAGTTGGTACTGGTTATGTATCATCTTGACGAAACAGCGTAAAAAACGGGGACACTAGGAGAGAAAGACGACAGGACGACGCTGTACTCACAACTATTTTTTAATAAACTGCAACACGCATATATATACTATGTCCCCAAAACCCACGTGCGCTCACGTGGTTTCGGGGACATAGTATATATATGCGTGTTGCAGTTTATTAAAAAATAGTTGTGAGTACAGCGTCGTCCTGTCGTCTTTCTCTCCTAGTGTCCCCGTTTTTTAGGCTGTTTCGTCAAGATGATACATTCCGGTGATATTCCTAACTTTTCGTAGGTTTTGCTGGGATTTTTGATAGGATTTTCGTAGGTTTTGCTAGGTTTTGCTGAGTTTTTAAGCTTCCGCGACGTTCTTGCTAAGCTAAGCTAATTGTTGACGGGTAAGGCCAGGTTTAGCGGGATTTTACAAGGCCCTTCCGGTCGGTCCCCAACACTGACAGTGGATGCAAGGGGCGACGAAGCTAGGTCGACCCTCATCTGCACTCCAGCCTTGAAGCACTACTGCAAGCTGGGCCTATTTGTTTTTGCGTGTTAATAGCCCAAAAAAGACTGTCACCTTTAAAATGGCTTAGTTAAGGGTGCGCATACGTATGCGCCCATTCTGCTCACACTTGAGTAGGCGCGAAAGCCGGGTTCACAGTTATAACATCCTTTCTGCGGTGCTGCACCATTTACAGGTGGCGCAGGTTTTGTTCTTGGTCTTTTTTTGCTACCTCACCGAGCCAAGCCCAAGTTTTAACAGATCCGCTGTTAAAAGAAAGCCACAAAAGCAAGGCAGAAACGGAAGGGATATCTGCTATATCGGAAGGCGTGGTGCGATAGCCAGAGCTTTCGCAGTGCTTCCAGACGTGAAGGAAAGAGTCAATGCTTTTATCGGAAGTTTTGCAGAGTTTCTTTAACTGCACAATCTACTGAAAATTTTCCAAGGGAGGTGAACGATTAGAACATTAACTGAAGTGATATAAAAGCCCGCAAGGACACTTAAGGCCGTATACTTATATAATTCAAAGTTATTTTATTCTTGGCTCGTAAAGGCGCAGTCTCATAAACAAAAATTACTGATGATTACGATACTCTCTAATGTGAAGTTAAGCGAGGCATGAACCGTCGTCTCTTTGGTGACGGTGTTCGAGTTCCTGCGTCTCAGGAAGTGATCGCACCGTGAGCGAACGCACCACGGCTCGCGCTATACTCTGGCGTTATCTCCTAGCGCGGCGCCGCCGGGGAGGATGTCTCGCGCGGCTTCGGCCTAAAGCCAACCCCCCCCCCCCCCTCACACTTTTGCCATACTTTCATCTTCCACTTTCTACTTTGCTCTCTCTTCGGTGGCCTCTTCGGTGTCTCGTTAACGACGCCCAGGCTAAGGGCCTACGCAAAACGAGAGCAGCGGGTGCTTAGGAGCAGCGCTCTAAAACGTGACTCTACGGAACCACCGTGGTACCGCTTTGTGTTCCACTCCCTTCACCGACCATCTCGTCTCCAAATTCACCTTCACCGCAGTCTTCCGGCAGCCACGTACGTAGCCTCCTGGCCAGTGGGCAGCGCCCCAGTGCCGCCGACGCCACCTTCGCCTCCCACTTTGTGGCAACCTCGGCTGAAGCTTCTGGCAATGGGACGTACCTTCTCTGCAGGTTACCCATTGCTCCGTCCGTCCACTCAGCAGGCGAACGTCCGTATATTACCGTTTTTTTTACCATCGACTGCCACGGTGGTGCAGATTTCGTCCACACTCCACCTGAGCGGCTGGCGACGGGCCGCACCTCGTCTCCAATCACGCATCCCCGCCGGAATCTTCTGGCTAGCAGGAAGGCCGGTAGAAAGGTAATTCACTGGCAAACGAGTGCCCTCTCGGATGGGCAAGCAACCTCTTCTGGTGGCAGGGAGCTTTCCTGATGGCCATTGTATTTGTTACCACCTAATGCCTCCACAAGCACGCGCGCGCAGACACGCATTTTTGCACAATGAGGAACGAAATTCGCATTGAAAAAAAATTGGCAGATCTGCGGCACATTTCATGCACCTATAGTTTCCGCTGACCAAGTAACGGGAGTGCTTTGGAACATCGTCCAGCCTACACTCCCAACCTGGAAAAGATGCACTCTAATACAGGGACAAGTTGTCGCGTTGGGTTACGTGCAGCTTCCGGAGCCCCATTGCCAAGTTCTCCATTAGATCAGAAGTTTGCCTTTGGGCCCCATTTGTCAAAAGCGGAAAAGGTTAATTTGCCCCGTGACATCACTCGTCATGTTCCGGAGGTTGACAAGCAGCGCTGCATCAGGGAGTGCATGGATGCCGTCGTCCGGTCTACAGCTAGTCCCGAAAAAAGCTTAAACTGGAACAGTATGGTGGATTACCTGGTGAACAACGACCTGAAATTTCTTTTGCCGGATGAAGAGGACCAATGCGCTGCTTGACAGAAAGGTACGTTCTGTGACAATGCTTTAAGAGCAGCGCATAAGAATTTGGGGGCAACAACAGCGCTTGTTTCCCCTTTCGTGTCTTCGCCCAGTTCTTGCGCCGTGAGCCACCAGGGAACAGTGCCAACTAGCCCAGCTTACAACACTCGAACAGTTCATGATGTGCCTGAAGGCTTTGACAAGATGACAGGGATGCATTCGAATTACCTACACATGGAAAAACAATTACAAAATATTAAACACCACCTACATTGAAACCACGGTGAATAAGCCATGATATGTTGCCTCGCAATATACGTTCAAGCTTAACCTATTCTAAATGCAATAGAAAATTGCGGGACACGGGCAGTATCTAACACAAATTTATACTATATGCGGACAACTGTACATTAAATTGAGGGTAATATTAGGAAGAAAACCTGATGGGTCGTGGGACTTCATACTATGCAAAATATTTAGTGGCGCAGCCGGACGAGTGATCAAAAATATCTTCAGATAAAAGGTAGAGCACCATAATCAAAAACTTGAAATTACGCTTTTCAAGCCCTGAAACCGGTTCGGAACTATTCCTTCAATTTGTTCCGGTTCGGGTTCAGTTTTAAAAAAGGCGGAAAAATTACGGGTTCGCTCCGGTTCCGGCTCCGGGCAAAATTTGGGTTCGGTTCCAGGTTTCCGTTTGGTTCCGGTTCCGAAATTAACTGAAAGGGGAGGACAGAAACAACCGCTGTTTTAACTGTGAAATTCTTATGCACTGCTCTTAAAGCCTGCTAACAGAACATCCCTTGCCGTCAAACAACGCATGCCCTCCGAATTCTCCCCACTACACCACTTTCTGAAGCAGTGACGCCGTTGTGGATCCCGGCCCGCACCGGCATTGGTGGTGATGAGTCTGCCTACCACCAATCCTGAGCTCTGAGAACCCGGGCAGGCGCTTCTTTTACAGCTAAACACGGCTATCTCTATAAATGTCTCATTCGGCTCTTCTGATATACCGAGACATCAATCAACATTACCGCCTTCTCCGCAGACAATCTCCTCCTCCTCAACTCCATCTCACAGCCGAAGCTGCCCAGATGTGGCGTTTTCTTCAGAGGCATACCTTTCCTCACCTCGTCTCCTCATCCACCTGCTACGTCAGTGACGCTTCGGACACGCGACCTCAACACGCACCCCTTCGCCCGCACAGATCGGCAAAACTAGACGATGTTTACTCGCTCACTCACTCACTAGCTCGCTCACTCCAAAAAAGATATTTTTCCTCGCGAACTCACTCGCACTTACGCTTACTGATTGCTCGCAGAATTCGCACTCTATCGTGCTCACGCTCACCACTCACCTTCACAATTGGCTCTCACTCTTGCTCGCGTTCACATCTCGCCGTCACCAGTCGAAATCACTTTTGTGGAAATATTCATTGTGGTCACATTTAGACCGATACCAAAATGATACCAGTTAGTGAAGTGAGAATAAATTCCGCGTTATGTCCACAAACGTGAAACCTGGGGAGGGGCGAAGCATGCAGTGTGTAAGTGTATTCTTGGCGATTTGGCGTTTTTCTCAGTAGAGATGACACCGTTAGAGGCAGGAGTATCCAGCTTTGCTCTAAAAGTCTCTTGTGCCTGAAGGACGAAGCTCTCTATCACGAGGCGTAAACGAGTCTCCCGGGGTTTTTTAGTACGCGTTACAAAGCGCTCCAGCGCGATGCGTGAAGCAGTGTCCCGGTGTTTTTTTAGTACTCCTTATGTTCTAGCGCGAGGCATAGACGAGTTTACCTGTGTTTTAGTGCCGTGACTGCATGGAACGATTACGACGACAATCACAACGACGACTACCACAGGGGACGACAACAGCCTTAGACCCTAAGGGGCTTCACCCCTAATATTTTGGTAGACGTTGAACTAAACTTCGATGAGGAGCCGAAGTCTGGCTCTTTGTATACCATATTTAATTTCTCGAGCTTTGAATTCAAAATTTTACTTTAAGCCCGAGTTTTACCTTAGTTTACAAATTAGACAGCACTATATTTCGCGCATGATACTCAAGTTTAAACGGCCTGTACAACGCCAGTTTATTGTGCACATGCGTCAAAGCTTCTTGCGCGTTCGTCTTTTTCTATGTGCCAAGTAACAGCTTGTGAATGTCTGTATCTTATGCGCCCTAGGACCATTTATCCGAGCGGTATAAGACCTATAAAATGTTCTTCAGCGTAGAATTTAAACTCCACGCGTTTACTGCGGTTACGTTGAATATTTTCCTGTGGTGACGATGGAATATGCCACATAAATAGGAGATATTATGCCAATGTTCATCCACAGCTTAAATTTTAACTTGTAGAAGCCATATCGTTGCCCAGATAGCAATTACATGGCCCGTTATGACTCCCCTTTAAAAAATAACAGAGCCAAGACTAAAAGAACAGTGTTTGTCGTGTTTCTAGACTGAGTAACAAAACTAAACGTGCAACCAAGTTGTACATGCTCAAAGCGCTATTGTAAGAAGGCATAGTATGTTGGTTTCAGTGACTCGTACCCTGAAATTAGGATACGATCGATTGAAAATGTCAGGTCCGGCGTGGATACGACAGGGGTTATCCGAATGGGCGAATGCACATTGCAACGTTGCTGAACCACTCCGGGCTAGCACAGCATTTTTTACATTTAGAAAGTAATCGCCGCTTCGAATATGTCATTTATTAACAGCAAATAGTGCGAAATTCACAGTCATCATTTACGGTAAAATTCATAAAGCCCGTCGTGTATACCACCGTAAGAACCAGTGTATCCTGCTGCACCACCATATAAATCACTGCCTACTCCACCATAAGCACCAGCATCCCCGTTTCCTCCTAGACCAGCAGCGGCTCCACCTTCTCCCTCAAGTCCTGCGCCTCCACCCAAGAGCCCGTCTCCACTCATCTCCGCAGCTTTGTCTAGGCCTACATTTATGCCCCCTCCGATACTGAGGTTTGAATGAATAGCTGTGCGCAAGCGAGCCCTTAACTTTGCACGAGCGAGAGCCCTGGCGTGGGCGCGAGCCTTGGCACGTGCTCGGGCCTTTGCGCGAGCGGCAGCTCGAGCGCGAGCGCGAGATCGTATGCGGGCGCGTAAGCGACCTAGAATGCTTCCCGTGGCACCAGCACCTAGACCAATTCTATTTGTTCCTGCCTCAAACCCATCCGGCCTTGTTCGTAAGCCTCCAATTCCTTCTCCAGCCCCACCTCGACGTTCTCCAAGTCTACTACTTCCTCCCTGAAACCCGCCCGGTCTTGTTTCTAAGCCTCTACTTCCTTCTCCAACACCACCTCCAAGTCCTCCCGGTCCAGCTCCTGAACTTCCAATCAGACCTCGAGTTCCCTCCGAAAGAATTCCGCCGCTGGGGGCACCGGTGCTAGGCCTTCGTGGGCCGTTTCGGGAAAGTCCAGGAAGTAATTCTTCCAGTGGAGCTCCACCTCGTGGCGAACTAGGCCTGCTGCCTGAACGTTCGGGCAAATGAGGCGTTCCCATACCATTGTGATCAACGGGCGCACCCGGACCGGCACCATCATCTTCTGGTGTACGAACCCCTGCCATAACGTCGTGATAATCTCCAGGAATGGGTGTGTTTCTGCTCAGTGGATCTCCGGTGCCTGTACTACTACCTGGTTGATTACCGTCATATGGGCCTGCAGCGATACCAGGTGTCCCACCGAATCCTCTTTCAGCAGGACCACGACGCGGAATGTCACCATCAGGACCAAGACCGACAGGTCCAGCAACTCCATCTCCTAAGGCAGGAGAGACTAGTCCTACACCTGCCCCTCTTTGCGGCCCACCAAAGCCCATCGATGGGCCATACCCGCCACCGAGTGGGCCAGCGCCGCTATCGGCGCCACCAGGGCCGGTGTAAGAGCTTCCTCCGCCATTGGTTAGGATTTTCCCCAATTCGCTGCCCGCCATTGATCCCAATGATCCGCTAGTAGCAGGACCTTCTAAATTTTCATCAAGGATTGCACTCGATCCTGAGCTTCCTCCGCTACTTCCGTGAAAGTGTGCGCCGTCGTTCCCGCTGAAGGTGTTCACAGGTAATGGGCTTGTTAGGCCATGGTCTCCAGCTCCACCTGCGGAGAAACTTCACATTACCTTTGATAGTCTTTTGTCTCGACTGTAGCTTGCACTTCAACCTCTGCTTTAGCTGTGGCCACAACAGCTGCATGATACGCCATAAACACCAAAAATAGATAGACCAATAAAATGACTTCCGGAACCATACTATTACAAAAGAATAAAAGAAGTCACGAGTGCTTGCCGGCTGTGCACGCTACTAGAAAGAAATTAGGGCTGTTCAATTATTGTAAATTATGGGTGAATCCGCAGATCTAGCAACGAAAAAAAAACCACTTCGCGGGATGCCACTCAAATTTTCTCTAAAAAAGTCATAGTTTCGTTTTAAAAAGAACGGAAGATGAGCGGCTTCACTGAATTGATAATCTTTCTGTAAAAAAATATCTCTCTGTTGCCCACAAAAAATCCTACAGCCTCTCGACTCACCGTGCTCGCTACTCCGTCAAATCATAAAATATATAAAAACAAGAAAAACTATTTAAAATGCATTATACAGGCACTTCGAAACGGAACAGATTTTATTCGCATTGGCAGCACCACTAAAATGTTATCGTTATCCTTGCTTGGAAAGAATTCTATGTACCGATTATTTTCTCTGCTTTTTGCTCTTCATTTGATAAAAAGAAATGTAATCACATACTACGAGCCATATATTCCGAAAGGTAGGGTAGCATACCATCTCAAAATGTATAAAAACGGTGCAGGAATAAATGAACATTATGGTGATGATGATAGTGTACTTTCCTGGCGCAAGGCCATCAAAGGGCAGAGAGCACCAAATCTAAAGCACCCATACGATCTCAGCGTGGCCTGGAAGGCAGAACAGGGCCATTTCACGTTTTGGCTGTATAGGCTTAAGAGTGTTAAAAACTAGATTTACAATGTGTCGTTTTGGAACGGCGTGTGTGATGGCAATGAGCGCACAACACTAAAAAAACGTATTCGGTTGATTAACGCGGGTATTTTGTGTTCACGAATGCGTTGTGGAATCGCTAATAACTGTATAATTCCGCTAAAGAAATCGTGGTGTGTATTTGCATGGTTCTGCATGTATAAATGTTTCGCTCATGAGCAGCGCAAGACACCATAGTTGGAGTTTTGTTGCGTCACTGTAAAAGTCTGCCCGTTGGTTTTTATACTGCAAGGACAAGAAGTGCAGAAGCACTCGGTTTTTATCACGTTTCATAAAAGGTAGCTCACACGAAACAGGCTGCAGTTGTCATGGTAGTAAAATGGTAGTAAAAGATGATGTGTAAAAATCTAAAAAGCAAATGGAAAGACCAGAACCTTCCTTTCTCGCTCTCAGTGAGAAGGTCAAAGAAACTGGGTTTGGGGTGTGTAGTTAGAAACATGTTTAACAGGATGGTTATTCAAGTATGTAATCTTAAAAGCCTACAACAAATCTCCGCCGATCTCCGCAGGAACCATTTGTTACATTCAACTGTGGGCCCGGCTAGTGCGCAATGTACTCGACGCAAGGCGAAGATTTAAGTGGAGCACTGGATCAAGAATATTTAGTGTGGTTTTTATGGCCGATCCATACACAACAGTACCGTCGTCTAACTGAGGCCCGGCCCAGGCGGTATAGGCACTCAGAAGGAGTTCTTTGCCTGCGCCTAAGGGTTGGCGGGAAAGCACCATCTTAATGTTTTCAGGTTTTTCTATTTGAGTTATTTGACGTGTGGACTGAATGGCCGTTTTTACCAAGTGTGACACATAAAAACGTATGCTCCTTTTTTTACAGGAATTGACAGATCATTTAGGGTAATCTCAGTTCCACATGAACACCACACTTGCGGGAGGTAGCAACGCAAGTACGTTTTCTGGACTCAGTTATAAACCATTTGCATCTACCCAGCCAGCATGTTTGTTCCCACGAAGCTGCACTATGCGTTTTGAAATAGTCAGATTAGAGGAATTGAAGGATAATTGTCTGTCGTCAACGTAAGAACAGGAAATTGAGGGCGCCAATTCCTTCCTTAGCAAATTCATCTTAACAATATTCAAAACTCAGCTGAAAACATCGACTTGAGACACGCCATTTTCCCTCACAAGGACCCCAGACAGTGCAGTTACAACCCTTTCACGAAATCTCATCTAAGACATGCAACTAACAACTGTACTTAACATGTTACTGGGGGTACCGAAACAATTCAGGTTCCAGAAGATTCCGTATCGCCATAGTTATCATACGCTTTTTCAAGGTGAAAGAATACCGTCATGCAGTACCGCCTATGCAGTAAAGCATCCTTGATGTACCACTCTAGTGCCACAAGTTGATCATTTGTGGATCTCCCCGTCCTGAAGCCTGCCTGGGAGCTCTCGAGGAGACCGTTCTATGGTAACAAGTACACGAGTCTCCTAGTAATCATCTTCTAAAGAAGCTTGTACAGCCAGCTTGTCAGGGCGAAAGCATGGGAACTTGAAGTAGAGGAAGGGTCATTCCCTCCCTCAGAAAGTCAATCACCATGGCCACCCTTCAAGACCTTGTAAGCTGCCCGAAAGTTATGTTTTGTTGTATGCATGCGGAGTGTTTAAAGTGTACCTACGTGTGAAGTGCTCTATCATGGGGTATGTATTGTTGTCTCCGTAAGGAGCTGAATGTTTATGTGTGCTGAGAGCTATCTTCAGCTCAGAAAGTAAGCAGGGGGAGTTTTACAGGTGTTCGACTTAGTATTACCACACAAAGGCTTCTTTTCACTGGACGTTTTGTGTTTTATGAAAGTTTTTTAGTTGTACAGAACTGGACACAGACTGGAAGTGTTGTGGAAGTGTGTTAGCCTGGTGTTCAAATGTGGCCCATGTTGCACTAACCAGGGGAAGACTCTGTATCTGTTGTCTTTTGAGGTTACGTATACGTATCGATACCTTGCGTGCGTCTGTGTAAGAATATATTGCTGTTAGAAGGCGCTCCAATTCCCCAATTTTGCCTCATGGCGCACACGTTTTCCAAATTGCTCTACCCTTTCGAACAATACGAAGTCGTCAGGCTTTGGGTACTGACATAAGTATCCTACACTTTGTTCGGCGCCTCTCGCGCCCGCCTACAGTCCTGTTTCCTCCACGGCTTCCTTCGGTTGCGCCGGGCACAAGAGGAGTGGGGAATAGACTTTTTGGCGGCGTCGAGGATATGCGCCGTGTGGAGTTGGGTTACCTCTTCAACGTGTAGATGTCTTATGTATGTGGAGTGAGTTTAGATGTCTCTGTACACGTATTCCAGGTTGCCCTTGCTTCATTGAAGCTCTTATGGGAGCATGATACTGCTTGTGCCTTTACCTATATATGTACTGGGTCCGTGCCCACTTCCCGGAATCTCAAGATATGGAAACTGCACAGAAAACTGCAAAGCCAAGTCAAGGTGTGAATAAGTGCTGTTTCAAATATTATGATAAGTAGTCTGTTTCTTATTGAAAACTCACTCTCCCTATGATGTTAAGAATTTTAAAGTGAAGCTTTAGTGCTCTCAATGATTGCGTCTCTAACGCGAATACATCCTGCAGGAAAGCCAACATTCTTTGACGATGATGATGATTGCGGGTGAAGTGAAGCAAAATTAAAACGCTTCCTTGCCAAACATGGCCACATCTCCGTTGTGCCCCCACCACTGAAGGTTGATGTGCTGCAGAGGGAGGGTGTGACGTAGGTGTGTGACAGTGCGACATAAATAGGCCTAACATCATGTTGTGAGGTTAGCAACGATAGCCGTTACCGAAAGCCGACAATTAAGGGTTAATCTGCGTGCCTTAAGGGTGGTAGCCTTAAGCCGATAGGCATGACTTCCCAATTTGTGGTTTAGAACGTTAGGCCAAGAGCCACATCTGGGGTGTGACACCACGAACCGGCGCCTATTCGAAAAATAGCTCAGTGAGCACCAAGCAACTGGTACCGATTCACGGCATGCACCCAAAACACAAACGTTGGAGCTATGGAGTGCGCACCCGAGAGTTGCTGTGGGTATTCTAGAAAAGTGGTACTTACCTCCACAGTAGCGCATACACGCAATGTGGGACTGGCGTAACAAAAGAATCCATGACGAGAAGGAAGAAATGAATAAACGTCCCAATTAAGCACTTTGCTTGGGGAACAGTTCTTATTACAGGACCCCTTGAGACCCTCCGGCTTCTTGGGCTCCCTTTACCAGCCAAAGCTGGTCGCCTGAGTCCGAGCTGAACAGTGCTCTCTCCGAGTGCTCAGAGGAGGGGAAGGGCGGCGGGTAGGTAGGGTCTTATCAGCGCGCCATGTAATATGGTAGAGGGTGCGCAGACCCTTGCAGAAGTGGCATTGCGAGGAGTAAAGGGTGGGGGTCAGATTGTGGGGTCTAGTTGGGTGGAGAAAGGTGTTTTTCTGGGTGCTTCGAAGGTGGCGTTCATGTGATTTTGTGAGGTATTCATGTGGAGGGGGTTACATAGTTGGTTATAGACGGTAGTGCTGTGATTTCTTTGAAGGACAAGAGGGGACAGGCACGCCATGGGTTGCCGAACTCCTGACTAGCCTGGTGTGTCAGAACTCGGGCATGCTAGCGGGCAGCATCGTTGCCGGGAATAAAGAATAAAAGAAGCAAGAATACCCAACATTTGTAGCAGCTATGACCCACAACTTAACCTATTCATCGACAATGACTAATTGGATGCATGCAATCCGGGTTCATGCACCTCATCTTTGGCTCTGTGTTCAAAATTTAAAAATTATCTTCCGTCCACACTACGTCGGCATTGGCTGGAGCTCAAATAATCCTTACGCCTTGTTGTGGAGGATGCTGCAGTAAAAGTTTTGTGGCGGACCGGGAAATGAAGCCAGTCTAGAAAGTTTACATGCTTGTTGGCAGTCCATAATGATTATCTCTGCAAGGGTCTGGGAAATTGCTAGGGAGATGGCCACACTTGTAGCAGCTATGACCCACAACTTCACCAATTCGTCGACAATGACTAATTGGATTCATGCAATGCGGGTATAATGGTTCAGATGAGAGAGGTTCACTAATTGAAGGAAATGAAAAAAATGCTGCAAGGTCGCACCACCATAACCTTGTTTATAAAAATTGACACGAAGTTCATGCGCATCATGTTTGGCTTTGTGTTCAAAATTTAAAAATTATCGTCCTTCCACACTACGTCGGCGTGGGCTGGAGCTCAAATATTCCTTACGCCGTGTTGTGGAGGATGCTGCAGTAGAATGTTTGTGGCGGGCCGGGAAATGAAGCCGTTCTAGAACGTTCTACATGCTTGTTGGCAGTCCGTAACGATTATCTCTGCCGGGTTAGGGAAATTGCTAGGGAGATGGCCACATCTTCTGCCTGTAGTGCATGGGTGGTAGTAATTGACGCACTTGTTAAAAGGGCTTGAGCTGTAGTCCCAACAGCGGTCATATCTCTGCTTCCGGGGTAGGAGGCTACGTTTGTGTATACTGTAGTGGAGTTGTGGCCGTACCGTTAGAAGATGGCTTTCGCTCTGCGGCCTCTGCGATCCTGTGTGTCAGATGTATGTTAGCGGGCAGTGGGGTCACATAATGAATTGGCGAATCTCATGCGGCAGCTGAGTCGCATTAGTCTTGGGGTGTTGAAGCGGTGAGCGCAGGCACAGTTGGTTCAGAATTGTTCTGCCTGTGGAGCTGGAGCTGAGACGTAATAATTGGTTCAAAACGAGAATGCTTCTTGTTCGACCATCTTGGTCGTTAGAGGGAGCGGTGCATGATTTTTAAATGAGGCGACAACGGGTATCCGTGCGGGAAGAGCCTGAAAGAACATTACGTGCATACCTGTCGCTCACAATGATGAAGGGTTTTGGAAGGTGATCTATCGGCGCATCGAGATTTGGGATCGAGAGCTGGAAAAACAGAAGGAATGTAAAGGGAGGCTACCGTTACAACCTAATATATATTATGGTTCAAATTGCTGCAGCCTCAAGGACAGTGTTCAGAGCGGTACTTTGACATGCCAAGGATTTTCTGGCGACGATGGCCACACCACCCGGACAAAGTGTGCAGGCATCCCTGTCGTTTCTCTATACCGAAGTACTGTTACGAAAGCTCGCCTGCGTACTATTAAGGTGAGTTTCTTGCAGACATGAGCCTTGGCTGATTAGAGTGCAGTACCTCGTAGACATCATGAAGATGTGTAATTAAGAAGGCCTCTACAGTTTTGATGAATAATGTTCTCTCTTCCCAATATTTAGTGTGAGATCCACTGGAGTGTGTGTGTTTATAAGTTGTCCTTCGGTGCTGCGAATCTTGCTTCTTTCGGCTTCCCGGTAGGCTTCGACGCCGGAACGTGTTCCTTGTGCTGCGATGCAGCAGGAAGGTTCCGACGTCCATGTCATCATCAGATGTTCTCAGACAGACCACCGGATGTATCGGGCTCATTCGAACGCACAACATTTCGGGTGCTGTTGGCTGCAACCGCAATTGACGAGGGTGTAAAAGGTGCCATGGGGGGGGGGGGGACACAGATGGTGCATCCGGCGTGGGAGCCGATGCAGGTTCTCCCGTATCCATCTACTCCGTGTCCTCAGGTATACCGTGGGCCGGTGGTGGGGAAGCGGTTGAAGCAGCATCCCTCTCGACAGACACGGTTCCGACCGGAACCACTCCAAGCTTGGCAAGCGGTGCGGCAACGGTTTAAGACGACGAAGGCAACCAAGTGGGTGTCGGGGGAAGGACCAGATCCGTCTCGCTGACTTGAGTCGGCTCCGAAACGATTCGGCGTTCCGCCCCCTGGAGAGCTACTTCTTCATACCTCACCAGAGGGAAACAGGCAAACCTCTTTCGCGCCTTTGGGAACAGGATGTTCTGTGTTACTTTGACATAATGATTTTCTTTCCCAGCTTGAACTTTTCATACATCCTCGATTAGGCCGCGTGCGGACCCTGGCAGTTTACGCACAAGAAATATTGAGAATCGCAGTTATGAGTGAAGCGGTCGTTTGAAGAAAATTTGTACTGGTTATTCGGCCGCAACAGGCGTTTGAACTATGGCCGAACCGCTGGCCCTTGAAGCAACGCATAGGATGCGGTATATAAGGAAGTATGAAACATTGGATAAAGCCTACGTTTACATGGTGTGGGAGTGACGAGCGGTTGAATGTTAGCATTATATGTTCCGTGGCAATTATCTTGTTATATCGGTGCATTGTGATGAGGCGCACGGCTGCGACGACGTGATCCTTCAATTCCTCAAAAGGTCGGCATTTTTTGGCTAGAAGATCTGGCTCATAGATCATACCCTTCGAGCTATTCAGAATGCGGTGGAGTGGGACCCTGGTCTCCAGATCAGCCATTCAAGTCTGACCAAGAGGCTTTGTGACTTGCTGCTGATTCTTCAACTTAAGCACTTCATCTGTTCGTTATTTGTTCGCATTGTATGCTTTTACAATGATTCCTTCAAGATACTTTGTGATAAAAAATACTTATTCTGAAGAAACAGGGCAGGCTGCAGCCAGCTATCGAATGACAGGAAACCACAGCAGTTGTCAGGCCTTTGAAAGATTATCGTTTGAAGTTGTTGAAACGGGACTTCGGTGCGGCCCCTTCGGTGTGACTTCGGGACTTCGGTGCGACGGATCATGATTTGGGGGAGGGGAGGTTGAATGATCCATATGGAACAGAGAAAAAGCAGGAGACGGGGGTTCCTTTTTCAGTGACTTTACCCTGATAGCCAGTGAGGTCCTGGAGCCCCTGCCTGATAAACAGACAGGGAGCCCATTGGCTGCAACCTGACCAGGGCTCCGACGGCCACCGTTCGAGACTTCTACCATTCACCTTAAAGCTAATTGCCACGGTTGGCTCCACCGTGAGCGTGGGGACTCGGGGTCCACGGTGTCGGCAATACCATCACTTTCAATACACAAGCTTCCAGGTGCGGCGAGGATTACATGAACATCTTTTCCAAATGGCATGAACACAGATGCAGTACTTAAGTTAAAAGAAGAAAGATGCGCGCACACAAAAACGATTTGACATAGGTACACAAAAGAAAACTAGACTGCGGGCAGGGTAAGCAACAATTCGGCGAGCAAAAAAAAGGCATCAAAATGCCACTTGGGAAAAAAACGACGTATGGGTGCAAACCTATGGTCATCATTCTTCCAAAAAAAAAACGTCTGTAATAAAATGTGGTGGTTGAAGCTTCTAAACTATAAGAATGCATAAACGCTGTACAATGAAAGCTGTTTGTTTGCTGAACGGTGTGTGGTACGTAAGAAAGGGTGAATGAAGGTACATCCGCGATGGGGGGAAGAGAGGGGAAAAGCATACAGCATCGCGCATTCGACACAGCATGCCGGTGTTTTTGGTTCTGTTTTTAGACAAAAGTACTGAATCACATCTCATGCTACTTCTCGAAGGTTTTGTTACGGAAGGTCCACTGAAAAAATAAATAAACTAAAATTTCTTACAAGTCGGTCTTTTATGTATTTTATTTACTCTGCATCCGTCTCTGAGCGGGAACTAGGTCTAAATGATGTTCACAAGAAAGTACACCTAAACGGGAGTTTATCAGCTACACTTCAGGGTGCATTTTTCCGAGTAAGACACTACAACCACGGTGTCTGCAAAAACTATGGAGCTATGAACCTCGAAGCTTTTATCCTGGTATGCCAATTCGAAGAAAGCACGTTTCATACAAAATTGCGAAGGCTTTCGGCATGTACGACGTAGCTCACAGGTGGTTTTGCTAGTAAAGCTATTCCGGCTCATGTAACCTTACCTTTAAAACATACGATGACTTGATAAGGCCAATCCGTGGCTGCTGAAGTACTGCCCTCATCATGCAGTCACACCAGCGTTTTGTAACAGCCATCATTTCAATGTCACTTCAACACTTGTACATAAATCTTGACGTATGTGGCGTTGTTAACAGATCGCGTTGACAGACGATCGCAGAAGTGCTTGTTTATAGCCGTCTTCGCACTGGGGTCCAAAGTGAAGCGAGAAATAGGCAGCTCATTGGCCATGCCTACCACTTGGAGGGTCCATTGACTTGCCTGCCATAGAGGCCACTAGTCGCTGGGAACATAAAGCGAGATGAGCGAGCTCTTTGAACAGAGCTCCAAGAACACGTACCCGTTAAAACCGGGATCGTAAAGCTACTTTAAATGTAGTCCGCTCTTTCTTAGAGAAGGGTAGGCTATGTGTGCACCGCTTCTTTTCACGCCTTCGTGAGCGGTAACTGGATAATCCGAAGTGGGAGTTTTATCAGCCTAGGAGGAGGACCGCATAAAGTATAAAGCCGCCGGCATTTGCAGGTGGCAGTGTAAGGAGAGTGAGACTATAGTTGAAAGTATACAAATTTGAAAAGCTAATTTGTTTTTTTGGGCGAAATTTTTTTAAAGAATAAAATAAGCAAGAATACCCAACATTTGTAGCAGCTATGACCCATAACTTAACCAATTCGTCTACAATAACTAATTGGATGCATGCAATGCGGGTATAGTGGTTCAGATGAGAGAGGTTCACTAATTGAAGGAAGTGAAAAAATTCTGCTAGGTCGCACCACCATAACATTGTTTATAACAATTACAACGAAGTTCACGCACCTCATCTTTGGCTCGGTGTTCAAAATTTAAAAATTATCGTCCTTCCACACTACAGGAACCTCACGTAAAACAGATAGGCTTGTATTCCGTTCCGCGGCACCCATATATCTCCAGTATTTATTTTCGGTAAAGCTTTTCCCCATGACCAAGTTGCTATACTGCAGTGTTTTCTGGGAATATTTTGGTTTTGGTACCTACTTGAGAAGTCATTCGCGTTTAACCTCCCTCTCCTCAACCACACTGTGCTAAAAAAAGGATATTTTTCACGGGGAATCGAAGTATTTTCAACACCACAGAACTAATAAAAGACATAAAATACGTTCACGCGAAGAATTGTTTGGTATGATTACAGCACCGCATGTAAGAAGAAATCAAGTGCCAATTTTTTATCCATGCCAAATTGGGTTCCGTTCTTTTATATCACGATTAATGAAAAGAGCCACCAACGCGAGCTGTCAGCATTATGAAATCATCTGCCAGGTTAAATGTTTTGAATTCAGAGGACACGTTTTCAGTTTTCAGCGGCATATGGTTAAAAAAATAATTTAGACGAGTTTTTCTGCAGTGCGATTTCCAAGGCATCATTTTTTCCACAGATACGCAAGCTTGAGCTACAGTGACAAACTGGAAGATGAGCAAAACTCAACGGATTGCTGTTGTGGTTAGCTGCACAACCTTCCGTCAGCAACCAAACATTTGATATCAACGACTGCCAATAAAATGTCGCATTTAAAACGTACAGCCGGAGCCACGCTCAAAACCAGTGCGTGGGATTAGGGCAGCTGATGGAGTTACGTCAAATGGTGATGTGAGTTCTGGTCCGCCACACTTTTGCGATATACTGAATTTATTTAGCGCACTGCATTAAAAAATCTGGAAAAAATGCGGCCACAAAAACAACTGCGAATACGCCACCTTAAGAACCAATGGTGCCGTGGCAGTGCAGTTGGGCATGTACATACCAGTTGAGGAAAGAATGTCTTTTAACAAAAGCCACTAATGGTTTTCCCGGTATCCCCAAAAATGCACTCGTATCCGCTTAAAATATATGGTTGCAAGCAAACATATAGTGGCATGTGGAATGCCGCGGTATCCTGTATTCTTCTATGCCAAATTGAGCCCGAGCTTCCGCAGAAAGCCAATTCTGAGGGATGCATGTGTAGGCCACCACACAACCGGCGGAGATGCACACTCTTCGTTGGTGTACTAAACATCGGGACTCACTTTAAAAATCAAATAACCGTGTTTGATTTGTGTTTTAGCGTAGAAAGTATCCACAATAAAAAAAATCCAATTAAGACTTACTGAATGGGTTTCCGCTTGGCCCATGGAGACGTTTTTCTGCAAAGAGGTATGCTCAATAAGTACATGGTTATGCAAAGTCGGAATGAAAACGAGCGCGGTTGTCACAAACACTGTTACAAACAAAAGTGTACAAAAACATACATTTGCCAAGAGTAGCGCAAATTGCTATCCTAATTTAAACGACATAAAAGGTGCTTTAAACGCCACAAAAGAGTTTGGACGCGAGCAGCATTCAGCGCAGTATGATATATTGGTATCGAGTATTTGCTTCGCAAATCTTCCTGGTATGGGCTTACTGCAGTTCCCTCCTTCGCCACACACAGATACGGCAATCTTGCCATCTGCTGAAAAAACATGTTCAGGTTTAACACTTATAAACCCAGTCATTATAGAGCGAAAGCAAGGACTACGCATACAGTTTTCCTTAAAAGCTTGCCTTAGCTTGAGATTAGGCCGCCTGCCCTCTAGCTATATTTACTGAATGAATCGAATCATTGTTTTGATTGCCTGAAGCGGCGCGCATACAGCCCAGCGGTAGTGGCATGGATGGCGAGAATGACGAATCAAGCGCCGCAGAACGCGCCAGCGAAACACTGCTTTCGTGTGCGTCCATCGTGTACTTCTATTGTCTTCCATCGTTTAAACTGAGTCAGCTCATGGTTTTCATATATCACTCATTAAATCATCTTTTAGTCACACCGTTCACGTGCACTGAACCACAAGCACAAACTGTCCAGCCGCCGCTGGGCAATAAGGACCAGGCGAGGCAGTCATTTCGCCCGTGCCTAGTCGCGTGGTGCTGCAGGGGCAAATGACTGAGCAAGAGAAGCGATAAGAAAGGTGTAGCTTGCCCGCTGGCGGCTGAAGAAAATATGTCGCGGTGAAGAGCTTTCGCTGTAAAACTACTTCACGGTCATGGGCGGGACTACGCCTTAGCTATCACCCCATAGACAACAAACGAATTGATCGTTGCCCTGCAAAAGCAGGCATTGTGTACAGCGCCACAGCCATTTGTCAAGTGTTTAACAGACCCGCGCAGCCTGGTTCTAGGGGCACGAGAGCAGCTTTCAGCTCAGTATGGTTTACGGGTATCGCCCATTTTCCCCGCATGTGTGTGACCAGACTTGTTTATATGCTAAACGATGTGAATCTAGAAGTCTATTGCTACTTTCGTGCCACGGGTGCTTCGTGATACTTTCCGTGATTGTGTGGACCTAGCCCTTTCGTTGATTCAGTCGTGGCATGTCGACACAAACCCTGGTCCCCATAAAACAATGGTCTCGCTCTAGCTCAGATAATAAACTGGTGGTCGAAAGCTCTGTGGATGCTAGTAAAACGTTACAAATGCTAAAAGATATTAAAAAGAAACTCTAGAACCGGATGAAGGCCAGGCAGAGATGAAGACCAGACAAGTGCCACTTGACGCAAAGCTGTCCCAAATATTCAAACGTATTAATACATCTGAACTCAAGTCTAAAGAAGTAGAATCTCTTGCGGGAAATCTTGCTGCAAACCAGGAAACTACTGTGTCTGATGTTACATCAAGTTACATTTAAACTACCGGCTGGACGAACTTGAAGATAGTTCCGGAAGAAACAACGTTACCTTACACGGCATTCCTGATAGCTCGAAACGTCGGCCCAAACTCAATAAAAAACTTTTTGCGGCGACTTCCATGCGTAGCAGCGACTTCCCTCCCAATGCTGTTGAACGCGTCCAAAGTTTTGGCGTCTTTTCAAGTGTTAATCGCCGCCCTATTATCCTGAAGCTAAACAACTTCAATCAGAAAGAAAGATATACTTTTTTTGTGTCGCAAATTAAAACAAAATGGTATTTCGGTTTCGTATGGCTTTTCGCCAGCACCTAGAATGCTCGGGGGAAACTTCTGGAATTTGCCAAAGGTCAACCATTTCCCCACAGTTTACACTAAAACAAAATAAGCTGCTTATAGATAACCAGATAGCATTCTTACTGTAACATCCCGAGCTTTAAACACTTCCGCTGCGGTGGCATAACGCAACGCTACCACCAATGACGTAGAGACCGGTAGCACGAAAGACGCAAATTTTTGGTCTTTTAGCGCTTGTGAGAAGGTCGTACCATGCAACTCCTCCGCATAGGAAACCGGAGGTGAGGTGGGCTTATATTACCGCTCCTGTTGTTTACATATTACATGAAAATACACGAATTGTTATGAACAAAGGTGAACGTATTAACTATGCTATTGTTATGTGTCGTGCATCTTTAACGAAAACGTGGCTTTAGAAATGTGGAAACGTGCCTCTTTAACGGAAGCGTGGCTACATTCAAATTTTCATAACAGCGAATTTTTTCATATCTGTCTAGTTTAAATATTTCTGGATACGACCGAACATTGCGTCCCGGTGGCGGTGTACTGATTCCTATCAGCAAATCTATACTATCAGGTGTTATTCATATTTTGTGCGAGCTCGAAGCTGTCAGGGCATGTATTAATATTGCGTACCGCCCATTTTTCGTTGGTGTTGCTACCGCCCTCCCTTCAACCCCCTAGTTGTGTGCCCTAACTGCACCCTTCCCGTCGTCTCCGAGACTTCCTGGAAGCACAACACAACCCCCTTCCGCTGGTAATCATTCTTTTATCTCCATTGCCGTAAACAAGGCGCACGCAAATTTTCTGTCCCCGCCCGCCAATAAAGATAGCCGACTGGTCACCAGCGGAAAGGGGAGCTCTCATGCTTGTAGGAATAACCAAGCCGATGACTGTTGCACGCGCGGATCCTTGTTCGCATGTGAACTACTCTCACTCATTTCAAGCGTTCCCACTGTGGGAAAGCGTCGAACCACCCGTTTGTCCACGCTTCAGCAACATTAAAAAAATGTGCAGCTTGCACTGCTGGTGCAAGGCTGGGGAAACAGCAGGGCTGGATGGCCCTCTCCCTTTGTAGAAGACAAGGGTGTTGCAACTCGCGTACATTTCCGAACTTGTCGATCACTGGCAGGCCGAGATCATTTTGTCCGAAGGCTTTCACATCTCTCCCTAAGTTGACCGCATTAGCACGTGCTAGAATCCGTGGCAACTGGCTTCGAGAACTCGGCGTCTGCAGCGCGAAATCCGCGTCTGTGCGTCCCACTTTAAGGGCAAACGAATGTTAGCTGGCGAGGAGAACATCACGCGAGAGATTACGCCACGAACACAAGGCCAGTGTTCTCGAAAGTCGAGATGGCTGTCGCCGGGCGCTCCTCATGAGACGCACGCTCACGTGCACTCGGCTGGGCTGAGTTTTAAGTAACGCTACACGGCAGAACTAAACGCTTGAGCAGCTGTACTGTTAAAACTTCGGTGGCTGTACATTCCAAGAAAATGCGCCCAAGGCGTTCGCGAGATATTTCGCAGTATAGTTGGTTGCACTAAGAAATGGCTCATTTTGTGTGTTCACATTGCGTGCGCGTATTCTTTTCCGTATATTGCTTGTTCTGGCGCCTAGCTTGTGCAAAAAATCCGATACTATTCATTTGTGCTGCTCACCATATCTGGCCCCAATTAGGTTTGGCGTGTTTGGAGGCTGAACCATTGAGGATAGTTGGATACCTTCAAATTGCCAACTATGGCGTGTTTTTCTGGGAGGTAAAGTTTAGGCATGTTGTTAAATTTTATGCCGATTTTTACGTCTTGGCGTCGCTCTTTCAACAGAGTGAGTGATAAAGGAGCGCAGAACAAGCAATGGGTGGTAGCTTCTGGAGAAAGCGACCTGCGAGACTAGAGAGATCGGCTTTTGCATCGCAACACCGGAGGCGTGCCATGGAGATGAAACGTCAAAGCACGACTAGCCATCTGCGTCTTCTGATTGCCGCCGCCATTGCCTCGCAGTTGTAGGATTCAGTTTACAGCCTCTGGGGCGCCAAGAAAAAGAAGGAACCAAAGTGACAGCAGCAAAATGCCAATGGCGTTGGCAAAAGAAAAAAAACTCTTACAAGTAGCCAATTGTGCTTCTAAAGCGAGATAACATAACCACTGAGACGGCTAAAGAGCTAAGCATGGTTTGCTTGTCGTACTTGGAACTTGCAGAAACACCGCATTGCGGACTTCTGAAGCGGGAGCGCGGTGTGAGAGAGGGAAAATATAATCCCACCATTGTAGCTTCAAACATGTTTTCAGGATCTTTGCGCGCTTGTTTACATTTTTCATCCAAGCTTGACCACGATTTCTTGTTATTCTGGAACCGTGGAGGCTAGACGAGCAGACACTTTGAATGGCGGGCGTGCTGCTAGTTTCTGCCACCTAATTAATAGTTAAGTGTTTTTTAAAATCAAACCAGTTTCTTACAACCCGAAGTGCCGAGGAGCGCGAACAAAAAGCCACAGAAAGTGATTGACGGGCTTCACATTCCCTATACAAAGCAGATGAAACGAGAACAGACCTTCAACACGTAAAATTTAGAAACATGTAACTGGTGGTTGATTAGCAGTCATGGTGCGTCGTAAAATTTGCACATTCACACAACATGTACACAGTTGATACATCATAGAATTCACATACATAAAACGGATGATATATTAACAGTCTTATATACACAGTACACTGAAATCATGCGGGCGGGTGTAAGCCTCTCTAGGCCCTTTAAAAATATAGCGCGATCGGTCTATAAATCCCGAATTCGTTTTTATCGCCTCCCTAGCGCAAGACAGTTACCCTAGCCATTTGATGATTTTTAAGGGAAAGTGCCGCGAGTAAAAATAAGGCTAAAGACATGCTCCAATGCGGGTAATATAAGGTTTAGAACACGCTTATTCAGTCTGCATTTCCAAGCCATCTATGTCCGTGCAACCACTATTTTTCATATAAAGAAAACAGTTCACAATTTCATTGAAAGTGACAGGGGCCAAGAAAGCTAACATCGGGTTCTTCCATTGAGGACGTTTGTATAATATGAGTTGTGGACACTCTAGCATATTGATATGAAGTAATCGTTAAAGGCATTTTCTAGCTCTCTACTTGTTAAGATCACATCGTTCCAAATATTCTCGTGTGTCATGTCATGTCATACAATGCTATAAGATTAAAAACGAAGTGAATTCTCGTGCAAATAATATTTGGTCTTTTTATTACGTCAGTACTGAATACATTGTGCATGCAGTGTCTCTTCTCGTAATGCATGGAGGCTAATCAGTTTTCTTCTTCGGGCCTTCAACTCATCAAACGAGTGGTTATTTTTGGTTTCAACAAATTCCGCCTAAAATCTACTTTTTATAGATTTTCTTCAAACTCTTTTATGTAATCCACGGTTTCTTGCCTTTGCGTACGCAGTTAAAAGATCTGTACGGGAAGCAATTTTACTATACTATATTGAAGTTTTCATGAAAACAATTGTAAGCTGATTCGGGATTCGTGATATGGATGGCGTCTGACCACTCGACTGGATATATAGATTCAGAAAACCTGTCTATATTGGAGCTGCTAGTGCCCGAAATATTCCCGCGACTTTCTGGTACCTTATTTTGGGCAAACGGATAAAAAGCAGCCGAAAACTAGGAAGATGACTATTAATATGCACGGCAGGAACACCCGAAAAAAGAATCGATTCGTCAATATTGGCGATGAAAACCTTAACTAATGTCGAGAAACTATTTTAGATGTGTCTAGGAGCTTTAACAGCATTAACAAATTGATTAGATGCCAAGCAAGGCTGACGTCCCGTTGCGTATTAACCCGCCGCGGAGGTCAGGGCTATGGCATTTTGCTGCTGAGCACAAAGACGCGGGTTTGATTCCCCGACGCGGCGGCCACTTTTCAGATGGAGGCGGAAAGCAAAAAACGCCCATGTGTTCAAGATTTCGGCCCCCGTTAAAGATCCCCAGGTGGTAAAAATTACTCCGGAGCCCTCACATAGGGCCCGCTTCATCTCCTGGGTAGAGTGGCGAGTTAAACCCTACAATAACTAACTAACTAACTTAATAATGAATAATGAATTAATTAATTATAATCAATCAATTATTTATTTATTTATTTATTTATTTATTTATTTATTCATTATACAATTAATTAATTAATGACTGAATGAATTAATAAATGAAACTTTAGTGACATAAGGTGACAAACCATAGCGACTCGGCCTATGGGGGCGCGGGTGGGAGGGTGTCAATTCGGGAAAACTTTACATTCTCAGATGTACTAAATAAATAAATAAACAAATAAATAAACGAATCAATCAATGCGTATTATTATTCTTAACGAAATCCATGGCTAAGTCCCCGCCTATGACTGAGCCTTCAGACATTTTGAGACAAGATTGAGACATTTTGAGCCTTGATTTCAGCCTTCTAAGCGTGGACGCCTTTTAACGCCGCCTTAGTCTCTCAAGGGACTTGTTCAAAAACTCCATAAATATTGAAGAAGTTGAAGAAGTTCAATATATATTAATGACAGCTCGGAGAATTCTCTGCAACTTTTCCAAAGGGCGCACTCTGCATGAAATGACCGTTCGGATGGTGAGTACTGTGACTGTTAAGGAATTTAAGCATAACAGGAATGAAGTAAAGAAGGAACAGTGCAAAAAATTCAGTCAGGCTAACCAGAGAACGGTCTGATTGGCTACCCTACAAGCATAACACGAAAACCTTCGCTACCATACCGAATGTAAATTACGCTCGACTGGAAAAAAATTAGCAGAGTCGCCTATTTGCCAGGTCTATTCGGAAGGTTTATTATGTGTTGAGCGCGGATACTTTCTGTCCGGTTCGTTCAATAAGCAAGAACAGGAGGAGAGACAGGAGTTTTTATATTATTGTGATGGCTTCCGAAGTAATTATCAGTAATACAATCTACCATCAATATAAAAACCAATTGCTGATCATTAATTACTGTTTTATGATGAACTCAAAACTATATGATGCGTAAGGTCGTTCAGTGAATATATCGTTGGCATGTTACGAAAAATATAAGCTCTTAGTGGTACCGTTTTAAGATCGGTCCGAAGTTTGTTTGACGAGATGTGACTTATCAGTGGAGAACGAGCCTTACATGTCTAGAGAAATGGGTGCAGTGCTCTCTGTTATTTTTAATAGGGTATACTCATAAGAAAAGTGACTGTTTATTGTGGGGGGTGCCTCGTGTGGACACATTAGGTAGGCCGATATTGTGAGAGAATGTGGTAAATGAGAGTGAAAGTGAACATGCTTTGTGCCACATTTTCTTGTAGAGAACCGTTTTTGTAATATTGTAATATTGCTGCTAGAATAGATCACAGACGTACGATCCATCACCTTATCGGTGACGATATATTTGAAGTACTGGTTTGTGAGTTGCCCTGTTTTAACGTGTCATTCCAGGGTGGGGGGAAGGGGGGGTTCTTTAGACTTTTCTGTGATTGGCACCTTTCCCAGTGTGTGTGAGGCTATGATAACTAGCTCAGGATACCCAGGTTGTCACACTTCAGTGGTGCTTATCTTCTTAGCCCTACCTGCCACGGTTGGCTGGAGCGGCGCAGCGTGTGGTTATGCACACTTAAGTACCCCTCTTCACAAGAGAACAGAGCAGTAAGCATAAAGCGCTCGCCGCAGCACTGCCAGATGCCACAGCTACGGCTGGTTCTCCAGTCGTAGAAGCAATGTCGTAGGGTGCGTTGATTAGTTCAGCCGCAGCGGAGGCGAAGGCGGGGTCAAATTCGTCTCCCTGATTTGGTTTGCTCCTGAAATTGTGCTGTGCCCCGGCGAGCTGCTTCGGCACATCCGCGTTAAAAAAGTGTACCGCTTGCGGTCTTCATAAAAGAGATGTTTTTACTTTAGATTAGATTACTTTTGAGACATATAACATGCAAGCACGCAGTCGGAGTGTGTGGATACGTTACTCAACAGTTTTATTTGGGTAATAGTGTCGAAAACATTCTTCGCACGGGGATTTTTCTCTGAATGCTTTATAGCCGTGCCCGTAGCGCTCATACTTGAAGCATGCACGCTGCCTGTGGGCATAAGGTCGGATTTCAACAAGGGCCGTGTTGAAGTACTGAGATAGGGTGCCTGTAAAAACGTCAATTAAACGTTTTTGGTCCCAATTTTTTTGCCATGGCGACTGATTGTTCTTTTCGCAGTGACCACTCTCTTATCCGAAATACTTGTAGGAGGTCTCGTTCAGTTTCGCGAGTAAGTTCTGCTTAAAACGTTTTACAGGGCTTTGTGCCGAGACAGTTACGGTTAGGTTGCACAGGCTCGTCTTGCTCAGGAGTTTATATGGGGGCTGTTCAGTGGATATTTCAGTCAGCATGTCCTGCACATACAGCTGTTCGCAGCTGAGCTTACGCCTTGTAGCTGTCGCTCACGGCTTATTTTATAAGCTGAGCAGTTTTGTGTACTGACTTGTTTACGATCACTGTGTCAGGGTCGAGAAGTTAACTCACAAAAATGCTTGAAATTTTATGTAGTTTGCTTAATACCAGGCCAGCAAATGCTTCGATTATTTGGAGGGAACCTTCCTAGGGGAATATCATTAGCAGTGAAGAATGTCGAAAATACCGTGCCCAAAAATAAAACCTGGCTAGGGGTACTGGGTCCATTGATGTAACTCTGATGCCTAGCCAGGTTCCGGAGCTCCCTCCGTGGTAAACAGAAAGATAACCCGGCAGCTGGAGCATGACCAAGGCTCTGGCAGCCAGGTTTTGTGGTTCCTATCTCCCTGTACTTAAACACATCGCTGCAAATGGGTGGAGCTTATGTTAGAGGCTCGGGATACGCGGTGCGCCATTGAGCATCAATAATATTGCGCATAGTGCCAAATGGAGAAGATAACTATGACAATATAAGTGAAATAGAGAAAAGCCAAATGACAATATGACGATGATATAAGCGGGCTCTAAAGGCGCAGTGTGCGACAATGCGCTCTGTACAGTGTCAAATATAGAAATGCAGACTGGACTGCAGAAATATATATTGAGCCGTAGATTTAAAGAACAACAATGCTTCTTTGCAGATGAGAAGATTCGGCCCAGTGACAGCCAGTCACAAGAAGACACAGAAGAAGAAATGCATATTCCGGTCGCACAGACGAACTGTATCAAAGTTTTGAACTAAAACGGGCACATGACGAGGGTTGTATGAGGTTTACGCAAAATTCGAGCATTTGAAAATGGCTCGAAACGACTAAAATATATTGAGAAAAAAGGTAATTCGATCGTGTGTACATGACGGGGTGTGTTATCGTTTTACTCTGAGCACTGAACGTATGCGAAAGAAGTTTTGTAACGCGAACATACTTTTAGGGAAAACGCCAAGTAGCAGTAAAAAAAGACGACTATTATCTGGTTGGGGAGAACAAATTCAGGATACATGCGGATGAGCACGAAAAGTGAGACACTCCTGCTGCGCCATGTTTGCATGTTTCGAGAATTTAAAATTGAAGTTCTTGTAAAACTTTTAATTATAATATCACGACACTGCACAATGTGGCATCGAAAAAAATTCAGAATAATTAATTCCTAAGGCTGTTATGCCGACATTAGGTGTTAGTGAGAAAGCTCTATATCGCTCTGATGAACTCTAGCTTGAGAAAAATGAGGTGTGTACAGAGGGCGAGAGGATAATAACCCCATAACCACTGCCTCCTGTGCCCCAAAGTGTGCCCGAATATGGAATAATTTATACTGTTTGCACCTTCATTCGAAGCTGAAAAAGCTTTCCATGCAGAATTGTGCCTCAGCCGTGTGTTGCGGCCACCATCTGCCTACCATAGAATGTACAGTAGGTCAATACGAATGACGACGTGCCATTTGATGTTTGAACCATTCCGAGGGAAGATTTTGTTTTTCATAATAAAACTACGTCCCCATCCTGTAGCAGTGCGCTATGGTTGACAGGCGAGAGAACTCTATGTGAACGTTTCATATCGCAACAAGGCTGGGTAACAGTGACTGCCTAAGAAAACCTTGGGTGCAGTTACAAAAAGAGGAACGGGTTTCGTATTTTGTACATTTTGTTTCCTGCGCGGGGCACTCATAAAATACTAGAATGGTTAACACGTTTTCTTACATGATTGGACAGTCAATCGTATCAAACAGATATAAAAATGAAATTAAAAATGATAGATGCGTGCGCTTTCGATTTTATTGACATACTTCACAAATGACCGGATTGGTCGGGGTGTAGTCCAAACTAGCAGACTATACGAAATGCCATTGCTTCTCATTTTCAATTGAGTATTTTCAGAAATTATTAGAATAATGACGCTTGCATAAAGTTGAGCCTTATCCCAACGCGCACAACTACAACAAAGCTCCAGTTAACAGCCCCCCTGCCACAGATACACATTTACCACTGAATATCTCATTAACCGCTTCGAAAATCTACGCGGCGAGCCAGTTCCTCGACGTGCGGACAATACCTAGCCAGCTCTCACACTTTAGCGCTCCTTGGTCCTAGATACCCTTGCGCTAATAAACACAAACGCACATGCAAACTCATACTTTGTGGGCGTGTGATCGACAAGCAACAGTTACCCGCTTCTCTGCCCCTTTTTTTCATCAAAGCTGTAGGTTATACCTTTGCGCAGCGACACAGCTCCTGGCGAAGCTTTGATCGGAGGAAATCTCGACTGCATTTTCGAAGCCGCCCTAACGAAGCACATTCGGGAAAAAAAAATTTTAGATTTATTATTTTGTATGTCCTTCTTTTCTTCTATATTACGAGAACAGGCCGAGGTACCAATTTTCACCGAAAGGTGGCAATATAAATACACCTAAGTTACGCAAAATTCGCTTTCACTGATAATGTTAATGTAAAGGAATTTTGAAAAGCGTACCGAAGGGGTTCTGTTGTTCTACGATGAAAATTTTAAATAAAACGCTGGTTACATTATTGTTCAAACTATCTAAAGTACTTTGTGAGGTCGTTGTAACCGTGATTGACTGAAGGCACCATTAGTAGCTTTGTGTGTTTCACATTTTGAAGTGAAAACTTCAAAATGTTTAATTATAAGGAAATAAGCTTCACCGTGTGCGGAAATTAATTTTTTGAAAACAAAAATGTGCAAGCAACCAGTTCACTATAACCAGCCAGCGAAGCATTGAAGGACTCTGCTATAACTTACGCATTTGGGGAAGTGCTACAGCATCGGTCGGGTCACCTGGAAAGAGAAGCAGAAATTTTAAATGTTGCTGTTATGATGTCAGCCTAATAACCGCAGTGAAGCTGGTTTTTGGTGAGTGTAAGCTTTGGTGACTGCAACAGAGAAGGCGAAATTCACGTAGGTAATTTTAATTCTGAGCCAGCCTTATAGGAAATGGCACACTTTGAACTATCACACTAAAAACCACTTTATAAAAAGGTCCGGCACGCTAGCGAATCCTTTGTGTACAGTTATTTTACCCAAGCTACTTTTCGCGAGTTTCCTCCACCGAGCACTTGGCTACGACTAATTGCGAGCCTAAAACAGAAACCAGACTTTTTCAAATCTTGTTTCGCATTCACGTGCGTATTGCGGTGGTGTCTACTCATCGATATTAATTTTCGGAAATTATGCAATGGCACTGAAAGCTAATAAAAGTGCGTTATCAGTGATTTCCACATTAGCGGCGCTAACCTTGCACTAGTTGACTTAAGTCTGCTTATCCAATGCCAAGTGCCGCATCCGCCATCGTAGTCGGGACTACAGTGTAGCGGGGAATTTAAGCTGCTATCGATTTCAAATTGTGGCTTAGTGCAACTGAAATCTGGCGAGCCAGCTTGTTGACGTAACAAAATGCGATTTCACATTCCAGCCCAGGTAACTTCAGCGGTGATTACGGGCATTCCATTCATTTCCATTTTCACATGCAGATATGAGCAGTGACAAATCGGGTGATAGGTTCGCCAGAACATGCCCGAGACCTACCAACAAGCATTCATGCTCGCCCTCCAACCTTCCTGTCTCCTTGCCTGCTCTTATTTTGCTTAGGCCGCTGCCATAATAGAAATGGGAGCATATAAGGAAACTACGGAGTCATACTTCTGTCTGCTTACTCGGCAGATGATTGAATTCAGTGTGTGGAAACCGTGGGGTAGTTCTTGCAACCTACCGGGACAGCACTGAAAGAGCAAGTTTTGCACTAGCCAAATCATTTAACTGAATCCTCAAATGCCAAAAACCTTACGTAACCTAAAAAAACACAGGAAAATAATTTGCAATCATTATTTACATATAAATAGCTCACAGTAATTTTTGCGTCATAGTTGTTTCATGAAAAGTCAACTAGTAAAAAAAAACACACCGTAGAATATCAACGAAGGTATGCGGTATTTACCGCGATGATGATGGCGATTATTGGTTTTAATGGCGCAAGGTCAACTAAGAGGCTACGATGGTAAAAACAATTACCTAGATGAAGAAAAATCAATCTCAACAGTAACTAAAATTCTCCCGTTGAACGAAAAAAAGAAGATCGGTTTTAATGAAACAAGGCCAACAGAGGGCGAAGAGCGCGAAAAAACTATTTTTCGAACAAGTGGTCTGAGGAGTGACTAAAACTGGGTGGGCAAAGTGAAAAAAAAAATAAATCGGTTTGAAAGCAATTGAGATGGCTTCTGTTTGGGCTCAGCTTTGAATAATAAGCTTTCAAATAAGTTGTAAAAATGTAACCCCGATAATTAAATAAATATGTCTTATACAGGGAATTCAGGAAAAGGGGAATGCTGTAGATGAAGATGTTGTCTCTAAAGTTACAGGGAGTGTTTTCATTGTTTTCTGTCGACTTCATTACTTTCAATTAGAACGAAGATTAGTAATGTGGGTGCGCCGCATCTGCTAAACTAGGGTTTTGAAGATACAATGCGCAGGTGCAAGCGCACGGCATGTGTGTTTCCCATTCGTAATCTAGTTGAGGCAGCTGCGAAGACCGTGTTTTGTAAGTGTATTGTCTCGTGTATCGTGTTCTGTTTCATTTCGAGTGTGTTTTTATTACATTTATTGGGCTGTCTTTTTGTTTTTCTTATGTTTGCTGCCATAATTGGCGAAGTCGCTCTCCCAATCATAGTTTCACGTCCTCGTACCGGAGGTGTGGGAGATACATGTCACTGAAGCATGCGGTCACAGCGGCAATCTGGTCTGGAATTACGTTGCCTAAAATGCCGGTGTGTTTATTAAGCCAGCTCTGTGTTATTGTGTCGTTTTCGTATTAGTCAGCACTATTGTTTTGATAAGGTAACTTTAGCCAATCTTTTTATGAGATTGACGTGGTTTAAGAACTGTAAGAACACCTACTAAATATCTAAAAACAAGACATTTTCGTGTTTTTGTTCGTGTTTGTGTTGAACGGTAATGAGAACAACGTGTGCTTCATATCCGAAAATATTCCTATGCCTGCCTATTTTTGAGCTGTTAAAATCTGGGTGACGAGCAAAACATAACGCCGCGGAGGCCGACCTAAAGGTATCAGCGTAGAAGGTGTGTATGGGTATTTTAAAGCAAAACTTTCTACCTCTACCAGACAACGATTCCTTCGTGGCGTGCGGGACAAGAAACTCTGAACGTGGATGAGGAGGCGGAGGGTGGTTTTCGCTCCCGGAGCGCTGTGCAGATGGCGCGGTGATAGGACTCTATTACCAACAGTTTCCCGCGCGCAGCTGCCTGCTCGCACCGGCGGGCGCATTGGAGGGACGGTTTTTTCGTCTGCTTTAGCGACGGTCGTTTTTGGCCTGTTCTGGCGTGGTTCCCGTCTATTGTGCGCTTCCGTCGCACGGCTTGATTAACTTGTTCTACAGCACCTCTTGGGTAACTCGGACCCCACGGAATCAAGTGGTCGTACGGCAAAAATAATAAGCTAAGGATTGGTTTGCAGGGCGGGAATAGAAAATGTAGATACCACATACAGAAAGCTGGCCGCCAGAGAAACGCTACGTTTTGCGCACTGCTTGCGCACTACGAATGGGACTCCGTTTTCTAAATTGGTAAAAACGGTTTCGGTTGTGTTTTAACAAGTATTAGGAAAGGCGAAAGGAGCAACTAGATCTGACAAATAGCGATTGTAAAAGTTCCCTCAGCTTTCTCGCAATTCTCAAACTTATTAAAGTAACTAGTTGAACTCGGTAAAAATGGGAATCACTAAGCTCACATGCCGAATTGTTTGGATGTCTGCGCTTCTGCCGCGCGTTGGTGTAACCCCTAGCTAGCACATCAGGATGGCTAGGTTCCGCTGCCTCCCCCTTTGAAGACGCTCCTCTCCGTTTTTTGCCGACGCATAGCCGGGTTACAGCGGTGGCGTCGTCCGCCGCTGCTCTAGCCTAGCCGTGATCGACGCTCCTGTGTTCGGGACGGCTCCCCCATGAATTCCAGGTAACAGCTGGCAGAATCTTTGGTTTCCTCTCTGAAGAGCAGCGTGTGTGAATTCAACTGACGTCGCATGGGCAAGTGTTGGGAGTGCGGTTTAAAGCTTTGCTTTTCAACCACCTTCACATCATGAATGGGAGCCAATTATTTTATTGTAAGTCTCAAACAACTGCTAAAATACGTTCTCCCTGTGAGTTTTGTTTCTCGGTTGCAGGAAATATGTGTCAGAGGCAACAGGAGACCACTGCTAAAGGGCAACAAATTCAGAGTCTTGTAGGTTGCATTTAATAGCTCCTCGTCCTCCTCAGCTTGCACTTTACCTTTACCTTTACCTTTACCTTTAAAGTGCATACTTTAGAGGAACAGGCCTAGGAATTGACCGACGATTTAAAACAAAAGTGGAACGTTACGTACACTTCACAATTAAAACAAAAGGATTTATTTCTAGTCTGGAATTTACAGGGTGGTCAATTCCAGAGCCGAATTAAAATCTTTTAACGTGCATTAGTGACCCAAGCACGAGTGATCAGCGTCAAACTACGAGCTTTGGGTTGAGCTTGTGCTAAAAGCTAGAGTCGCAAAGCCCTAAGTTTAGATCTGGGTCCACAAGTTTTCATGCCGTCTTCGAGGCTGCCCAGTACACGACGCTCTGATAGCCTATTTGTGATTTCAATCAATTTTGAAAAGGTGCAGTAGTCGAGTTTTATCCACGCCATTGGATTGATGGTATAACATTTTTAAAACGAGCGTTGTTGTGAACATTTTTACAGATGATAGTCTATCTTGGGCTACTTAAACGTGGAAACTTAAGTCTCACCATATGTCTGTGTGTCTGTAAGCCTACCTCTTCGTCCTTCGATTCAGGCGCCCAGGCAAAGTTAAAGGAGTTGTTGAACAAGATGCTTATATAGGAAAAATAATTCTAAATAGACTAGCTCTTTTTATAACACTGGTGTTAATATTCATACTTGTGAAGATTATTCAGCAAATGAAAATACCAGGCTTTTTTTCTGGAAATGTTTATAGAGGGCATAAATGTCAGCCTCTAATGGAGGAGTGTCCTTAAATTTTTCTTGTTTGAGCGGAATGGCCAACTTATTGAGAGCAATGTCAGGGTCCGGCCACATCACGCGCCTTTCGAGTGCTGGTCATCGTACTGTACCCTAAACGCTTTTACAGATAGTACTGCATCCTGAAAACTCAAAATGCTAAGAAATAAACTGGGGAGTTAGTATTTGTGTAAACAATAAAAATTTTGACAAACAAAAATCATCAGCTTTCGCGTACTGATACCCCTGACGCTGTGCTGCATTCAGATTCACCGAACTGCGCGTATGGCGTAGCAGTTATGAAAAAATCTCATGTTCAGAGTTGCCCACTAGACGTCGTGGATACGCACGGCCCTAGTAGGTGGTACAAAGCGTGCGCTTAGATAGCTGAATGATATCTAAATAGCCAACCAGAATGCTGCGTGATTCATAGGTCAGCGATTTTGGACCCCACAGAGAATTTTCTTTGTGGATTACCATTCGAACTTGACTTTCCGTAACTTCAGGTATTAGCTGGTAAACATCGTAGGTTCTACGCCTGTAGTTGCGAAACAGCTTCAGGGGATACACCGACCCCATCTTCGGTTCTCAGAGGAATAACCAAAATCGATATAAGGGCTTGCAAACATATAAAAGCGATTTATGGTAATGCGTCTTGAGGGTTTTATAGTTTAACATCAAAATAATGTCAGTTTCTGTAAGCAATAAACGGGCAACTCTTCAGATAGCTTGAGGATTTTATAGTTTAACATCAAAATAATGTCAGTTTGTGTAAGCAATAAACGGGCAACTCTTCAGATAGTACATGACATACTGATACCCTTATGCTGGCTCCTTGTTAGCTTGGGTGGCTCTGCGACAGGCAAAGGGCAGAAGGTGCTACCTCATTTCCACGTGCTTAAACATGCCGGAAGAGTTGTACAAGGTTGTGAATAGATAACCAACTTTGCTCGCCTTTCACATGACTACCCTGGAAAATATTCAACGTCTAATTGGGTTAATATGGTTTAACGAATTGGCCGAGCGCAAAAGGGAGCCTCCATTTGTAATACGGTTTGGGTTTCTCCCTTTGTGGCGGCGATTTAAAACCGCGAATTGGGGACACGTCGGTTACGCCTATGTAGGTGGGTGTGAATGGTTTATCTGCGAAACTTGAAATGGCGTGTGACAGTGGTTGCTGAGACGTTTTCGCGACTACACCCTCTATACCTTTCTGGAATTTTATAAAACGTGGGAGCGGTAGGTCGCACTTCTATTGAGTTGACTGTGTGGAAACTCAATAAGACTGGGCTACCAAACCTCTGAAACGATCGGCTTTAAGTGCACAGCGGAGCACCTGGTCTGCGTGCAGAAAAACAATCCCATCCTTGCATAAATAATGCTCATGCATTTAAGAATTAAACGCCTGGTGTGGCAGGGGCGTTTTTAACCTTCATTAGCCCAGAAATGCTCACGTAGCTGGTTATAACAAGACACAAGAAGAAACATTTGTTCTGGTCATGTTCTCCTCAACTAAACTGCAAACTGCAAGTCAGCAAATGTTGTACTGCATAGGGTGCTGGGACGAATGTGCGAGCGTATATCTGCGGACGTTGAAGCATTTACAGGTATAACGCCGGTAATCAACCCGAAGCTACAATTTGCGCCAAATTCGGCCACGGTACCCCTTTATCGCATTCACGTGTAATCTGAAGGTTGATGTCAAAGCACCATGTTTCTTTTCAAGTATTGTGATTGAACTTCGAAGAGGAACTGCGCGCATTCATGAGCCGTGTTTTCATATGAAATCTGGACTTCCAGAAATCTGTGATGGGGATGAATGCGAGCATCTTGCTGGGTATCACACCGGTAATTTCAGTGACGCGATGATCCATAACCGTTGTTTAGCTGGACAGCACTGAACATTTTTGTGCGCACAACCATCTTGCGGGTGTGTTTGCTGCTGATGCATTGAGAGAGAGAGAGAGAGAGAGAGAGAGAACCCCTTTATTGAAAGCTGAAGAGGTCAGCCCCACTAACGGTAGGGCTTGCTACTTCAGATGGGGTGAATACAGTGGGGTGACAGCGGAAAATAGAGAGAAAAAGAAACGGAAAGAAAGACAGGGGTGGGGGAGGGGAAATCTACATATATATAAAATGTTTGTGGTCAAAGGGTTCAAAGAACCCCTTCTAGCCTTGTTTCCGCAAGAAACGTAACCAGACTTTTGTACCCAGAACTGCCTCATCACGATTTGATACAATGTGTTGTACACATGTCTATAAGCTTGTAAGAACGAATGTGAAAGTATAAAAACCTATGCACTTTTTCGATTACCAAGTGCTTATCATTTATTTCACGCGAGCAACGCGACCGGCTACAAGTTAGCTACCACACTCCCCCAAAGTTTGTGCCGCTAGGCCAGCATTCAACGACCTTCTTGTTTTTCAAGGCGGCCCCCTTTGCTACTGTTGCTTCTAGTATTGGAGTGCTATTCATGCCAGGGAAGTGTTTGGAAAAAATCGAATACATACCGAAGATACTGATGACCATTGAGAGCAGGAGCAGGAAGCATTGAAGCTTCATTGTGACGGTTTTAGCGAGACCGTTATGATCCGGTGCAGCTTGTGGGTCCCAACACGCTTAACATTTCAGTGCAAAGGTAATCGCTAAAAAAAGTTTTGCGGAGCTTTTCAATCGCGCTATACAAAGAATAGACGTGAGTACAGTTCTCCCATCTATCAACGGTCGATAGCGAATTTAACGTTTCTCGTGGAGACAAAAAGGTCACGACGCAATTTTCAGAGACCCAGTATGGTCCTAATCCATCACAGCTAGAGTCTGCGTTAGCTTTGTTTTGACAGTGTATCAGACTGCTTGTCCTGTATTCTTTTTGGGTTAACCTAAGGTAGCGGGCTGTTTAAGGACACACACAACCGCTCTCAAACGCTTGCACGCGCAAACACAGACACGTACATATACAACAGAAGGTATTCCTTGAATCTAGTTAAAAATACAGAAAACGTTTCCGAAAACTTTGGAAAAAAGAACGCTTTGAATAACGTTTCAGCAGATGGGCCGGCATTCGTCTGATCAGATCTGACGAAGGCCGGTGCGGCGGCCGAAACATTATCAAAAACGTTCTTTTTGTATATATGTATGTAGCAGAACAGAAAGATACGGGACGAGGGACTCAGGAACGAAACATATCAAGGTTGCAGTCGTCATTGCCAGTGCTATTGGGCTGTTTCCGAGATATTTAATAGTGCGGAATGACGTGTGTTTCTCATGTTTCTTTAATACAGTGCTAAATAGGCGAAAATATAAGTCGAGAAAAAATCCGCCGTTTTTCCGGGAGCGCGAGTCGAACCCACATCTCCGCATAACGCGTGCGGTGCGTTAACCAATTACGCTACCCCGCAGCGGCTCCCCTCTTGACTTTTACCGGGGGGGGGGGGGTTATATTTACAAGTGCTCTGAGGCTGGTCAACTAGCGCCACCCCTCGACTACCGCGGGAGACGTAGAACGTCTTCTTTCCCAGCGGCCGCCACGTAAGACGTGGTCGGAGGTCGGGGTTAGCAATTGGCATATCCGTTATGCGGAGTTGTGGGTTCGACTTCCGCTCCCGGAAAAACGGCGGATTTTTTCTCGACCTATATTTTCGCCTATTTAGCACTGTATTAAAGAAACATGACAAACACACGTCATTCGGCACTATTAAATATCTCGGAAACAGCCGAATAGCACTGGCAATGACGACTGCAACCTTGATATGTGTCCTTTCTGAGTACCTCGTCCCGTATCTTTCTGTTCTGCTACATGCATTACGAGGACTCTGGCTCCAGTTGTTCGGATATGCCAATTGCTAACCCCGACCTCCGACCACGTCTTACGTGGCGGCCGCTGGGAAAAAAGACGTTCTACGTCTCCCGCGGTAGTCGAGGGGTGGCGCTAGTTGACCGGCCTCAGAGCACTTGTAAATATAAACCGCCCCGGTAAAAGTCGAGAGGGGAGCCGCTGCGGGGTAGCGTAATTGGTAAACGCACCGCACGCGTTATGCGGAGATGTGGGTTCGACTCCCGCTCCCGGAAAAACGGCGGATTTTTTCTCGACTTATATTTTCTCCTATTTAGCACTGTATTGAAGAAACATGACAAACACACGTCATTCGGCACTATTAAATATCTCGGAAACAGCCGAATAGCACTGGCAATGACGACTGCAACCTTGATGTATATATATATATATATATATATATATATATATAACAGTGCAGGGCTTGGCAGCTGAATAGTATATTAAATTAGGATCACTACGAAAAACGTAACACGTATTCAATATTGTTATGTTTTTCGTGGGGATTCTACTTTCTAATATATATGTATATATATGACAGAAATAAAGTTTGGCAGTCAAGAAAACCTCGGAAAGCAAAGGGGAGCATATAGTAGGTCATAGAAAGAGATAAAGAATTTGGAAAGAAAATGGAGAAAAAAATGCCTGCCAGGTGGGATCCGAACCCACGACCTCCAGAATACCAGTCTGTATTCTGGAGGTCGTTTCTTCAGATACAACCTGGCGGGAATTTTTTCTCCACTTTCTTTCTTTCCAAATTCTTTATCTCTTTCTATGATCTACTGTATCCCCCCCTTTGCTTTCCGAGGTTTTCGTAACTGCCAAACATTATTTCTGTCTTCTTTACAGCGAGCCCCTCAGTTCCTATTCTGATTCGCTATATATATATATATATATATATATATATATATATATATATATATATATATATATATATATATATATATATATATATATATATATATATATATATATATATATATGTATATATATATAGAGAGAGAGACAGAGAGACAGACATAAGGGTAGGCACTCAAGAAAGCCATGGAAAGCAAACCGAAAATATGGTAGGTCATTTAGTTAGTTTTGAAGCAGATACATTATGTGGAAACAATAAAAAAAGTGGAGAAAAAATGCCCGCCGGGTAGGATCCGAACCGTTGACCTTCAGAATACGCGTCTGATGCCATAACCACTATGCTACTGGCGAGGCTGTTCTCCGTCCGCTTTATAGGGTATTTATCTCAAAGCAATTATTTCAAGGCAACCTCAGATTTGCTGATCGATGCCGTTGCCTTGCTAAGTAATTCAGGGGACAAATTGCAAAGCATGCTTTCCGCACTGAACGAACAGAGTAGAACCATGGGCCTGAAAATTAATACGCACAAAACCGAAGTAATGATCAATAACCTCGGGACAACAGAGCGGTTTCAGATAGGTGGCGGGGCAGTGGAAGTGGTAAGCGAATATATCTACTTAGGCCAAGTTGTGACCCCGGATCCCAACCATGAGACAGAGATAATTAGAAGGATAACAATGGGGTGGAGTGCATACGGCAGTCATTCTCAGATAATGAATGGCAGCCTACAATTGTCCCTGAAGAAGAAAGTGTATGACAGCTGTATCTTATTGGTACTCACCTACGGGGCAGAAACTTTGGGGCTCACTAAGAGGGTTTACTTAAATTGAGAACTACTTAGCGGGCAATGGAACGGAATATGATAGGTGTAGCATCAAAGGGCTAGAAGACAGCGGAGCGGGTCAGAGAACAAACTCGCGTTAAGAACATATTAGTAGAAATTAATAAGAAGAAATGGACGTGGGCAGGGCATGAAATACGAAGGCAAGATAAGATAACCGTTGGTCAGTAAGGGTAACAGAGTGGATCCCTAGAAAAGGCAAGCGTTGCAGGGGGCTGTAGAGCGTTAGGTAGGTAGATGAGATCAAGAAGTTTACGGGGATAAATTGGTCGCAGTTAGCACTGGACCGGGATAATAGGAGATCAATGGGATAGGCCTTTGCTGTGCAGTGAGCGTAGATAGGCTGGTGGGGATGATGATGATTAATTATTTCCTGTTCTTGGGGGTAATAGCTAGCGCCACTCCGACTACTGGGGGTGATCGGGGCCTTCTTTCTATCCTCCGGGCTGTGACTCCAGCGTCTACGACATGTCGGGAGCGGTCTACCAGCGTTGAACTCTCTTAAGCTACCTATGGCACCAAGACTGACAGCACACAGACCCTAGGGTCGTTATACATAGGCGAATCATAATGGGAAATAAGGGGCGCCTTGAATGGAGACAGATATAGGGGTAGGAAGTCAAGAAAGCAATGAAAAGGAAAGGGGAAAATAGGTACGTCAGTTTAATTTTTTTAAAAGAGGTATATTTTTCGAAACAAAGAAAGTGGAGAAAAAATGCCTGCCGGGTCGGATTCAAACCCACAACGTCCAGAATACGCGTCTGGTGCGATGAACACTAGGCTACCGGCGGGGCTGTTACCCCCTGCACTTTCTTGGGTGTTTATTTCAAGCTAATTATTTCCTTTACTTGGGGTGTGGTAGCCAGCGCCACTCCGACTACTGTGGATGAAGGGGACCTTCTTTTTCCCCCAGGCCATGACTCTGGTGTCTACGACATGTCGGGAGCGGTTGACCAGCGCTCGACCAGAGCGGTCGACCATAGAGGTCAGCCATCGCCATTCTCCGCAACTGTTTTTTCTGATGTAGGCGGAAATGAAGAAAGTCAATTTGTAGAGTGCTAACTGGACGCGTTCCCATGAAGATTAAATTAATCTGGCGCTCTGCAATGTCAGCAGCGCCTCGGAGCAAAGGGACAACATCAAGGTAACAAACTCGCCATACTTTTAAATAATGTGTTTCTATGTAAAGAGATGGAATGAATTTTATTTGTGCGAGTCTTAGGTGCTGCTGTCTGGGCACCCGACTGGTCGGGGGTTTCCTCTAGTCCGGGATACCCTGGCCTGCACTGGCCACCCGGGCCCTCTCTACCAGGCTACGCTGGGAGGAGAGGTCGGAGCTGGTCAGTTGTGCCGCCCACTGCTCGTAAGTAGGTTGGGGATTGGGAGTAAGGGACGGGGTTTGTTGACACCCCCATACCAGATGGTATAGGGTGCCAGGATGGGGGCAGTATTTGCAAGATGCAGGGTACAGGTTTGGGTACATTGCATGGAGTAGGGTATTGTGGGGGTAAGAGTTTGTTTGTAGTCGCCGGAATGTTTATATGTAAAATCAAGAAAGAAAAGAAACATCACGCGGTTTTAAATTATTACGGCTATAATAGATTGATTGTAGGGTTTAACGCGCCGACGCGACGCAGGCGATGAGGCGCGCCGTAGTGGAGGGCTCCGGATTTATTTTGACCACCTTGGGATCTTTAACGTGCGCCGAAATCTCGTACACACGGGAGTTTTTGCTTTTCGCCTCCATCAGAAAAGCGGCCGCCGCGGCCGGGAATCAAACCCGCGACCTCGTGCTCAGCAGCGCAACGCCTTAGCCACTGAGCCACCGCGGCGGGTTACGGCTATAATAAGCAAAATTGATAAGCAGAAACACCAGAACGTGATATTGCTCTATACACACGCTTTGTTTTGTCCGACGTGCTATAACCAAATGTGGTATCAATGTAATGAAAGCGAGTGGCGTGGTGCTTGGTATAATCGCCAGTTTTCCAGGATGGTAGAGCGTACAAGATCGAGTTTTTTAGCAGGCACAAATCAGAGATATACCAGGCAGAACTGTAAGCGTATGGCACGCAATTATTTCTTTTGCAGGAAACTGCATCACTAGAAATTACAGGCACTACGTATTTCGTCATGGAAGAAAGAACAGCACTAAAGCAGATGACACATGCATTAAGGAAGCCCGGTCCCATCCTGTTTCATTTTCCCAGCGCTCATCCTTTCTGCTTCTGTAGTATTGTCTATTTAAGCTTTGTTTTTTTTTTCGAAGATGCAGTTTTAATGACTGGCCAACTCGCTCCTCTCCTGGTACTCTTACTGGTTCCGGGCGGGGAATGCTGCTGTTGACAAATTAAAGGACGTCAAGAAAAAAAAAGTGCCATCACATACATTTCATTTCGGAATGGCACAATCTCTCATAAGATTCTGCAATGTAGCGGAAAAAACGATGGCGGCGGGTCAGGCGGAATGATGACATATTTGTTGTAACGCACACATCCGTGACAGCTACATCGCGAAATACTTTCCGATGATCAGAGCATTCAGTCAATGATAAAGAGAGAAGCTCTTTATTAAAGAAAGAAATACGGGGAGGCTTGTCTACATCCGTACGTCGAAATGCTAGTCTGCAGGAAAGGGACTTGGGAAAAGATAGGTGAGTAGTAGAAAGAGGACTAGTAGAGGAAATGAGATATACTACTACTAATACTAATGACCTTGCTTATACTAATTACTTTACTGTTAACTAACTTCTTGCTCACACCATCGAGATGATGGCAGATAAGTTATTATAGGTTACCAAACGATTGAATACATTGCAGCAATAATGTGGCTGCTGAATACATGATCTTTTACTTATGCTGCAACTGATAAAAATACACGCCGCTAGTACTAAACGCTGGTATTAAGCACTGGTATGTAAATGCGCGCGCAGCGAGGCCTACATCTAGGGTATGGTGGTTAGCGTAATAGGCGATTTCACAGCGAAGATTTCAAATTCAAGAACAAAAGAGAAAGGGTACAAAATATACCCCAATGTCGTACCGTTAGGGTTGGCTTTATGTAGTCCCTATGATAGCAGAAGGTCAGGGCGGAAAAGGAGAATGTAAATCGTCACAACTTCACCTGTTTTCCTAATATTCAGCTGCTGTAACTTTTAATATCCAGCCGCTGTAAAGTAGCTGCTGTAAAATGTTAGAACATGTTATTGCGGGATTCATTCATAAATTTCTTGCTGAAAGAAACATTTTGTCGTCTTATCAGCATGGCTTTAGGAAAAAAAATGTCTACTGTTATGCAATTGGTCACAACAGTTCATCACGTCTCCGCAGCTTTGGATGAGTCCGGACAAGTTGATGTGGTGTTCCTAGATTTTAGTACGGCCTTTGACAAAGTGCCGCATGATAAGCTTTTGTATAAACTTGAACTCATTGGCCTTCCCGATTGTATTTTGAACAGTATTAGAGCTTATTTATCAATCAAACAGAAAACCGTATGTTGATATTAATGGTTGTTTCTCTCATTCTCTTGCTGTCACGTCTGGTGTACCCCAGGGCAGTGTACTGGGGCCACTGTTGTTCCTTCTTTATATAAATGATTGGGTGTCTGTAATTCCTGAAGCGGTCTCTGTTAGGCTGTTTGCCGACGATTGTATTGTTTTTAGAGAAATTCGATCACCTGACGACTGTGTTGTGTTGCAAAAATCCCTAGTAAGAATAGAGAGTTGGTGTGAGGAGTGGGGAATGATGCTTAATGCCGCAAAATGTGCTTTTTTAAGAATAACACGAAAAAACGTTTTCTTTCGTTTTCAGTATTTTCTCCAGAACACTGCAATCGCAGACGTTGCAGAGTACAAATACCGTGGCATCACTCTAAACTATACTTTAACTTGGTCATTCCATGTATCACGTATTTGTTCAGCTGCATTTACGTCGTTGTGTTTTTTGAGGCGCAAATTAAGACATGCCCCAAGTCACGTCAAGCTTTTAGCCTACAATACTTTTGTTAGAGCCAAACTGTAATATGCCTCCTTGGTTTGGGATCCGCCCTTTAAAAAGGATATTTACATGCTAGAGCTCGTCCAAAGAAAAGCAGTACGGTTTATTTTTTGCAAATATGGGCGTTACGAGTCTCCTTCGAAGCTCATGTCTGACACTGGCATTCAAGTTTTAGAATCTCGAAGACGCTTGGCCCGGTTATCATTCTTGCACAATATTGTTACGTCTAAAGTGCAATTAAACTCCATCGACTTCAGTTCAACCCTTTAGCACAAGAAGGACGCAAAACACGCATACTCAATCCCTTCAGCCTAATTTCGCAAAAACAAACCAGTTCAAGCTTAGTTTTTTCCCCCGTACCATTTCGGAATGGAATGCACTTCCGGAAACAGTTGTTCAGACCGGCAATTTTTCCGATGCGCTCCATGCGAGTATTTGTCACTGAGTATGTGCATTGTACGGTGTGCCATGCCTTTACCGATGTGCCTTATTTTTTTGTTTGTTTGTTTTCTTACTTAAAAAAAGTTTGATCCTTGTATAAATGATTGTGTATTGCCAGTTGCCCCTCCTGCTTGGGCCAGAAAATCTGGCTTGCAGTATTCGCAATAAAGAAACAATAAAATAAAAAAGCAGTTTAAACTTCACTTTGATAATGCATCACTGTAACTGGAAACACCAACATTTTCTATTTTTATTTGTACTTTGTATTTGTACTCTTGAAACTGGAAAACTTTTTTTTCACTTTGCTGAGGATTTTACTCATCGCACTAGTTCGGTACATGATTTAGTTGAACCGGAACTGGGGTGCTATTCCAGAAGGCCCGAGTTTGAGCTAAACTCGGGCAAGGCGGAGCTGTGGTGATCATAATGAGCTGATGATAATATTTCGGGGCAGGGTTAAAATGCATTAAAAATGCGATTCATGCTGTTTGCTGACTATTGAGGTGACGTAATCAGCCCAGGGCAGCGCGCACCAAGGATACGCGACAAGGGCGTGGCTCATCTATCAGTGGTTTCTCTCGCTCCCCTGCTGCACTGGTGGCTACTGGGGGCACGCAAATCCAATTACCTCATTTTATTGTGCTATTACTTTTAAAGCAAAGCTTTTTACCTCGACCCCCCAAGGGTTCTTTCGCGACCGTTAGTGTCACCAGAAAACTCCAGCGAACAAATAAAAGAATTTACTGGCACCGCCGGGAATCGACCCTGGAACTAATAGACTAACAAAGCGAAAGGCCGTTGTCTTACCGATTTAGCTACGAGCCAACGCGAAGACTGAGAAGACAGGTGGTGTACTCACCAAGCACATCTACGGGTTTACCCCCATTATTCTCGCTGAATGCCACGTGAAAGCGTCACGCGACCACTCACGCCCGTCTAGCGGCCCTGTGCGCTCCTTGCTCATGTGCTAAGAGTTACAAAAAGCCCAACGGTCATATTGTTTGCACTCGAGGAAGGTCTTCGACAAAGTGTACATAAATTTCAAATCGCGTGCCATCAGCCGCAAAGGGTTCGCACAGCATCCGACAGATGGCGACCAGTAGGAAGCCGCAGTGAAACATGCCCCTCGCGAGGGGCACGATCAAATGCAGAGCATTTCTGGGGGCGCACGACGTTAAGTAGTTTGCGTTACGTTAATGTTGTTGCACTTGTGGCAACTGCTGACGAGAGAGCGCTCGTCAGCAGTAATTTAAATGAGTCAACGATATAAGGCGCGTATGTAGCGTCCGAATCTGTGTCGGCTTTGTGGCGCAGTGGTTACGACACAATGTACATAGCGTTCCGCCCGCAGGGTCGAGGGATCGAAACCTGGCGTCGGATAGTATTTTCTTTTTATATGGTAGGGACAACCACGATGCGGACTACGGACGCCAACGCGGGTGACATCGTGAGTTACTGAAATGCTCTGCATTTAAAATTAAAGGAAGCTCACACCAATGCATGGCATCTCACTTCTAGTCCGCCAATGTGCTATAAAGCCTGTGGCCTCCAGTGTTCACGTAAACAATCACGGCTCCTTGTCGTCCGCTCTCACGCCAAACCAAGGAATAGATTATAATACTCCTTGATGGCCAGGCCTTCACTCGAAACCCCAGCATCAAGATCTTGGGCCTACCATTCCAGGCCAACACCAAGAGTGACGTCTCCTTGCAGCGCCTCAAAAAAAGCATTAATATAATCATACACATGATCAGGCGAGTTGCCACCAAGAAACGAGGCCTAAAAGAATCCGGTACCTTTCGATTAATTGAAGCTTTTGTCCTCTCGAGAGTTACTTACGACAAACCCCTATCTTCTTCTCGGCAAGGAAGACATAGAGATGCTTTATATAATGATTAGAAAGGCGGTCGAGCAGGCCATTGGTCTTATCAATAGTGCGTCCCCACAGAGGCTGCTTAGCACAGGGCTCCACAACACGGTGGAAGAGCTGATAGAAGGCCATCTTTCTAAGCAGAAGGTCTGACTCAGAACTGCGATGGGTAACCGCATGCTTCACCAGATTGGCTGGGCAGCCCAGAATGTCACTCAGCTTGACGTACTCCCAGACTCTTGGCGACTAAAACTAAAGATGCTCCCTTTGCTTAGAAATATGAACCCCTCACATGACGAGGGTCACCAAAAAGCACGGGCTCAAGCGCTAAACACCACCCTAGGTGGGTATCATGCAGTTATCTACACAGATGCCTCCAAACATCGGGGGCAGCAATACGCCATCATCGTGGCTTCCTCCAGAACCAACCTCGTTGCGTGTACCTCGCTTAGGACCCAAGAAATGACGGCAGCAGAAGAGGCAGCCATCACCTTGGCTCTCACTCAACCAGGAGTTCGGAGGGTAGCCAACGATTACCACCAAGCCTACTGGAATTACCAGTAGGGTTGGGTGTCCTGACCTGCACTGCGCGTGCTAAAAAAACACTCCCCAAATGGTTCCATTCAGCTCATCTTGACACCCCCTCACGCTTCAATGGAGGGCAACAAATACGCCCACCCAACAAGCCTGCACTTTTACCTTCCGTTCTATGGAGCTGCACGAGGACCGTCACCCGCGTGTCAAGTTCAGGGAGATAACCCAGCATTATCACCTTCTGAGACAGACCGTACCTTCGCTTACCCTGACGTTTCGAGAGAACAACAAACTACCTTACGGCTCATACAATCCGGGCTCCTTCCCACAGCCTACGCGTCTTCACTTAATGTATCCGAATCGCTACGACGCTGAATGTAAATTTTGCTCAGAAGTAGGAATACTCCGCCCCGTAATCGGGGTGTGCGACTTTAGCCCTGAGCACCCTCCTCTCTTTCCACCAACTACCCAACAAGACCAATGGGATGTGCGGCTGTCCAGGCCCTCTCTACCTATCCAGCTTCAGCAGGTGGACAGAACAGAGGCCGAGCGGACTGCATATGGTCCCCACAGAAGAAGGAATCACTCCCATGGGCGGCACTCCGGGCCGTTCAGAAATCTGAACAGAAGTATTTCTTCCTCCTCGGTGTTCTCCTCTCTCTCTGCCGCAAATCTCGTTGCCTCCGTCCGCGGCGCAGAGACGGAGAAGTCATATCGTCTAACACCGTGTTGGAGCTTACTTTAATTTTATATAAAAAAAATTTCCACTCTGGCGCTACACCAATACAACTCAACCAAACACCGTTCATGCTTCATGCATTGATTTACCCTTAACAAGAATATTTCTTTGAAGTAATAAATGGTGTGGTTAAGTGCATTTGACTTCTCTCTGGTTTTTCTATTTGTAGAGCGATGTGAGTCAGTTTAAGTGACGTCGCATGGGTAAACGTTATGGGTGCCGTTTACAGCTTTGCTTTCCAACTACATTCACGGGGTGGATTGGCGCGATTTTTTTAACCTGTATTTCGCTGCAAAATCCACTTTATGTTTTATTTCATGCGTTCATATGAGCTATTTGTTTGGAAGTTTTCGTCCTAAGTAATAGTTTCTGCCGTTGGTGGCACACAGTGCTATCACGTGACTATGGCCGACTGGCAAAAAAAGAAAGCGGGTGATGAAAGCGCGCCCCATTCAAAACAGTTGCTGCTCGTATTACGTAATAGAAACCCTCCGATTTTCGACACAAAATTTCCTCGCCGCGGTCCAGTCTGCTTACGTGCTTTTAAGCCGAAACCCTTGTAATATGTATTAGCAACTTCTTTTTTTAATTTACTGTACTTGCGCCTTTTTCCTCGCTTTCGTTTCTTTCTCTTTTGGCACGGATTACTTTAAACGGCCCTTTTTTCAATTGCTGCGTATTTGCGTCAGTTTCTTCTGTTTCATTTGTTCGTCTTAGTGTGCAAGCAGATTGGAACACGCCACAGCCTCCCTAGCATTGGGGCTCTGCGAGTGTGGTGTGCACCTGTCCCAATCCCGTGACATCACGTTCAGGCTTCACGCTGCACGCACTATCCTACAAGTGTTACTGTTCGAATGCAGAGTGTTACGAATTTCGCGAACCGGGCACGTTAGTTCCTCAAGGGTCAAATTCGGGCCCATCCCCGAAGTGGCCATGTGTTACGAAGGAAGGAATAGCAACAAGGAAAAGGACTTTTCAGGTTTGTTTGCTTCATTTCATTTTGCTGTTCACCGCTCTTCTTCGAAGAAGCTCTCCACAGTCGTTTCTTTTCGTTGAGTTCACTCCCTCACAATCCTCTCTTCCTTCGCGCCCTTCCCACTCCCACTTACCCTCCCTCTGGTGTCACGCGGTTGCTTTAATTCTTAGCTCTCCCTTTTACTCGCTTTCCATCTTTTGCTTCCTACCACACGACGGTGACGCCGAACAAAACCCGTTGAAACGTATTAAGATCGCCTCTCACAATAGGCACGCGCCGTTAATTGTATTGTAGAGAGGATAACGAAAAGGTGCAACAGGCCATCAAGCTATCAGGGTATTTGCCGTCACAGCCTCGACCATGTGGAAGAGGCAGGCAGGATTATGTTCAATCCAGACAAGGGGATATGCGCCAAAGACGTGCCAGGGGAAGAAGATGAACCCCATTATGTGCATGCGCGAGAAACGAGCTAGGTTAACTCAACGCTCGGACCTGCGCTCCTAACGGCTTCACCCTTGGGAATACACCAGGTCATCCGACTATCGGTGTGTCGACTGTCTCCTTGACAGCATATGCTATTTATATTAGCCATCCTGTCAGTAACGTTTTCACAAGAAATGCGCGCTGGGCAACGCCGCGAGGTAGACGGTCTGCCGCATTGATTATAAACAAAACACATGGTCATGCAACGCTTCGTTCGAAACTGCTTTGCCAGCAGACGATAACAGAAGCGCACGCTCCGGCTGCAGACGGATACACGTGCAGTAGAAACCTCCGGAAGCCATGTCTGCCAAACCACCTAAAAGGAAGGCGAGGTCTGCAAAACACGTCTCCACTGATTATGTTGCGCACCCACACGCTTACAGTCGACTGGTGATGGTCGATGGTGCGGTCGCCACCAAGGCTTCTGTAAAAGCTGCCCGCCGAATAAAACCGCAGCGCACACTACACTTGCTCCTCGACGGTCATGGAGCTAAAGCCACCTCTAAGTCATCACAAACGGGGGTCTGTCGCCAAATGACTGCACAGCCAATGTAAAGCACTTATCGAGAGAAATAAACGGGCTCGAAATTTCTATTTCATTTAAAAGACCTGTCAGGGCAGAAATATGCGTGCTACGGAGACCATAAATATAAACCACGACGCAGCAGTGGCCACTACGGGCGTCCCGAGTTCAACTCGGCAGTGCAAAACCACACCCGAGTTTCCTCCGAGTTCTAATGTCAGTCAAACACTTTCAGCCCCTTCGGGGGCGCAGCGTAACAATCAAAGCCACACCCACCCATGTCGTCCGCTTTGTGGGGGCGTAGAGTTGTAGCCACTAAGTCGTCATTTGATGCCCCGTAGCAGCAGCAAGAACTTAGCACAAAACAAAAATGAAGTCCCCACGCCACCGTCAGCTAACGGTGGCACAGCCGCGAGGGTGTTTGTCCGAACTGGAGTACAAGCCGACAGGAGAGGCAAAAAAAATCGCGCCAATCCAACCTGTGAATGTGGTTGGAAAGCAAAGCTGTAAACGGCACCCATAACGTTTACCCATGCGACGTCACTTAAATTGACTCACATCGCTCTACAAATAGAAAAACCGGAGAGAAGTCAAATGCACTTAACCACACCATTTATTACTTCAAAGAAATATTCTTGTTAAGGGTAAATCAATGCATTAAGCATGAACGGTGTTTGGTTGAGTTGTATTGGTGTAGCGCCAGAGTGGAAATTTTTTTTATATAAAATTAAAGTAAGCTCCAAC